>NC_089519.1:23589011-23914011 GCF_963924715.1 Thunnus thynnus
GCAATTACCAAAAAACAAACAAAAAAAGCAAAAAAAAAAAAAAAAAAAAAAAAATCAACCGACTTGTTATATTACCAAAAAAATCTGCTGCCTTTGTTTGATTTTCACCCACTCTAATGAAAGACTAATGGAACGCAGGCAATCTGCCACCAGCATACATATGAACACACACACTCTCTCTCTCTCACACACACACACACACACACTCTCTCTCACACACACACACACACACGCACACAGGAACCCCCCCCCCACCCCCCACCCCCCGCGGAGGCTCTCGGATTTTAATTAAGAAAAAAATGAGGAAGAGGTTCCATTTTAGCCAAATTGGTCCCCACAGCAGCAAAGGTAAGGGAATAAAATGAGGGATGGAGGAGTAAAGGGAGGCAGACACAGAGAAAAAGACACACAGGAGGATAAAACTAAAAAAAAAAAAAAGGAGATCTATGCTTCCTTTGACACAGCATAGGACACATCTCAAACAATGAAGACATCCCCCCCCCCCTCCTCTTTCCTCCTTCTCTTCTCTTTAAATCTCCCATCTCTTCTCCACCCCGTCTTTTCACCCCACCATCATTAGAGAAATGACAGACCAGGTGCCTCAGTCCGCAGCAAGAGGGAGATGTCACTGTGATCTTTCCACCACCAAGGAACAAAAGAGAAAGGGACAGAGAGAGAACTTCTCTCCTTGGCTACATTAAACGGCTTCTGATATATAAAGTCACTTCAAATTTTGTGGTAAATTGCTGTAGACAGCAGCTTGGTTGTCTGTTAAAAGCCTTTTGTACGGTGCAGTAATGGCAGTGTACTGTTAACCTTTGCTGAGATTATCACACCGGTCGTTACTGTTATATACAAGGGATTTCTGCTGGCAGAGGGAAAAGTGTACAGTGTGTGTCTTTGAAATGTGCAATTGTGCCTTTGTCTCAAGCTCAATTTACATCTTCACTCCTTTTTCCTTCCCTGCCTACATTTGCATCCTTTGCTTTTGTCTCTCGTGATTTTTTTTCCCTCTTTACCTCGCTCTTACTTTTACTCCTCCCTTCCTTTCTATTCTTCTCTTCATTTATCTTTCGCATAGTGGCCTGCGCCTTGTCGGAAGCCACAAGCAGTCTTGTCGTAAAAGGCGTAATGTGTCACCTCCTGTCCATGTAGCGCCCGCTCCACTCTTAACAACTTATTGAAAAGGTAATGCATGAGGCTCAGGCTAATTATATTAAGTGACAATTTAGCGGCAGAGGTTCCTTTTTGCTTTCCGGCTCACGCTTTCTCTTTCTCTCTCGTCTCTCCCTCCCATCTCGTCTGTAAATGTGCTAGTCTGTGGGTTTTTCAAGTGGCACTCAGTGTTTCAAGTCAAGCTGGTGGCTCAGCTTCTGACCTGGCTGGTTAATGGCTGTTATTTGTGGGAAGGAGGAGTGGACTCTGCCAATATTGCTCACTCTCCTTCCACATCTCTCCCTCTTTTTCCTCCCCCCTTGCCTCTGCTGATGGTAATGGCCGTGATGACAGGGGAAACGGAAAAGAGAAGGAGAAGTAAAAATACGGAGATGGAGAAATTTGGAGGGGAAACAGAGGAGGAAGATGGAAATAGGAAGATGAAAAACGCTGGGAAGCAGGAAGGGGTAGAAAAGAGGATGCAGGAGATCCTCAGGCTCCTTTATTAAAACTATTATTGTGCAGGACTTGAGAATTCCCCCCGGGGCAGGGGTCCATGTCGAAGCCCATATAATTAACTAGAGGCTCAGCTACGGATCAATTACCAGACAAGCAAGTGATAGCCGAATCAATGGAAGATCATCAGGCTCGTTATCAGTGTTGCAACTCATTAGAGGAAAAGTGAGGTAGAGAAAGAGGGAGAGCAAAAAAAGGGTGGATGGGGGGGGGTGGGGGCATTGGTGGGGGAGGCAGGAGAAGAGGGCAGGGTTGGTGGCTGTGTGTTAGCCCAGAAGCTGATGGGTGCGTGTGGGGGTGGGGGGTACCGGTGTGTGATGTGTTGTTGCACTCCTCCATAGCTGCCACTGACTGGTGACAGGGAGAGCTCTGTATGACAGAGTGCAGCCGGCTCTGTAGCAACAGTCACTGAAGCTTGTACGGATCAATACAAGAGTGTGCATGAGGTTAAAGCTCTGCCATAGCATCCTTATTCCCCAGCGACTCACACGCTCAGTCTGGGGTACAATCCTACAATCCAAGCAGTCAGAAAAGGGATTGTCAAGACTGAAGATTTACAGAACAGCACCTGCATTTCCAGAGTCATAACTGAAATAATACATTACTCAAAAATGCCTGAAATGTCACATGTAAAATGTCGCTAGTCTATGCTTGGGCCTCGGGTCGTACTAATACCATTTTAGATATCACAATTGATATCAATACATCTACATCCTAGTCATATCCGTCTTTTAAGTTACAATCTGATGGCACTTTTTCCCCTACGCAGCAATATCAGTTAGCACATTTTCTGAAATGTGCTAATGTATATTTATACTTATTATTCATTTCTGTTTGTATTCTACTGTTCTAGCTTTTCACTTTTTTACATATCTTTATGGATGGCAAACTAAGAATTTCATTGCACAGTCCAAATTGTTCTCTGTGTATAGGACTGCAAAGCTTTGAATCTTGATTTTTAATGCAATTCATAATAACATAATCTGTATCTTATATTAATGTAACATACAGGTATTAGTTTTTTTTATAATTGGTGTAGATGGATTTGATATGCTTCAAATAATGTATGAATATGACTCCAACCAGTCAAGAATTGTATTTAGAAATAGAGATTAAGGGTAAAAAAGGATTTTAAGTAAATTATTAGCGAACTAAAGGCCATAGAGCTTATCAGGTAAAAGAGAGAGTGAAAGAAATCGACAGACTTAATGCACCCTTGACCTCTTAACGCCCTTTTTGTCTTTTGACTGTAAGCTACAAGTGTGTTTCAGAGGGCACCCTTCATCACTAAGCCCACATTATTATACCCATCAAACCTCTCAGCGCTGCCTGTTTGCTTCCCAAACGTTGACAACTAATTGGTGAAAAAGCCCAGAAATTGGGTGTGACAGCATTGAGTTGTTAGAACAGTCTCAAGAGAGCCAAGTCCCTCTTATGTCTTGAGAGGCAAACTACCTTGCTTTTTATCTTCTGCGCAAAGAGAGAACCTGTTCAAGCAAACAACAGCAAGTACGAAAAAGATTCAGAGGTCATCAAAAAGTCATAATTATGATGCTTGTCTGCTGTGTTATTTTTCTTGTTTTGTTTTGTTTCTTTTTTTTTTGGAGGGGGGATAATTTTTCATGGAATGAAATCACAACTGAGCAAAACCCAACTCAAATTGGCCTTTTACACAATAAAACGAGGGTAAATGGAAGGACAGAAGCTGAGGGTAGAAAGAGAGAGGAGAGTGGAACAACATAATTTGTGCAGTGATGGTGATTATGTGCTGCAGAAACAAATGATTCAGGCCAGCAGAAAAAAAAAAAAAGGTTGATGAGTGTCTGTGCTAAGAAGGATGCTTCTCGAACACAGAGAGAAAACAGTGGTTCACTTCAGGTTGTCACGTGAAAAGACCATCTAGAGTTCATCCTGTCAGCTGTTTTGTCATCTTAACTTTTTTTCCATATTAAAACCTCTGAGATTTTTGCCCATTTCAAGTCCAATCATTTAAAGTAGGCAAACTAAACAATAACAATCATGGTTTAACACTGGTGGGAATTGGCATTACCAAAAGAGTGAGTGCAGCCTTTGTACAGTGGCGTATATACATAAGCAGGAGCACATGGCTAAGGGCTGTTACTGTCGGTGACCTGATTTATGGTCGTATAAGGATGCTCACACACACACAGATAAACTTGTAGCTTGTGTGTGTGTGTGTGTGTGTGTGTCTCCATGTGACAAGGAATGGCGTGTCGATCAGATGGCACAGGGATAGAACTGTCACTGTTCTGCTACCACTACAGGGCCACAAGACATCATATGACACCGACAGGAACAGCCCTCTACTTGTGATAGCGGGAGGGAGAGAGACGGGGAGAAAGACTTTGAGAGAGACAAGCAAGGGCACCGAAAGGTCTGAGAGAAACGAGAGAGAGCCACATGATTGTCTGTGTCACTGATCACTGCACTCTGGCCTCCGCTAATAAGTGCACCTTTGTGAAAAAAAATGAGAGGGGAAAAAAAAAATGTCAGTGGAGCATTTTTCATTGAGTCTTATGAGTTATTTACGATTTTCAGCTGTATTTGTGGTAACACTAAATGACAAAAGGTTAATGGCTGGAGGCACAATCTGCTAATGCCTATTTGGCAATTCATGACCTAATGACACATGTTATGTATAAAGTGCTCCTCGTGCTAATTTTGTTTTTCCAAGAGGGGAAGACTCCACTCATGAGGTCAGGAGACAAAACTACTGTTTTATCGGAACCAATACAGCAAATGATGCACATTTGGAGCCATGCACACACACACTCACACACTCACAATACTCATACACGTGAACCTCTGACCCTGCCAGCAACAACCCGACCAGACCATTGTTCTACTCACCAAATTGCAGCAAAGTCTAAACCAGCCTGTTGGGCACCTTGACTTTCACCTCACTTCACACACACTCACACACACACACACACACACACACACACACACACACACTTTTCAGTAGGGTTTCACATCAGCAGACTCTGTTACCCCAAAATGTTCTGTACCAAATATTCATTGCATCATCACGAGAGATTATTAGGGTTGCAGCTTGCATGTTTTATCACTATTATTTATTAATAATAATATTTATAATATTTATAATTTATAATATTTATTTACTACTATCAAAGTAGTGAAAGATCACAAGTTCCCAAAGCCAAACATGACATCTTCAAATCACTTGTTTTGTCAGATAAATGATCCTCAATCCAAATACATGTAATTTACTTTTATAGAAGATCAGGAAATATTCACATTTGAGAGGCTGGAACTAGTGAATTAATGATTGATTAATGAAGCTGATTAATGAACTATTAACATTGTTGCAGATATCGCAACCATGTCTTCTCAATTTAGGTTCTCAATTTACAGCCTGCAAGCCATGAAACATTTTTTAGGCCTCTGTAAGTCCCCATGAAAAGAAATCTGTCATGGTTCATTTTAATGAATACAGTATTGTGTCTTTAAATGTTGCGAGCATCATGTACAGCATGTAGCTAAGAGACATGAAACACTACCATGATTTTCTGCCAGGTTTTGCAGCCCAAGTTCAACTAAATTTAACTTTAACCCCAAATATTGCTGACCTGAGTTCTACTGAAGAGAAGAATGGTGGAAAAGTTCATTTGGGAATTTCTAATTTGCCGTATTTGTGTAACTCTACTCTCCGATCCCACCAGTTTTATATTTATTGCCACTCGAATGTGGCAATAAATATCACAGCAAATTGATCTCGCAATTGTTTACATTCTGATGTAGTCTGTAGCATCCTAACTACAGTAGCTGCTTTGTAGGATTACCATTCTATGATTATCATGATTATTGTGATTATCTTTGTAGGATTACCACTGTGATTATCATTCTACATTGATCCTCAGGCAAACTATTTGCTCCTGTGCATTTGGTGTGAAACCGCAATAATGGTGTGGTGGATTAAAGAAAGGGTTACATTCTGTATGAGGCGTTGGAATATTGTGATGGAAGAATAGGATGTAGAGGGAGAGGAAGAAGAAACAGAGGAAGAAGAGGTTGAGTTCCATCACTTGCCTAATGACTGGGCTGGTTTCGGGGCATTTCACAGACGTGTATATCAGGGCACTGTGCGCCCATCCTTCTGGTTTTTCTCCCTCTTCTTCCCTCCTCTAACTTTACAGACATCTGCACTCACACTTGGATAATTCTCTTCTAATCATCTCTAGCTTTTCTCCTCCTTCACCCTCATTTACTTCCCTCATGTCTCACCCCCCCCCATCCCCTCCCTCCTTTTCTATTCTCTCCTTCTCACCTCATCAGACAGGCCTCCACCTCACCCCTCCACTGCCTCCATCCCCTCGCTCCTGTCCTCTCTCACTGACCCGTGCTCCCCCCCAGTCACAGGGCGTTGTGTCTCTACCTGCCAGGCTCCCTGACAGCCCCACGTCCCCCCTCACCCCCTGAGAGGAGACCGCCTGCCCATCCGGAACACTGCCGTGGCAACCCTGCCAGCGGCCCCATAGTACACCCCCACCCCACCAGCCTGATCTCCACCAAACCCAGCACTGAGAGTTTGACAAAGTCCTTCTCTACAGTGTCTTCCTTCTCTTCTCTTCTCTCCTCTTTGCTAACTTCCCATCTCTCCGCCTCTCATTATTCTGTTTTCACCCTTCCTTTCTCACGATCTCACGACTTTCTCTCCTCTGACCTGACTAATATATCTTTCCCTCTTTTAGCTCTCTGCTTCCTCTGACACTCACTGAAACACTTTCTCAACTTGCCGTGGCCCAGATAAAAGAGAGTGTAATGTCAGTCCTTGTTACAGTGACCTTCTTAACTGTTTGCTGGAGAATTGCTGTTTGTTTGGTGGCACAAAATACTGACAGGGAATACAGCACCAGAAAAAGTATGATTCAATTATTGAAGTTGCCCAAAATTCAGACATTTTTTTTCCTGGAAATTACATTTGAGAAGGTGGGGGTCGTATTATATTCAAGGACTAGAGAATTACATATTCCAAACATAGATATACGATGTTGCATCATGGATTGTCTGTTTATAGTATATATTTTAGAGTTAGTCATCCATAAAGGTTTTTCAGTAGCCTAGTTTAACCTACAGGAAATTCTGACGGCTTGTGGAACATGTTTTGGGGCCATGGAGGAAATAAATTCATGATGAAAACATGTGTTGAAAGTGAAGAGAAATGGACCGGGGAACACGCAGCCAAGAATTACTGGTGTAACAGACTGTCATAACCAGGAACCCAAACAGACAGTCTGAAAAAAGTCATAGAAAATTATTTTGATTGATACCAAAAGCCCTCCAGTGGAGTGGTTGAGTGTTTCATGAACAAGCTACACAAATGTGGGATTTACATTTTGTTTTAATGGAAGTAAATCGTGTCACTTTAGTGATACAAAAGACTTCAAGGATGAGGATGACTAGTAGTATCTCTGGGAAAAGTTCCCAACAGGACTAATCTGATTAAGTGTTTTCCAAAAACAGGTGCTGGAAACAAGGGGGAGGGGGGACATCTTAAAATCAATCCAATTTGGCATTCAGAATGAATTATTTTCTATCGAAAAGAGTCAAAAATCCAACAATTGTTCAATCTAATACCTATGTCTGGGTATGACTGCAAATGTGTTTCGAGAGAGATCATCAGTCACCAGCTGTGCATCTGCTCAGTGGTGAGCTAGTGAAGTAATGGGAATCACACATTATATTGGTTAGCCTTTGTGAGTAACAGGGAAGTCCACGACTGTTTTTGATATAACAAAAAAAAAATTTCAATGACCTCACAAAAGCTGAGACACAGTCCAAAAGACCTGTGTACCATCTGAATCCTCCCTGAAAACAAATGCCGAGCTGCGAAGGAGGTGGGAACAAAGAACATGTGGGTTACATTAGCCAGGGGAGTCTTTATTTATGGCACACACATGACAAGGAACATAACCGCTAACAACACGACAAACACACAAACACTTGTGACTCTCCCCGGCCAAAAAAAACTCCCAAATAAATGTCACACAAATCATCCTGTGGTAGTAAAACCACTTAGCAAACAAGCAACAAAGTTTTGGTTTGGGACTTCAGCTCAGAGGAAGAAGTATTTCAATCACAAAAAAAGTTGAGGTTCAATTCTCACTCTCTGCACATCTTTCTTCTCTGCCTTTCTTCTTCATCTTTTTTTCAACTGTGGGTGTGTGTAGAGAGGGAAAAAAAAGTAGGAAGTGTAGCTTCAAAAGTTATATATTTTTTATTTTTAAAGTTCTGCGTGATGTCTGCACCATCCAGATGATCTGTGCATTCACAAGTCATTTTAGCTTCTCTTCCAGTGAACCCATGGAGAGGTTGTAAGCGTTATGCCCATCGCTGCCCTCCCCTCCTCCAAACCTCTTGTAATTGAATACTATCCCACAGCCCAAGCAAAAATCAGCTTAGTGAATGCAGAAAGAGGAAAAAAAAATATGAAGAAACGATTATTATTCCACCATCAGGTTTCAATTACAAGGAAGAGGGGGGTTAAGTGAACATCAAGTCATATTAAAGTATATAGGAGGCCACTGGCATTGGGAGACTTTGTTGAAAGCTCTCATGTATTAACACACATTCTTACACGTGGCCAAGTTACATTATTTGATTATTACAACCGTAGCCACAGGTTTGGCGTGCAGGCTTTGAGTTCCCGCTCTCGCCTTAGAACCACTTCCATGCAGAACAAGAACCTATTAGTCTGAAAACAGTGATGAGAGAGAGACAGAGAGACAGAGATCTCCTGTCTACATCTGGCATGCACAGGCCAGCTGTGTGTGTGTGTGTGTGTGTGTGTGTGTGTGTGTGTGTGTGTGTGTTGTGTGTGTTTGTGTGTGTGCAAGGCATGGGTATATATTCCGTCTTACATGTCTGTGTTGCATCCCTTTAAAACATATGACACGTTGGACAGATTTAATGACAGAATGAATATGAGGTTCTGTATAATAAACCTGCATTGTAAAAATTAACATTCAAAAAAGTGGCTGCTGTTCATTATCTTCCAGTCACTCATAAATCACCCCGAGCGACTTCAATTCATGTCTGTTTCTGAGTGTTTATTTTTGCTCTGCTGTCTGTCTCTCTTTCTTTCACAGTCAGTCTCTCTCACTTTGTCCTTACACACCACCACACCGGATTCTGTCACCTGTCTCTGCTCGTTCTATCACTCCCAGAGAGGCAGAGCGATGGCCTCTGCATTCCCAGAGGCAAGACATAAAGGGCTGTGAATGGATGGATGGATGGTGAGGGGGACGAAACCAACGACTAAATTATTAAGTGACACTTCGCTTCGCTTTGAGACACACACACACACACATAAGGCAAGTGGGTAAACGCATTAGAACAGTTAGCCCCCTGAATGCACCCGACAACTCCGCTACACGCTAACTCACGTCAAAATCATCAAACCAGGCCTGGGGCTCTTAAAATTTTTACGCTATTGCTTGAAGGGATGTCGTGGAGCCTGGGAGGCTTTCTGAGAGTGAGTGGCCCTGTCATCACAGCCATTGCTGCCAATAAATAAGTAAATATGGGAGTGGAGCGGCTAAGCAGCGTTGCCACAGAGTTGACAGCACCTATTCACTGTGAGTTTGTGCCCGTGTGTGAACATCAGCAAATAGGTATTCGCACCTGTACATGTGTGTCCCTGTGTGTCCTTCCCCAACCTCCAAGCTCCAGGGGGGCATTGCTCTTGCCACCATCACCCAAGCTAGAATGTGCCAAAGTGGGGCTTCATTCACTTAAGTTCCACCTGGCCTTGATTTCCTGTGGACAAGGCTGGAGCACACTGGGAGAGAGCTCTGGTTTAATTTGGTACATAAGGAGACAGGATGATGGGCCATTTGGCCACCATGGACACAGGTACTAAAGGTCTAACAGGGAGAGGAACACAGCAACTCAGTTCTTAGGTTGTGGGGTTGCAGCAGGATTACACAAGGGGCTGCATGAACTAAGGTTCTCTATCTGACTGTCCTTTCATACAAAAAGACACGCAACATGAAGCACAAGATATCACAAGATATTGGGCATGGGTTCCAAATTACAAAATTACAAAAAAAATATGTATTTTATTTGTCTATGAGATTTCAGTGCAGTGGGGGTGAATGGATTTGTGTGTGTGTGTGTTGCTCACAGTAGTTTTTTTAAGGGCAATTTTCTTCAGTGGAAAATTGTTCTAATGAAAACTGTTTACAGTGAGGTCTGCGGACTATCCAAACTAACAAGGACATTATTTGTGAAAACACATTGTTGTTAAATGTTTTAAATCTTTTTTTTTCTTCTTCAATGCTTTAAGCATCACAAATGAAAAACCATTTACTTCTATTGTAATGGGGTGGCAGCAGAAATCCAACAGAGAGAGAGAGAGAGAGAGAGAGATCTCCTGCAAGGCTACATGAAACCAAACATAAATTGTATTAGTATTTGGTGAAACAATCCTCTAACAAACAATGTATTCTTGTTTATAGCTTTAAAGACTTCATAAAACTTGAAAAGTTTTGCCAGAGGGGTGACAGAGAAATTTCACTCCACTTAACTGCAGAAGAGGACCTTTTCAAGGAGTTTCAAGACACTGTTGATTTTCTGTAAACAACACATGAAAAGGCAGTCCCCTGCATCAGTACCAAGAAAATTAAACTTGATCCTACAGGACATCTTTGAAAATTGCATTAAAAAAAGGTCAAATTATTTCACCAAGCTGGCAGATTTTTTTATCTGTTTTTAAAAAACAGAATTTCAGATGTCAGAGGTTCAGAGGAAGGAAAAAGAATATTTGCTCCATTCAATCTTCATTTGGTCTGCAGGTCACTATCAAAAATGGCTGCTGTGTTTTGACGTCATTAAACATGATCACTATTGGACAGTGCAGACAATCCAGTATACTTGGCCCGACAACAAAATGCAATGGCATTGTGATGCTTAAGCAACTGTAAAGTGTGTTTGTGGGCCTGTAAATGTGCTCACAGTTTGGATATATCTGTATCAGTGTGTGTATATGTATGTGTGCTCATGTATGTGTCTATCTGTGGGTACGCTCATTGTAAAGCCTGCTAATTGCAGTTGAGACTCCTTTAATTAACACAAAGAGAGGTCTCTGGGGTATGTATGGGCACTGTGAGTGTGTCACGAGTTTATATCTAGCCAACCTGTGGGACACAACAGCCTAATCAGAGCCTTTTAAGTTCTGCCATGCTTACTCTGGAGGATTAACTGAAGACACACTTTAGTCGTGGAAAATGAGACAACCGAGGATCGCGTTGGTCTGGCTGACAAAACAAGCAAGGCATAAAAAAATACCCCAAATGTGCTTGGAAAACTAACACTTTGAACTAAGTACACAGTAATGCTGACAATAAGAGGTGCTGTATTTTAGGTTGTAATGGCTTTATTTAGCTTGAGAGCCTTACTCAACTGTAAACAAAATGGTTGCCCTGCTGTTGTTGTTTGCAGGTTGATGGTTTGTGTATGGCGAAAGGCGCCACAAGAGACATGACACAGGATGTGCCTCAATCTTTCTCTCTTCCCTTTGTCCACCCACCTTCATCGTCATTTGCTCGCTCATTTCTCCTTTCTCTTTAAAAATAACTTCCTCTCTTTTTATTATTCCTGCCAATTTGGACAGGTGCCCTGGTCAAAGACAGATTACACTAAGTCGCGTATCAAAGCTAATCAATCTTCAGCCGCTGGAAGGCATCACTCTCCCAATGAATAATTACAGCAATCCAGTTATGAGCTGCCAGTGCCAAAATGTTGCCACCACCATCTTTTAGGATGCTGAAACCCCCAACTGATTCACCAATGAACTTTGAGGGGGGAAGTTTGTTGAATGTGTGTGGTCCAAGAAAAAAAAAAAATCATAGTAAAGACGAGATGCTACTGCAATGCCTCTGAGAATAAATAAAGTCATTTGAGCTACATTAAATCCAAGTGGCACCTGGGGTGTGTAGAGGTTGGAGAGCTGATATGTGTGAAGAATGAGAGTGATCATGAGTGTGTTTTGATCCAGTATTTAGTCTGGAAGAGTTGATGTAGTCAAACTAAGGCCAAACTCAATTTGGCTTTCATATGTCTTCAGTACAGTTCTGTCTTACAATAGAGGAATTGTGCTACACCATCCTCTGCGACTAACACACAAACACACACACACACACAAATACACACACAAACAACAAGATAAAGATGATTAAAAGGAGAGAAAAGGATGTGGTGTGAAGAGGGAGGAAAAGATAAAAGAACGTAGAGAGAGAGAGAAGTGGGAGGAATGAATGATGAATGAACGGATCGTCCTGTTGGTGAGGGTGCAGATATCAGCGGGGAGACGATGCTCCAGTCGTACGCTGTCAGTCATTCATTCAGCCAGTGACGTGATGTATGAAAGTGCGCGAGCGTGTGTCAGACAAGACGAGGTTCTTTCATCAAGAGGCATGTTCAGTGGAAAATATTGAGAGAAAATTGACAAGAAACTGCTTTTCTTCCACGCGCGAGAGGGAAGCCACTGTTGTGCATGAGAGGAAGCGGTGGAGAGTGGAGGGTGGAAACAAGAAAAGGGGGAGAGGAGTGAGTGCGTAACTGCAGGGCAGCTGTATTGAGCGGAGGAGGGTGTCATTTAGAAAGTGGCTGGCTCAGCAATGGCCATTAGTAGCGCTGTGACACAGTGGACCGTCAAGCAAACAGATAGACAGGCTGAAGAGCCAGCAAAGATGTAGGCAGACAGGCAGACAGAGGAAAACAGATTAACAGGTTAGGAATGAACTGGGCTGCAACTAATGATTATTTTCATTATTGATTAATCTGTTGGTTGCTTTTTATGATCAATCAATTAATCAATTAATCGTTAAGTCTAAAAATGTCAAAAAAACAGTGAAAAATGATCACAATTTCCCAGAGACAAACGTGACATCATCAAATGTTTAGTTTTGTCCAAAGAACCGTCCAAAACCCAAAGATATTCAATTTATGATGATATTAAGCAGAAAAAGCGGCAAGCTGAAAATAGCAAATGTTTAGCTTTTTTATCAACATTTGTGACGATTGATTTTCTGCCGATCAACTAACCAATTAATTGTTTCATCCCTGAAATTAACAGGTAAAACAGATGAAGTTAGCAAATTACCAGGTTATAAATTATACGATTGAGATGTTAAAAAATAATGATATACTACATATGTAGAAAAATTGGATTCTTGTAACATGATTCATTTAAATGAAGCTGTATTAGAAATATGCAATAAATTATCAAAGCTCCAAACTGTAACTCTATAGAAATGAGACCTTGAAAAATATTGGGAGGATACCAATATTTATACCATTTTGAGCAATCTGATATTTTAAACCAGGGAAGCCTCTTATAACATTATGGTGAAAGAGTAGATACTTAATACTGGAATAATACAGCCGTTCCGAAAACCACAAACTATCCAGCGCTGCACCGCAAATAACTATGATTTTAAACAAGAAACGGTGAAAGAAAAAGTGTAAAGAAACGGAGAGGAGAGACATAACTAAAAATTACTCAAGCCCGTGAAATTCCTCAGACAGCAGAAGTAGCCGTGAAGGCTAAACACCCCAGAGTCTGGGTGTTGGCAGACACAAAACACCGCCACAGAATGAAATCTGAGGCTTCAAAATGCACCTATCACAGCCTCTGGTGGGGCTTAAATCACCAATTACAACCCTTTGCTCAACTTAAAGCACCAATCGTAACAAGGATCAGTATCAGTGCTGGTGATCTGATAAGACGAGGTATATTTTTCTTAACTGGTAATTATCTACAACTGTGACCGATTATTCACCATCAGATGTCACTTCTTTGCAACTCTTGACCTGGCAGTGTGTTACATATAACAGACACACTCCAACTCTCAGCCTTTTGTCCATTTTTGTCCAACAATCTCACAAAATTACTCTTAGGTGAAACTGTACAATCATGGCTTATTTATTTGCCTGAAAGAGAATCTGAGCTTTCACTTCACTTTCCCACCGGTCTGTCCAGCTGCCCGCTGCCAGAAAGCATTTTGCTGGGGACAGTGTGGTCCTATTGGAGCGGCAGGAATTCACAAACAGAGGGGGCAAACCAAGGTTACTGAGACGGAGGGTCCAGGCACGCTCCCAAACGAGGCAGGCGGCGACGCAGCCAGCACAATCTGGGGTCCTTCTGCTGACTAGCCACGCTAGGACTCATGGGAAGGGAATGTAAGGCCTTGTCACGGGCCAAGTTTGGAGGAGTGTGGAGTGAGAGACAAACTGTTTGAAGAGGACGGGGTTAGCACATGAGAACTCTGCATGTGCGTGTGTGTGTGTGTTTAAAAACCTTGACAAGTAAACTCTGGCTGCCATCACTCGTCACTTCTTTGTGTTGGAAAAGACCGCTTTGCCACACCCCGCGGTATTCCTGTGCAGGCCAAGTCTTCTCCCATTCCAATGAGGAGACATTAAGGAAAGAATAATCACTTTGGACACAAGCTGCCAATTTAGTCTGAACTTATTTATCTCATTTAGAGTCCGTTTGGAGGGATATACACATGGCAAATACTGACTTCTCAGTTCCCACAGACAGAGGAGGAGAGACTGCTGGCACGGCTGATAATATTCCTCCATTGAGCTTTTCTTTACTGTAACAAGAGAGGGGGTGACAATGGTTTGCCAAACCCTGACAACTGCAATCCTGTCACTGCTTGCTGCCAGTTTATCTGTGGTTTCTTTTTCAGTGGATGCTTTACCCCTAATTCAATTTATTTTGGTGTTTCAAGCATTAAATTTTGAATTAAGATCTCCTAAAAAAACAAGCTTACCTTTACAAACAAAAGTCACATACACACACACACACACACACACACACACACACACATACACACATACATATGCACACTAGTAGATGTAGCAGACAACAGCCACCATAGCAGCTTGCCTCCACCCAAACCACATGATGCAGGGACCCCCCAAAAACTCATATCCGACATGGCTCTGGCTGCGCATACTAACTAGCCAACACAGCACCCAAAGGGGGTACAGTAATGCAACTGGAGATGGCCTCTCTTTTCATGGAGCATGCACACATGTATGCACACACACACACACACATAAGGTTTAGTCTAATTAGCGCCGGTATTTTCAGGGCTTGTTTGCGCAAATTGGAAATGTGTGATGTGAATTAAAATATGGCTGGGGTTTTTGTTCCCAATAAAAAATAGAAAGGGGTTTCACCTTGCCCCCTTTGTTGGGGCTCATACGAAAGTAATTTAGTCCAGAGAGAGAAAAAGAGAGAGAGTAAAACAGAAAGAGAGAGGTAGTAAAAAAGAGGGAGAAAAAGAGAAAGAAACAGAGAGAGACAGAAAGAGAAAGGGAAAAGGGGGAGGGAGATACATTCCGTTTGGCCCAGAGTGAGAGGCACTGTGGGTGTCTGAGGGCCCTCGCTGCCAGTAATTGCTTCCATATAGGACCCGTCCATGGTCACACACGCACATACACACACAAAACACAGTTCAAATGTAGAAGCAGACACTTATCCGTAAAAATCCACCATTCACAAAAAATGAAAAAACAGTAGTTTACAATACATACATGTACAATAAATGTGTGCATGTATTTAACCACTGAATCCTGTTTTCATGAGATTTGTCATTAAACAGAGTATGGAGCACAGAGCTACTGCACGGGTGAGGTACAGTAACAGGTTACCTACATGAGGCCCCCAAAAAGAATGGCAAATTATCCTCAAATCAAAGTATTAAAGACTGCATCTGATTATAGCTGAAATTATGCTTTTGCAAAGATACATAAACATCTCTGCAGCCTACAAAAAGAAGATTATGGGTTATGGGTAAGAGGTTGATGCACACACCTGCCAAATCTCAACAATGCCTTGTGAAGACTTGCACATCAAGCAAGCTCATTGGCTGATACAACTTGTCGGGAGGCATGTAAACTTTAGTACACTTTTATGAACAAGTATAAAAGAAACTTTAGGGGTCTTTAAATGACCCTGTGCATGTTTGCCTACGTGCATCCCAGAGAAGCACGTTTCAGCCAACAAGACAGGGAGGGATGTTGTTGTTGATCCGCTCTGGTAAATTGGATAGCTTCTTAGAAGCAGTTACCGGTTACTTATTCCTGTAATAAAAATACTTTACATTTTATTCTCAGTTTTGTGTTATTTTCCCAAATCTGACACAAATATATTGGTAGATCAAAATGGAAAGTTGCACAGGCATAAACATGTGGACTCATTTCTGAACAGAACATGAATTACTTCTCAAAGTGATGTTCTTGTCTCTCTGTGAAGTAAATTCAAACCGATGACAGTATCTCTACTTTCCCCCCGATTTCACCCTGTCTCCTCTGCCAGTCTTGGATTTATAACTTTTTTTGAGAAATTCTTTCCAACATCTGTCTTTCCAGTGTTCATCTGTCTTGTGTTGCTTACTACAGCTGTTGCTAGGCAACAGTTCATGCCAGCAGGTGTAAATCAATATATTTACTGTACATATAAAAGATTTGATATTCATTGAATACCATATTAAACATACTAGTACTAAGGTTTTAAAAGCATCATTTAATAGGTCTGCTGAAATTTTTACGTGTAGCCAAATGACAGTATCTTCACTAGTTCAATAAAGAATAATGTGTTGTAGTACTTCATAATTGGGGAAAAATGTGATTACTGTAATATGTAACTTATATGAGTGAATATAACATTGATGAGTAGACTTTTTTGAACAGGCCCGTGCATCTCAAGACAAAATTAAAAATGTCCATGTGTAAGTATAAGAGCATTCAAGCTCTTAATTTCATTTAAAATATGCTTTCCTGCATAAAATAGCTCAGTTACAGATCTATTTTTTTCTTATTCCCTGTCCTCTTGTATCACTGTGAGTGTGTATATATTTCAGTACACGGTTTGTGTAGGCTTTAGTTTGATGTATATTCAGGTTCCTTCATCATGCAGTGAGTATTACGTGCACTCTTTCTCAGTGACACATACACTCCCACAGACACGCACACACATGATTAATAGGAGTGAGTCTGAAAGGGGCAACAATAGTCATCCTCTGCTCCACTGCCAAGAGAAAACATACAATATTGGACATATGTAACCACATGTGGTTGTGGCTACATTAGACTGTCATGCACTACCTCTCATGTCAACAACAAAAGACAAAAAAAAAACCTCCTTTACCCATTTCTCAATACATATCATAAATTGACTTCCTGCTTACATCATTTCATACGCAAACAGAGAGCAGAGAGAGTGAACGAGGCAGACAGGAAGACAGAGATAGAAAAAAGAAGATGGTAATAAAAAATAATTCAGTTAGATCGTTCAGATGGAGAGAGCGCGGTAAGAAGAGAGGGAGATATTTGGAATCTGAGTAATTTAAAGAGGAAATCAGTTTTGCCATTTAAACTGGTTACAGACACTTTACCAGGTGTAAATGCTCATAGCAGCACAGAGCCTTGAACTTGAACAGAAAAAGAGCCGACTATATAAAAATGAATCTGAACTTTACTGGGTTCTACTGGAGTTTAAATAGCAGATGGACTGTGTGTGTGTGTTTGAGGTTCAAAGCGTTAATGTGACTAAGACCACTTGAGAATGTTAGCATGGTAGGTTGAACAGGTGTGGACCGCGTTTTCAGCCACTAAAATGAATGAAGTCACCGAGCCTGCCTTACACACACTCTCTCACACACACACACACACACACACACACACTTAGACACACACATCCACGGTTCCCACCTGAGCAGTTATTTTAAATGACTGTGAGCCTGTGTGACTGAATCGGCTGAACTCACAAATCAAAGGCACGTGGGGTTAGTTGAAGATTTCCAATGAAGTGGCAGAACACGAGTATGCATGTGCTATATGTATGCTGTGCGATTGTGTGTGTGTGTGTGAGTGTGTAAATTACAAAAAACAACAGACAGAAAGACTTGACTGCCCTCTCCTGACTTGATCAGATCTTCTGGGAAGCTCAGATGTGACATAATATTTCGTTATCTGAGCATAAACATTAAACATTACAGAAGATTTCATATCGAAAATAACTATCCGCCCTATCATCCCTCTGCCACCACACACACGCTGTAGACCGCAGCCTCGATGAAGAGGACCCGCGGGGAAAACTGCTGCAGATTGGTGAGGCATTGAGCATTGTGTGGGTATATATGTGTGTGTGTGTGTGTGTGTCCTGGAGGAGTGGCTGTCACTGTATCAGTTGCCACAGTAGATAAGGCAGTGTACCGCAGTGGTGCTGGTAATGATGCTGGGACCACTGAGACAAGTGTAGGGGAGGTGTCTCTGCTGCTTCTTGCTGATCTCATCACATCACATCACACAATTTTCATCCACGGCCTCACAACAACATCCTCACATACACACAAATAACAGTACTGTGCCAGTAAGTGCTGGCAACTTTTCATTTTTATTTTTAAAATTGTTTCTTTAACATTTTTCCCCTTTATTTGACAGTTACAGTGTATTGAAAGACAGGAAACAGGGGAAGAGAGAGGTGTGACATCCATCAAAGGTCCACCTGCCAGAATTAAACTAAGGACAGTGCGCCTTAACCATTAGGCTGTAAAACAAGCAAAATATTCTGCAATGTAGAGAAATTTGCTAGTATCAAACAAAACAAAAAAAATGCCAAGAATGCAAGAATTACTTTTTCTTGACAAGAAATTAGGTCAATACAAAAAAACTAGCTAACCTTAAAACAAGTAACAAGACACTTGATATAAGCAACAATAAAGATTCTTGAGACTTGATCATTTGTGTTTGAATTCTGCTCAAACATCACATCACATCACTCCATTCAGCTAAGAGTCACCAGTGCAGCGACTGCCGCAGATGCATGTTACAGTAAACCTTTCTATACAAGCTGAGAATGAAGTGTTTTGATCTGCATGTCATACTATATATTACTATGCTATACTTCTCTTACTTATATATATAGCTTCTGCGGTAATTACTTTATCCAAATCAACAATATGAAAAATTAAGTATTTTACAGTGTTTTTTTTGTCTTCCATAGTTTTAAAGGCACGCCACCAATAATGTCTTAATGTCTTCTGTGGGTCTGGAGAGCTTTCTTAAGTCTGAGCGAGGAACCCTAATAATCACGGCTCGGGCTTGAAATTTAAAATAGAAAGCCTGTTGCATTATGGGAAATGTAGGATACAAGCCCTTTTGGATCTTGACCCTTAAGGACTAAAAGTAAAAATATCTTTGTATTTACAACCAATTTTGACCATTTTTCTTTTTTAATCTGTCTCCTGTGAGTCCCCCAACTTCACTGAAGTGCAATGGTAAATCTGTGGAGTACACCTTTAAGACTGGTCTGATTTTTGAAAGAAAAAAAAAAAACATCCAGTTTTCTCTTAGATATCTAGGATACTGTTACAACTATGCAATCCACTTTAGTAGAATTGATTTAATGTCTTGGAAAAATCAAGACAAGATTTATTTTTAAAAAATGCAAATTGGTGTTTGACAATTTATTTTTGGTAAGAAAAAGTAAGATGTAATAAATATGGCAACTAGATAAGGATTTGCAGTTAGTTTTTTAAATTAGAGTAACACAACTACAGAAAGTTATTATTTCAACCAATCTATTAAATATTATATTATATTATTTTCTCTAATACCAGCAGAAAGGAGCGGATCAAATGGAGGGCTGCAGAGACAAAAGAGCTAAAACTCCTGCAATTATCAGACTTCTAATCAGCACTCCCTCCCACACACACACACACACACACACACACACACACACACATGCTCCTGCAAACACAGCTCACACACCAAGGACTATGAGTCTTTTGACCAAGGTGTCTGATTCTTTTTTGATTACGTGGAAAAATTCTCAGCTTAAGGACTGCCTGTTGAGAGAAAATAAGGAGACCACACTGACTTTATGGACAAAAAAATCTTTCCTTTTCTCCGCTATTAAAACAGAGCAGGCATCAGATGTCAGCTCTTTATTTCTGATAGCTGTTATTTAGGTGCCCTAGTTGGCTGGACTTCAGTGTTTGGCAGCCGTAAGCACCTCTAAGGAAATGAGGAAAAATCAGGTTCAAAACCTGCACGTATATAAAACAAGCTTATATTTGAGCTGTGCAAACCTGAAAACAAAAGAAAGATCGAGGAACATTTGAACGTATTGGATAAAAGAATGTCTATGACAAGGGATAAACAGTTTAACAGTGGCATAGATGCAAAAAACATACCAAAGGTAATCATTTTCCTTCTGTTAAAGTCACAGAGTCACATAGAGGATGTGGTAAGAGTTTAGTAAAATCCTATAACAGAAACCTCCACTGTCCTATGCCTAACCCTAAACCACTGGTGTTTCCGCATGTAGTGTTAGAGAGGTTTGTGGTGCAAATGGATCGTGATCCAGCAGGAACAAGGCTTGGGAGGACATCAGAACGCACTTAATCTAAACAGCATTTCCTACCTTGGGCCGTTGCTACACAAAGCAAGCCAAACCACACAGTGTCTATACACACAGTCAGGAGCTGTGTGTGTGTGTGTGCGCGCGCACATTTGTATACTGTGAGGTTGTGAAGACGGCTGGGTCAACCTCAATCAAGGGGAGAACGACAAGAAAACAAGCACAAGCTCAGCTAAACAAATGAAGATGAGGAGAGGTGGGGGGAGGGGGGGGGGGGGGGGTGTACACAGAGGAGAGACAGAACCCAAACATAAAATTGATAGAGATGAAGATTAGTGCGTGTGGGGAGATAAAGAGGGGGTCCTTAACGTGTGTGACATATTTAAACATGCACACAAATGAAACACTTTTTCCCCTCAGGTCATACAGTGCATACTGTAGCTAGAGCCCGCCAACAAAGCCTAAACAGTGGGATTAGCTGAACACAACACTGACGCTTTGGCCTGTGTCTGCATAAGGGAGAGAGAAGGCACTGTAAACTGTTTACAGGGGAAAGCAGGGTTACTGCTGTGTGTGTGTGCGTGTGTGTGTGTGTGTGTACGAAGCAATATTGTGGCTTTTGTGATGGGACGACTCCTCTCTGATTGAGACAGGATCAACGAAGAGACAGTGGCATGTGTCCATACACAAACACACATAAACACATGCTAGGGAGCTGGACACTCAAGCGCACAAAATGCATTCATCAGTACACACACAACACACACAAACACATAGGAAGTTGAAGTTCTGATGTTACATCCGGACTAGCTGCTTGTTCCACTAGATTTTTTTCACTCAGCACAGTCTTTCTTTGCCATTGCGTGTCATCTGTCTTTCTGAAAAAGTGAACAGTATTCCTGAGGTTTGCTATACATATTCTAAGGTGAATGTTTATCTAGCTCAGCACTTGCTACTACAATTTCAGATTTTTAAGTTAAACATTGACTAATTTGTTAGCATTCAACAAGCTACAGCTCCCAATAATTTTTTCCAGCAAGTAATACACGGTACTGTGTGTATTATCTGTTTCTCCACAGTCCACAATATGTGTCTATGCTCTCCTCCAACATAATTTTCCCGCCTTTAAGCTGTAATGTCTCCTGTCTAGAGAACGTCTGTGCTGTTAGGCCCTCACTTTACAAACATGTCTGGACTCAGGATTGGCACGTCTGTTTTCATAGCCGTGGCCTATCAACTGGCCTGAGTATGTCAAGTTGGTGATGTTTGACCCGCAACAGTCTTGGGCTTATGAAAAACATGTTTGTTAAAGCTGAACTCATCGATATTTTTGTATTAACAATGGATCGAATGCATAATGTCAAAGGGGCAACTCGTAGTGACGAACCCACAGAGAATTACCATCCAACTCCACAGTCCCTCTCCGCTCTACGGAGCTTTTTAATCTATTTTGGATCATTGTTTTGGTTTTATTGCCCATAATTCTGCCCTCATTAAGATTGTTTCCAGCTGCTGCGGGCAGCCGTTTTTAGCCAAAAAAAAGACAGATAAACTCTGTACTCTACCTGCCCATTATTCACAATAAATTAATTCAGCTTTAAAGGCAGCAAAAAAAGAAATATTAAATAAATAATAATATTACAATATATTTTAAAAATTTCTATTTTTCCAGCTCTCTGTGAGGACAGTTTACTATTTGTCAATGGAACAAATTTTCTTGTTTCTTGTCAAAAAAATTTGCACAGATTCACCTCGCCCCCATGAGCAAATTCACTGATTGTGGTAATTGCATTGAAATGAACTGATCTTGATATAAAACTTAGTCTTTTTAAATGATGATGAGCCCACGCCTTGACATTTTCTTACCGTTGGAACAGATCCTGGTTGCATTTCACATCAGCTCTCTCTCTAGTTAACAGAGATATACTTATCCAGTGTCGTACAGATATTCTTAAATACACATGTGGACTGTTCAGAGATAGATTTGACATTTTACCTCTCTGTGCCTTCAGCAATCAAGCCACTGTGGGAGGAGATCATGTCTATTTTTCAAAGGAATCGCTACATTTTTTACACCCTTTGCTCAGTGGCACAAGTATAGACAAACAAAACTGTCCAAAAATTTTCCACAGCAAACAACTGTTAGGCTCTTTTAAGTGTGCCTCACATATTGCTAAATGTTTGATGCTGCCTTGTGCCTCGCAGCAAATGTAGCAGGCAAATCTATGTCACTGCAGCTTTTGTTTCTTTTCTTTTTTAAGAAGAAAAACTGTTTGTTGGGCCACATTTGCTGCTTGATATGAAAGCATTTCCAGATTCAGGAAGCAGAAAAAAAAAGCTGCTGAGTAGAACAAAAGAGAAAGCGGGGAGATTTGAGTCAGGCCTGCTAGCTAACAGTTTCTGACTCATCTCAGTAAAATGACCCCTAGTGTTCCTTATTGCTCAAAATAAGAGTGGCAGTTACATGCTAAAACAATTAGTCTCTCCTGCACAGGCTGAGGAACAGCTTGTACAGTAGGAGACTAAACAAGTAGAGAAGGCTTAAGAATATGGCACAAATATATTCTGTGTGTGTGTATGTGTGTGTGTGTGTGTGTGTGTGTGTGTGTGTGTGTGTGTGTGTGTGTGTGTGTGTGTGTGACAAAGTGCCTCCCTCAGAGAGAGAAGCTCTGATTGTACAGACAGAGTGGCTGTGTGTGATAATGGTTTCCATTAACCTGGGCTGAGTTGGAGGACCTGTGAGACTCTCCATTCATCCCTGTCTCTCGTTCTCTCTTCCTGTCTCTCTCTCTCTCTCTCACACACACACACACACACACACACACACACACACACACACACACACACCATGTACGTAAGTATAGGGACCCTTATACTGACACAAGCTGCTGGAGAAGTAGGCTATTTCATTGTGTGACTATTGGCAAACAGGTCAGAACTTTATCAAGAAACCTGAAAAGTCCCCAAAACATTTAGTGTAACCAAACCATTAGGTACTCCTGTGTTATCTGAGAGAGTAGACATGAGAAACATGGCCTCTTCACACACTGAGAGCCTCTAACTTTCTGCATCAATAAAGATAGAGAGGAGAAAGCTAAACAAATATGGTAGAGGGCAGGAAGGAGACTGAGGCAACAAAAAAGCCCTTTCTTTTCAGAGTTTTTACCTGGAACCTCTCTATTAGAGTGATACTTGTAAAGCACAATGCTCCTCAGAGATGCTTTGACTAGAACTAGGATGTGGACATGTACAGCGGTGGCTCCAGCAAAAGCATGTCACGTAGTGGTATAGGAACAGAGGAAGTAGTGTAGCAATTATTGCAGAGAAGCCATTAAGGGCCAGGGCTTCTTTAGACTATCACAGCAGCTGACTAATGGACAACCTTGTTTCCTCGCTCTCTCACATCCTGGATTTATCTCTCCAAGCTCTCCTGAAAAAAAAATCCAACATATTGAACATACTGAGCAGACTTTTTTTTTACAAAGCAAAAACATGGTTTTATTCCTTTAATGGCATGTGTGTGTGTATGTGTACAGTCTTCCATCTAGTGCAGCTTTGGCCCCAAGGCAGTGAGTCCCCAACGCCATCCCACTTCTCTTTCTCCCTGCACACTCCTCCAGGATACACAAGACATGTACCGTATTATTGCACAAAGTGTGATAGTAAACCTGTACACAAATAACCAAGAAAACTGTCAACTCTACAGGGCAGTGTCAGAGCCAACACCACGAGTCAGGAGCCAAACAGCTCTGCTCCTCAGTGATGACCAGCAGGGCTGAGAGTGTTTATGTAAGCAGACAAGACTGTCTTATAATTAGCATTAAATTAGTCATTTTAAGGAAGAATTTTGCCTATAGGCCTATAA
Organism: Thunnus thynnus; assembly: GCF_963924715.1. Lineage (NCBI taxonomy): Eukaryota > Metazoa > Chordata > Actinopteri > Scombriformes > Scombridae > Thunnus > Thunnus thynnus. The sequence continues at coordinate 23,612,972 of NC_089519.1, forward strand.
ATCCACAAAAAAAGAAAATCAAAACCTTGAAGCTTCCAAAATAAGTAATTTAAGGAGCTAGGATAAGTAAAGTTCAATTGATGTGATTCATCCTCTAATAAAAAAATTACTACGTTCAATCAAGTTCATGCATAAGGCAGCACTGCTACTCTATTGTTATTGGAAAAATTGCAAAGATATTCTACATTTTTGTGCCATCTTCGTAAGTTTGTTTATTTCAAGTCACTTGACACCACTGCAAATCAAACAGGACTAGAAATTACTAAAACATTTTCAAACTGAATCAAGCTGGATTGACATACCTTGATACTCAGTCTTGAGGCTGTATTTTCACAAATCAAGGCTCAGAGTATAAAGCATTGTGCAGGGTGCTCAATGCACAAAAGGTGTGGCAGCACCCTTTTTACGCAGGTGATTATTAAGGGTGCATTTAATTGCATTTGGCAGTGCCTACATCCAACAATAACCTGATGACATAAACCAACTATTCCCATAATGATCCTGTTTATGATCCACAAATATGTGATTTTTTTGTTTTGTTTCCAGTAACACCTCTATGAAAGACAATTCTATCAACAACCATGATGCAGTACCTCTACATCAAGTCAGTTATTACAGCCTCAGGTCTACCTGTATTGTAATTAAAAATGATGTTTCAGCTGCTACTTTGGCCGGACCTGTAGAAAAGAAGTCAATGAGGCATGCAACTTTATTTCCTTCTCTCCCTGCCAACCTGGTGTGTTTTTTTTTTGGGGGGGGGGGGTCAAGATGGAGACAGAGGACTGGTATTAACAGGTGGTCCTGAGGAAGTGCAGTGTTGTGGAAGTGAAAGAAAAGTTTTAATAGTTTTAAAGTTTTTCAGGGAAATTAATGAACTGTCTCCAAGAATGTCACTGTCACCAACGGTCTTGATGATCAAGTGGAAAACAGAAATATGTTGTTTATGATTAAATGAGTGGAGTTGGCATGCATAAATGTGCCGACTAGAGGATAAAACATACCTGCTGCCCTCAGACAGCTGTATAAGGAGTTAAACAACAGAAAGACAACCTTTATACAACAAAGAAGCTGTTGTGAATGACAGATGCTGAAGAATCAATGGTTTGCTGGTATGACAGTATCGCGACGATCAAAAGAAAACTGTATTTTTGTGTGCTAGTTAAAGAATGTATTGTATGATGAAATTAAAACGCAGTAAATCTCAGTAAAACTCCAAAATTGCTGCTGGATTGTAAGTGCCACTTTTCCTACTGCACCTCTCTCCTCACTCATGGCAAGTCACCAAATTACCAAAAAATCACAAGTGAGAAAAAAAACACTCCTCTCTTCAGGAAAATGACACTTCACCAGTGCAAAGTGGCGCACAATCCACCTGCACAACCCCCAAGTGTTAAAGGAGGGCTGGTAAAAAAAAAAAAAAAAACGGGATCTGCGTATTTATGCTGCGTCAGTGTCACAGTAAGGTTTGTTTCTTCTGAATAAATTATCTATTACTATATTTTATTATACCATATGTTGTTTAAAAAATGACATCTAACTCATGCACAACCCCATGCACACACACACATACAGACAAAAACACACATCCACATGCCTGTGCATGCACATACACACACACACAAACACCTCTGTGAATTTTGTGTGTTGAAATGACGCGGCACTTATTAGCATTTCATTGCCATGGGTGCCTCTGCTGTTTGCCCTGGGCCTTGCTGTTGGCACAATCCAACATCACAGACATAAATAAAGAATTGAGGTGAAAAGGGAGAAATAGAGAGAATGAGAAGAGGAGAGACTTGATGCTCTGAATTAAACATGCTTTGATTGTGACTGGAGATGAGTGTGTGTAAGTCAGCATGCATATTGGTGCCTTTTAGCCATGCTTAACCTAGCATGAGAGCTAACAGTTGTGAGCTCTGAGGCCCTATCACTGATGTGTCTGCAGGGAGAACGTAAACAAAAAAAAAAAAAAGAAACTTACCTTTGTAATGGAGAGACAGCAACAGCAGCACATGAAAAAAGAAAAAGAAAAACAACAAAGTTAGACTTACATTTCAAATACATGTTTCTGATTTCTTTGGTTACCAAGGGATAGCGGCCTTTTCTTTGCAAAACTAGTTGTGATGTCTTATTTTAATTAGAGTCCAAAACATAATCACAACACAATGCAGTGTCCCTCTTCACCATGTAGCCTGTGCTTGCAGTTGGCTCTGTGAAGGCAGCGAAGGGTTAACCTGGAGGTACATATTTCGGAGACAACCTCGCTTCAGATGAGCTGTGCGGCTGCTCTTGTGGCGGTAATGGGAAAATTGCACTGAGAGGAAGGACACACGCAATTAGAATCTGGCGAGTTGGTTGGTAGTGGGTGGCGGGAGGAGCGAAGGAGCGGGAGAGAGGGACGAGGAGGGAGGGCCCTCCGGACAAGAAGTGATTTAGTTGAAAGCTGGCTTTTTGTGCACTGGGTAAACGCCGCTCACTGTCTGCTGGCTGGGGCCTGTCCTCGCCCGCCTCGGTGACAGCAGCCCAGATGTCAATCAAATTAGCGCCCATTTACAGCTGATTTGCCCGTGTCATTCGCAATATCCCCTTTCTGCCTCTGATGGGGTGGCACAGAGAGGAGGGAAATGTAGAGGAGGAGAAAAGGGGGAGAGGAAGAGATGGAGAGAGAGTCACTTTATTGCAGTCTTTCTCCGTGAATGTCATCTGCCCACTTATCGCGCATTCCGGTGGGACAGACTGAAGGTGGAGAGGAGGAAGAGAGGAGATCCTTCGTTCCATGGAGTGGCTCACTAGCACATGCAAATAGGGCGGCGGCGTCAGGGGAGAGGCTGGCGCGGGTTTTAATGGAGTTGGGGCAAACTCATTTTACAGCAGAGAGCCACAGAAGAGGAGGATAATAATATCACTGCGTGTGTGTATGTACGTGTGTGTATCAGCGGGATGGTGTTTATAAGACATTGGGCCGATAGAATACTTGGTAATGTTGGCAATGTGCAAAATAAAAGTGTCGCCTGCAACCTGACTTAGATGAACCTACACTAATTCAAAGCATCAGCAGCCCTAAAAAAGAATCCTGTTTCACTTCATATCCAATTGTGTTTCCTAGTAGTGCTGTTTATATACCCTGGTAGACTGCTTAAAGACACCAAACACAGACAAAAAAGAAAAGAGAGAAGAAGGAGTGAAAGGGGGAGGAAAAAAGGGTGCCCTGATTGATGCCGTTTGATTCAATTTCCAGCGTGTGGAGACATTTCAGGGCCCCGGGGGCCTCTGTGTCTTCACAGGAGCAAAGGAGGGAAAGATGGTGATAGGTTGGGTAGGAAAGGGGGGGGAGGGTGTGTGGTTCTCCCTAATTTGAGATGTGCCTTTCAACATTGAAGGGTGCTGATGTTCAACTTATACTCCAAATCTCTGCTAAAAGACACACCTAATTGGCTTGAAATAGAGAGAGAAGGAGCAAGACAGGAGAAGACTATAGAGGGAAAAGCTTATCTTCAAACATTTGCTGCATGCCAACCCCACACACACATACACACACACAAACACACACACACACATGGAGTCACTATGAGAAAGGAGGTTGTTTCTGAAGTGCATATTGAACAGCACACATGGAAACAGAAGTGTTTCTTATCAACTGTCATCTGCTTTGATTGATCTCACTTTCTCATTGATCTCACGTGTAACAGCTCTTTGGTGAGAAGTGTAACCCTCTGTGACATTTAGATGTGGTAAAAATTTTCAAAACGGTGCGATGATTGAGATGATTGATAAGCTGATCTCAAGTGTGTAGCTTTGCACACGCCCTCTGCTTTTTGACACATAAGTGCTATATATGGAAATTAAATGAAAGTGCATTTTATTACGTGCAGCTACAACTGTCATTAACATAACACGGACACAGCTTGATGAGCAGTGGGAAAAAGTGTCATTCAAGTGCCATTCAGTTGTCAGGTCCCAATGAGACAAAAAAAAATGCATATGGAGGTTTGCATGCTGGCTTGTACACACACACACACACACACACACACACACACACACACACACACACATACTGAGGGGGTGGGTGGAGGTTTGGGCCTGTCACTGCTCCGTCACTGACTCCTTCCATTTAATGCAGGTCCTGTCACGACAAGACAGGAGCAGAATGAAGTGGATCACCTACAGGCACCACACCTCACCCTGTCTCTTGCTGCCTGCTGATCTGGCTGAGCTCAGACAAGGCAATGTCACCCTACAGTTCACATCAAACATGAAGTCCTCTGGCTGAACAAGACTGGGGACCGCAAATTAGGTCCTACAGTGTGATACACTTGTGATTAGAAAGTTTTCGAGCCTAGAAAGAGTAAAAAAAAAAGGTAGAGATACAGACAGAGGGGGAGTAATCACTGTCTCTATGCAGGTAAATAACCTGTGTTGATTTCAGTCCAATCTGTCTCTCAGTCTCTAGAGGGGAGGAGAAATGTGTGCGTGTGTATGGGGGGGTGACATTTCCCAGAATTCACAGCCTCCCTGCCTAATTCCCTGTAGATACATGCACACAAACACACATACAATCTCTCAAGCGATACCAGGCGTTCTGCCTCTACAGTTGACACACAAAAACACACATTCTTCTTTTGCAAATGACGTCACACATGGCCTTTGCTTCTCCCCTCCATCATCAACCCCAAATTTCCTTAATGCGTTATTAGGAAGGCATGAATTAGCACCCATGTGCTTTTAGTTTGTGTGTTTGATTGCTGCTTCCCTTCAACAATGGCTGTATCAGTCTTTCACTTATGGGCAGGAGAGAGAGAAAAGAGAGAGAGGCAGGGAAGAGAGGAGAAACAAGAAAGAAAGAAAGAATGAGGAGAGATGAAGTCAAGGAGGGAAAGAAGAAAGTTAATGTCAGGATGTGCCCCATAATGACTAGTATAAGCTCTGGTGGGAGCTTCCTCTCGCGCCAGTTCCAGAGAGGGTAGCTTGATTGGGGATAATTGGCTAGCCTTCACTAGCGGTTAGCATCCAGGCGTGGAGACAGGGGAGGGCACAGGGGAGGGCACAGGGGCTTGGCACACACACACACACACACACACACACTCACATATACACATCTCCAAATACAAATTCATGCACAGAGACACACAGGGTAGACCATGGGACTAGCATGTAAGGCTGGGTTGAGTAAGAAAATACAATGTCCAGAAATTAATCAAAGTGCTACCAGCTCTACTCCAACTTCAAGTCTGTTTGCTTATATTCATTTAAGAACACAAGACTAAATGTACGATCCTATGATCTATCTACATTCCTTTGTAGCTTGTGCACAGAAAACAATTTCAAACACATTAACTTAAGCTACAGTGCATACCTAAACACATATGGTGCCATGTATTACACAAACTGATGGCATTAGAAGAGGTTTTGCACTCCTGCAGAGCACAGCAAACATTTAATAGATGTGCAAAGTTGCATTTCTCTGATGTCCTCCTCAAGCTTCTATTAATCACAGTCTAAAAGCTAAGCTATAGGCGGCTGAGATGGGAAGGAGCGCTCGTAAAACAACACACACTCCCTGTAGCAACAACCGCACACACACTTTTCTTTCAGAGAGATAACTTAGAGAGCCACTCGCTCCCCTGGCCCTCTGTAATGCCAACAGCGCTTCCATCAGAGCTTTTGTGCCCTCCGGCTCTGGTGACTGTACAAGCCACATGTTGACAGCAGTGCAACCACTGACTCAAAGAAACACAGCAGTTCAGCCTCAAAGGCAAGAAGGAGGCTGTCTGTAATAGAGGGGGTAAAACACTGTGGGGGTCACACACACCTGTGAATAAAATCACTAGTTTTTCTTTCACACAAGTAATATGACTTTACACACATTTTCATATTATGGTGCCCTGTAGAGTAAAAAGCCCCTCCTGTAACTTCTGATCAGTTTGCTTTAGTCAGATCACTTTTAGGGCTGAAATATTTTAGTACATATCTACCACTGTGGTTTAATTATTTTATATAAATTAATCACAAATTTATCTTGTTTCTACATTGTTCAAATCTGATTTTTAAAATTTCTTGTTGTGGTATACTTAACATTATTCAGTGATAGTAAAAATATAATGGCATTCAAAAGTGGCATTATATTATTGATAACAGCTGCGTAGTTGTCATGTTGCTACTGTACCGTTGAAACTGACAATGTTTTGATACCCAATGACTGTCAGAACGAGCTGCTTCACAGTGCTGAATCCTGGTGGACTCAATTAAATTTTTTAATGTGATATCCTTAAATAATGGTCAAGTATGTGCTTATAAACTTAAGATCCACCTGCAGTCTGTCATTAAAACTCGAGAACTGCCAAACTGCCAGCTAGCTAAATCTGGTTTATTAATATAGAGAATGATTGTCTATTCTTTTGTTTTTTTTATGTAGATCAAAAGTACACAGCCCACTCCTTATTATTTCAAACCTAAAAAATCAATATGGAGTGGTGTCTTTCTCCACAAAACCATCTTTGGCCAAGCCTAACTTTACCAAAAACCAGCATGGAGAGAATGATCATTTTCACCAGGCTACAGCAAAGATTTCTTTGTGGTTGTTTGACCATCTCACAAAATTTACATTAATTAGCTACAGCTGAGTAAATTTAGCAGCAACGAATGTCTTTATAGCTGGGAAAATCAAAGTGGAGTCGTCTGCATAAAATTTCACTCGCTAAAATGAAGTGTTTATTTTGCTGTTAAGTTATAAATAAAACCACAGCTCTTGTGATTTCAGAATTGCACGCTTCCATGTGGCGAATTTGATTTACAAATGTTAAATCATTCAGACATACTGTAAGTCAAGAGTAACTTAATGCTTGCTCAGTTTTGTGTATGTTGTTATTTCTCATTACTTATTTGTTACTTTCTCACTCTTACGTTTTTTCCTTACTCAAACTGCTTTAATATACTTTATACTTTAAGACTCAAAAAAGCTCACTAGCTTATCCCAAAACAAAAACATTTCTGCACAACAGAATCCTCCAAAGAGTGAAGGTTCGTTTGAGTTTCCATCACAAAAGTTTTAATTAAACTAATTTTAAAAAATAAGTTAAATTTCCTTCCTTTTTGTTCCCTTTTTTATTTTTTGATTGTAAGGTTAACTTGAAAGTATTTAATCGAGTTATTAGAAATAGAGTAACATTATCAAGACAACCAGTTATTTAGGCCAGTAACTCTGCTCCTGATAAAAATGGAGGTCAGAGATGATTATATTTTCCACCTTTGTCACCGCACAACATCACATTGTGTACTAAGCTGCTGTAATAACACACATCACTTCTGCTGTAATCAGGAGAGTTCACAGGGAGCTTCCTCTGGCCGGCCTCACACACACACACACACATACACACACAGACTGGATGCCTTAATGAATTAACGAGGGTCTGTAGACACACCCCTCATTTCAAGGACTTCAAGGAGGTGGACAGAATGTGAGGTTGGAGAGTAGAGGGGACTCAGGGGCTGTTTTGAATGGCAGGAAATCCCTGAGATGTTTTCTGTACTCTCTGTCACAACCGAAGGCCCTGCTAAGGTGGTGAAGGGAAATTGTTTTTTTGACACATTCACAACACAGCACACACTCTTTCTTTTCTTTCTTTTCTTTCATGCGTTATTTCTTTCTTTCCGTTTTTCTTTCTTTCTTTCTTTCTTCATTTCTTTCTTTCTTTCTGTTATGCTTCTCTTTTACTTTGCTCTCTCTCTTTCTCATACACACAAACATACATAAACATGTCTTACACAAACCCTCTTCCTGCAGCCAGATGTCCTGGGAGAGGGAGGCCAACGTGCCCTTTCACTTAAAACGGCACACACACACACACACACACACACACACACACACACACACACACACACACAAACACACAGACTGGAGTGTCAGTGGGCAGGGGAGTGTCCCTGTGCAGGAATGCGGGGATGATAAGTTGTGGAGGTGTCAGGGGAGAGACCCATGCTGTTACAGCCAGACACCTAAAAACACTCCACCCAGCTTCCAACTCCTCACTGGTTCTTTTATCCTCTTCTGTTTTTACTCCTCTATCCTTTAAAAAAAAGTCCTCCTCTCTCTGCTTTTACTCTCCTTTTGTAAGTATGTTTGCAACTTCACCTCTCTACCTCTCTCCTCTCCATCCCACTGTCTGTTTCAACCTTTCCATAAAGATCATTTCCCTCTTATCAGTCAGTCCCTCCTTGTTTTTTCTTCACTATATAAATTCCTTGGCTCAGTGTCAGATCACAGGCTTGCCAGGTGTATCAGATAATTCTGGCAAGGACAGATTTTACTTTAAATTAATGGAATGAGGGCTGACTGTACATTATCTTAACTTGGAAATTCCTAACCCTCAAATCTAGTTGGCTGCTCTTTAAGCCTGTCACACTTTGCTATTACTGTCAAGCATATATACAGTTTACTAGATTCAAGATTTAAAAACTTTAATGTTCCCGAGGGGCAATTTGCTTTACAGACAGTAGTCCAACACAAATACAATATAATGATACAAAACACATCACAAGATCCAAATCTCCTGCACTGTCACCATGAATCATGGAAAAAGAGATATGACATCCGAGGTTATACAATACAATGATAACGGTGACAAATTTAGCAGTTGAAATTCTGGGTAATTTTTGAATGAATGTGTCCTTGATAGAAAAAAGCAGGTGACTCAATTCTACCTATCAATTTTGCAAAATAAAATGTGGCAGGCAGATTTTATCAGCTCTAGCTAGCTAGTGGAGCTAACTAATGTTAGCTCCATGAGTTCTGGTCTCTGGCTGACTTTATAATGTTTCCAGATGACTCATTTTAAAACAAGAATCTTGTAAAAGTGGTCCTAAATATGCACCTAATGGCTAGTACATGATATTGTGATAAAAGACTGAGGCTAAAATTGCATGTTCTCAGCAGTTAATGTTTTCATATTGCCATGTAGAGCTAGCTATAGTCCTATTGTCATGGGTCTGATAGGGAAAATTAGCTTACATACTTGTTTGTATTTTCAAACATATGTTTTTACTTGTAATGCTGAAAAGGCCTGTAGGATAAAGTCTCACTGATGTGTCTGGCAAACATAACGCTATCTCAGATAACATTGGCTGGGGCTGCTGGAGATCCAATAAAGAGCAGAACAGAACCGCTAACCTTAGACAACACGTTACCCTAAGCTCTAATACCATCTAGGACAGCACGCTTCCACCCAGTGGGGAAATACTGCACGGTGGATGTTTAGTATTTCCCCACAATGTAATCTAGTTAGTTGCAGCCACTCAGCCTTGCTGCCAGTTTTTCCCAGAGGCCACTCGCGGTATTGCAACAAAAAGTCTATAAAACTGTTGACAAGACACGTTGAACTGTAAACAAGGTCAATTATTGCTCTTTGTATTGAATAAATGTTTAATCTGCGAACGTGTTATATTTGTAAAACTTTACCAGAACCTAGAAAAGGGCCGAGTGGAAATGCATGGCCTGTGCCAGTGGGAGAAACACTACTGAGCATATTCAGTGGGCTGTACAATGCGGAGGCAAACCTGGAGGATAGAAAACTTTTCTGGCTTATGCGCCAGGCAAACAATTTTCATTGGAGTGAATGGGCACCATCTTTGAGTCCAGTATCCAGCTCAATACATCCCAATCCAAAGCTTGACAGGCCTGCTGTGCCTAGATACTGTTGCTAAGCAATGATTGGGATGATTGTTTGGGGGACCAGTTTAGCAAACCTCACTTACTCTCTACATATGATATACTGTTGTTGTTTTTTTAAACACATTTTTTAGGCTCTTTAAGCTCTTTACCCAAACCTCTCTGAGTCAATCTCTCTTTCTCTCTAAATGTTCCCTCCCTTCCTCAGTCATGATCCCACATAGTGACCAGGTCATGTTGACATCCTGATTCTGCTTTGACCACTGCTGCAACGCATACACACAAACATACACTCATACTAGACAAACACACACACATGGACACACAAAACCATCATCGACCCTAAATAACCTCGGGTTTGAGTGGTTTAGTGACTTAAGAGGAGCTGTCCTGTTTCAGTAGCATAAGATTTGTCCACAGGGGCCCCACAACTGTGTCTAAAGAAAGAATATAACTAATTCTATCTTCAGCTTTATGGGGAACAGTAATTACTGATCTCCACTCAGACTATTAACAGTTTATCAGCCCACACAGGCTACTGCCTTCAGCACAGTATGAAACTCACATTTTAGGGAATGGCTTATTGTGGCGCTGGATTATATAAGGTAATTGAGAACACTTTATCAAATGTATTCAAAATATGGGAAAAAGAGCAGGATTCTTAACTTGAGGCTGTGTGAATATGTGTTTTTAGCAGGACTCTAAAATTATGAGCACAACCAAAATCCTTTTCACATCTTATCACAAGAAGAGCAATCCACTGTGCAGCCTAAAATGACATGTTAGCGAGACAAGTGGGTTGTTTGAGAAGACAATACACTGCCTCTGAAGGACCAACAAGCAAACCCTGAAGTTTCATCACTGCCCCCTCCTCCCACTTCAAATTGCATTTCCCCTTAATGATTACCCCTATAAATATAGCAGCACAGCCTTTTTACTCCCCTTGTTATCCTCAGCTTTTTTCACGGCTTTGGAATTATGAAACCCTGCTCCTACAAGGATTAAGTACCCATGAAAGCCTGGCTTGTACCTTATTTATTTATCAGTCGTTCTATGTGCAGGAATTTCGGTTGAATTCTGTTTTTCCTTTTCTGTTTTTTTATGCATGATGCTGGGTGTAGAAAGCGGCTGGCAGTAGCATAGAGGGTGAGTCATGCCAATAAAGACTATTGAATAAAAGCAGATGTTAAAACTTTCCCTGGCAATTAAGTATCGGCTAAGTGCTGAGAAGTCATGTGAAGATTAAGGAAACTGAGCTGTTTGTTCCCAGGCTGCTATGATATCACCTGGTGTTTGAAGTCCTCCTTGTGGCTAATGACAGTGAGAGGAAGCATAACTTTGTGTTTATGTGTGTGTGTGCATTGGAAAAAAATATTCTTTGACGTAAATGTGCGTGTGTAAATTTAAATGTGCGTTCTGCACCTGAGGTGTATCAGGACTTGGGAGGCAGACGGGATTGAGCGTTAGCATTAGTGTCAGTGACTGAGAGGTATGTGTTGAGACCTGTATCCCTGTAAGACCAAGCTCCTTCCTGGCTGGCTGGCCTGCTGTCTCACCCCACCCTGCTGCAGACTACTGTAGGAAGAGTGTCTGAGCTTGTACTTGGTGGCATGACAAGGTGTTCAGGGCGGGATGGTGGCTTAGTGAGCCACACCAACAACCTGAAGGCTTCCCTTTCTCTTTCACCTGTGCAGATAATTTCAACAGGAAGCGGTTATCAGAAAGGACAGATCAAAAGAGCTTAAACACATGCAGAGACATTAATGGACAGACACCCAGCGGTAAATGCGGTAAATTCCACTGAGGCGGAGTATGGTTTTTAGCACACTTTTAAACACAGAGACACACAATGAGAGGGTAACGCTTTTTTTATGGGCTGTCAACAAAACTCTGAGCATCTAATAACAGTGCCGGGGCCAGTCGGTGGCTGAAGCATCCCTTTTAGCCCAACTTAAGTGGCTGGAAGAGGAGTTAAGGCAGCAGCAGGGAGATGAGTGGACATGAGGTAATTGTCCGAACCAGGTGGAGTGGTTTCCAAATGGGAAGAAGAGACACGGGTGAACAAGCAGGAAGATGGACAGACAGGTTTATCGTCACGACGACAGGCGCTCCATTCCATCGCTGCAGTCACCTCTTCAGAGTCGTCAGTGGGGATCAGTGCTGCCCCATTGAACACGTTACGGGGAAATGAGCGGGTTGCCCCTGACAACTGTCTACATCGGGAGTTGGATGGAGTGACAGGAGGCAAAGGCTTCTGAGTTGGCAAAGAAACAAAGAGGGGACTGCTGTGAATAAGAGCTGGTGTAGGGCATGGATATGGAAGAGAAAACCAATTTTGCCACAACATCACAATAGCTCAAACTCCTAAAGAAGGGAGTGAACAAGAATACAAGAAGTCACATTTTAAGTTTGTGATCACACAAACCAAAATCTTGCATAGGTTTCTAAAGACAAACCAACTTTCTAGTCTGATGCCTTGCCCTGCTGCCTGCTGTTAAATTTGTGTTTATCATTTCATACGGTCCTCAAAGCTTAAGGCCACCATTCAAGGTGTGTTGAACCCGGCGAAGTGATCACTAGGGGAAAAAATTTATCGATATTTTAGTGACAGCCTTGGGACGTCTGATAGATACCACTCTTCTCACACTTGACCCTAACCGTGCAATTATACACATACACCGCTTCCTGTGTCCGTCTATAAATCACCAGGCTCACAAGACAAAGAATGTGACACAGAGCGCAGGCAGGGAGGAGCGGTGTGGAGAGGAGAAGTCTTGTGAACTGGGGCTGATCATTGCCAAAGTGCCTGAGGAGGAGTGGGTGGGGCGGGGGTAGATTGAGATGGTGGATAAGACTGACATGGATGAAATATTGCCCCCCAATCCCCTCCCCCAACTCTAACATACATAAGTAAAGATTGTGCAGTACAGGACACATCAGAGGCCTGTGCCCTTGTCTTTCCTTGCACTCCCTCCCTCTTCACCTCCCTCTTGAGGGGGCGCTGGGGAACATTCCTGGGCTCCAGCTCCTCCACTCTGGGCATTAATCCCCTACAGCTGTGCCCCTTACTCCCTCCTCCCTCATCTCTCCTGCCTCCCCCCTCTATCGTACTCCCCCGTGCCTTTCTTACCCCAGCTGGCCCTTCCACACTGTTAATACATTTTTCACAAGCTACTCACAAGTGACACATGTAAAGCGGGCCAGTTCAGTTCCTCCACATTCAGTGAAGGACATACACATTGCCATGGTGACACACACTCACGTGCATACACAAGTATATACACATAAAACCATGCATCCTATTTTATGCTGCTTAGGTCTACCAGCGTCCCTGCTAGATAGAAACACAGTGACACACACACAAGCACAAAGCTGCAAGCGTACACAGAAAATCCCCTCTGGCTGTGCCCCGGAGCCTCTGCTGTGAGACTATGCTGAGGGCCCGAGGCCCCAGCATCACACACCAGGACCTTAGGATAGCCCAACATGACTTCTCTCCTTTCCTTTGAGACAGACTCCAGCACCTCCCTCCATATTTAATACTGAGATACAGGAGAAACTCGGGGAATAATGTACGGGGGGGCTTGTGAGACACATAAATTATGGAAGAAATATGGGTGATACACAGTGATACACAATACTGCTGGTATATGCAGGTCATGTTGAGTCTTTGTCAATTACAAAATGCAGATAAAAAATAGTTTGATCAGTTTCTTTAAATCCTCTGAGATCATATGTTTTTTATTAGCTCTTTGAAGCCAAGTAAATCTGATTTTGCAGTAATTGTGTTGCCAAATATAGTGATTATTGCTAAGTGGTATTTTCACCATGTTAATTGTTAGAATAACAAATGTAGCTGCTGCTGTCGGCTGTGCTCGGGGTCTGATCCTACAAAGACTCTATGGAGGTTCATATAACTATAGATCTCTGTATGTTTATGGTTTACGTGTGTCTGTGCATATCGCCATATAGATATATGCATGTTTAAGTTGTTTGCTCACCCATGCTGCAGAAAGTATCCATCTGAATGACAGTGAGTGTCTCACTATGTGACTGCATTAAAAGGATTTCAAAAATCAACGTGACCAGACCACACTGAGGAATGTGGTTCGGAAGTATTGCCCCCCCCCCCCCCTCCCCCCCCCCCCCACCTCCAACTCTCTGACAGACAGGAGCGGAGTTAATAAGCCATGTCTCAGGAGGGGCTGCTCTGTGTGTGTGTGTGTGTGTGTGTGTGTGTGTGTGTGTGTGTGTGTGTGTCAGGATGCAGGGGCTCACAGGAGCACAGGAGTAAATTAAAACACACTTTAATAAAGTGACCAGAGGCAAGGCCTGTAGGCCACCCGCTTCAACACACACACACACATACACACACACACACACACATATACACACACTTCACACACACACAACGACCGACACACTCCTCTGGGACAGGATGGAGAGGTATCCTGGTGAAAGGAATGTGGACAGACGGGGGGACAGCAGCAAAACAGTCCACTGGAGAGAAGAGAAGAGTACAGAGGGAGAGAGGGGGGGGGGGGGGGAGAGAGGTCAGGAGCAGCAGCCTTATAGTGTTTCGAGAATCTCCACTCAAGCCAGGTGTCTCGCAACCCAATAAACCATTTCACTACATGACTGCACCTCCCACTGGCTTCTAAGAGCGTCCTGTACGTGGAACTTCAAACTCATGCCATATTCACTCAAGTGATGACTGGGCAAACAGGATAATATAGTATGTCCAAAAATACAGTTTTAAGATACGTTCAGGGAAAATCATTGGTGCCCTTTAAGAAACACTGGTCTTGGCTTTGAATGTTTTGGAGCTGTAAAGATATGTCAATAGTTCTGGAGAGAGTTGAGGTGGAACTGTGAGAGTTAACTTGTTCTACATTTCTTTTTGTTTCTATAAGCTTCAGTGAGTTCTCACTGACATTGTGGTGAGTGGAAAACTAATAATTAGAGCAATGACTGAGTTTTCTTTTTGCAGTGAACTATTCCTTTAAGTACATAAGTGAACTGTGACACTGATGTAAGATGGGAACAGTCTGTGTTTCTGTGGTCAAGTATTGTCTGCTCCTTAATAATCTCATTTTTGGTATATGAACAAAATACCTCCCACACACTGATCCCATCCCAGCTCTAGTACATTCAAATGGGCCGTTTCCTTCGTGCACAGACACACTCTTGCACACACACACATACACACACAAAGAGGGCTGCAGCCAAGTGCTGGGGACTTCCACTGCCATTGCTGCCAAGTGTTCCTAACTTCTTCCAAAGAAGACTTGAGATAGGAGCTTCACAAACACACACACATATACAGAGTTCTACAAGACGCCAACAAACACACCACCACCTCTATGAAAACCCCTCCAGCCAGCAAATCAAGTTATGCTGATCCGACGGAAATAAATGTCGCCAGGCGGGGATACAAGGCGACTCATCTCCCATGTAGTTTTCATCTATTCAAATGAAGTGTGTTTTAATTTAAGCTGCTTTGCATTTGACTGTGGGGCGTCACAGCATGCGATGAGTAATCGCCTTTGATTACACCACCTCGCCTTGCTCTTGCTAACGGCAGAGACTCTATCTATCTATCTATCTATCTATCTATCTATCTATCTATCTATCTATCTATCTATCTATCTATCTATCTTCACTTTACAGATCATAAAGGATTATTTTGGTTTATTAAAATTTGGATCTTGCCCATCATTCCTATCAGTAAATGTAATATTACACTGTTCGAGTTCATTGCTGAAATTTGGAGATGCAGCAGTATCTAAAAAGAAACTCAACAGTTAGGTCAATAAACACAAGTAGCCAATAGTTTTTAAACAAATCTCCATGTTAGCCAAACTTTTTTGGAAGAGAAAACTAAGGTAAATGGCAAATTATTGTTGTAAACCCCCCACCTTTCTGGTTTAACTTTGACCTATAGGACTTGCCGTACTGGTGCACACACAGTTTTCCTGTGCAAAAGGGATTATTGTGAACATTTCAGGTGTGCTCCCCTTCAGTTTTACTTCCAAATAAATAGGTTTTCTAGCTTAACAGTTGGCTTGTTTACAGCCTGCGTCTCTTGCTCCATCTGATTTTGTTCTCGCAATGTTTCTGTGTTCCCAGATCTCAGCATTCCCTTTGGTGCATATATTGTTATCATAAGCAATAGAAATGATGACCACTGAACTGATCCTTTAATATCTTTCCTCTACTGTACACAAGCCCACTTAAAGCTGTTCTCAATTTAATACCCGGAGAGGTGAGGGCGCAGCGTCAGGCCTCTTTTGCTCCCCAGGTGAAGGGGCCCTGGGGTAGGCCACATGCGAGGGAAGCTCGGTCTCTGGAGCTGTGGAGGTTGACACAGAGTCCCCACCCTGAGTCCAGCGGGTGTTTGTGAACAGTGGGCCTGTTTTGGAAGAGAGTGTCCACACCACAGCTGTTGAACAGTTCAAGGCGGAGAGTCCTTCTGGGCAGGGGGACTGGGCGGTAATGAAAATTCCCCAGGAGAGAAGCGAGGGGAATTCTGCACTGTTATTTGTTATGGGAAAAAGGAGAAGACAGGGACAGGAGGGGAGAGAGAGGGAGCGATGTCAGAGGAGGGGAGGGAATCAGAGGAGACGACACACACAGAGACTGTTTCTGTGTATGTGTGTGTGTGTTTGTGTGTGTGTGTGTGTGTGTGTGTGTTTGTGTGTGTGTGTGTGTGTGTGGTTGTGTTTGTCTGTTCAGGTGGTCAAGTGGTCCCTCCCAATAAAAATGAAAGAGAGAAAGGAAGGAATGAGGTAGAAAGGTAGAAGGAGACAAAAAATGAAAGACAAAGGCAACAGTGTGTGTCAACAGGCGTTTTCATCTCATAGAGGCCATTTGAAATAGAAAGGGGAGTCACTTTTAAACAACTATCCTCCCAACACACACACAAACACACACTCAGTTTTCAACTTTATGTGCCTTTTCCTTAGCTTCAGGATATGAACTAGTCATCCTCCTATTCCAGCTGTATTAGTTCCAGTGTTTTGTCCTAATATTCTGCTTGTATGTGTGTGTGTGTGTGTGTGTGTGTGTTTATGTGCACACATGCACACCCACGCCAATGAGCTTCTGTTTATAATGAGAGGGTTCCCTACTGTGTATGTATTAAATGGGACTTGGCAACACACACCATCGTCATTCCTTCAGAGTCCAAACACACCTCACCACCCGCTCGCTCTAAACGTACACAGACCACGGTTAAAACTTCACACACACACACACGAACACACACACACACACACACACACACACACACACACACAGTGTCTCTGCCCTTGAGTCACTGCAAAACTGTAGAATTGAGGCAAAATGAGAAAAGAAAGCCCCCCTCCCCTCCTCAATGGCATAACAAGCAAGCTCCAAAGGCTACTTATCAGCCCAATGTGTTTCTACTTTTCTAATCTGCATCATTTATTATGGGCAAAACCAGAATAGGGAACACAGCCATGGTCAATATTATGTCTTGGCACAGTGACTATTACTGAAAAGAACCCTGGTGTCCTGAATACACATGTACGCACACTCACACACATGAACAATAGCAGACACACGCTCGCACACTCAGGCCCCTTACCAGAAAAACCTTGTGTCTCCAAAGAAAAATATGGTTGTTATGGGAAAAGAGTTACAATACAGTAATTTTTACTCAACATAAAATATAATTATGCGGGCCTTCACGGAGACTTACAAGAGCTGATAAAGAAAATACTGCAGCACAAATTAGACTGAATCATTTCTCCCTCTACGTTCTTTTCTTCCTGACACACACGCGCAATCCACCGCACACACACACACACACATACAACTCATAGGCAATGAAAGGGACCAGGGACCTAGAGAGATGCCTAGGAGGTTCCTGGAGGCCCAAAATGACAGAGCACACACACAAACAAACACATACACATATAGACATGCACACACAGACACTCTGCCCTGAGGACAACCCTGATAAAACAGAGGGAAAGAGAGAGAAAAACGAGAAAACGACAGTTTTATTTCTTGTATATGTATATGTTTAATACAATGTGTCCTTGATATATATATACTGAAAATGCACGTCTGGCTGTGTGTGTGTGTCTGCGTGTGCATGTATGTGTGTAAGATAGGGCTGTTTAAGGGGCCTGAGGTCTCTGAAGGATTAATGGTGGCAGGCCAGGCAGGGTAATCAGGACAGCGGATAAGTCCTGGTCATCCAGGCGTTGAGCTGAATAAACATGAGAGCCTGGTGATATCTCCTACACATTCGTACACACACACACACACACACACACACATACGCAGACAAATAATCACACACACAAATAATCGCACACATGCACACACGTCAGCCGGATCTAGAAGGAGCCAGACTTGTTCCAGAGGATGATGCCAATCAGGAGACTGTGTCGCGTGTGCTCACACACGCGCATATAAATGCAAACGTACGCGCAATATTCTCCCTTATTGCCTTCCAATGAAAGTGCTCCCTTGGGTCATTGAGTGTAGCATGTTCCTGTGTGCCATTAGGCCTCTGATAAGTCCTCACCATATGTAGACAGTAGAGTATAAAATATGCCTAGACAGGGGTAAAGTCATTATGTGTCCCTCTCCGAGTTGAAACTAGTCTTAATGTCACATGTGCTTCATATTAAAAAGTCTCTTCCATTTGCCTTCATAGAGGATACATGTGAAACTGGAACCTTTTTTTTTTTTTTTTTTTGAAAAACATAAATTTAGCTGATAATCCTGTTCACAATTAATTCCGCACAATGTTGCCTAACCTCAGTTTATGGGCTGCAAATTGTGTTTTTCATACGCCATAAGTGGATATACTGTGCATATGGAACTGTATGAAACAAGTGTTTTTCCTTAAAAACCACTCTGGTAGACCGTATTTGGTCATTAGTGTAATCAAGAGAATTCCTTGGTTTCACCATAAGAAGTAATGGCTCTTTTTACCACAGGCAACATAAGATAAAATAACTTTGTACACACTTTCTACAGTTGAAAAACAAGCTGGGGACTATCTGAGAATGGCTGTGCTTGTTGTGGCCGCATGCCAAGGGTAGGTATGCAGCCCAATGGACACCATCTGCATGAACGCATTTTTAAAAGCTAGCATTTCAAGTGTGTGCCTGTGTGTGTGTACATGTGCAGAGTCGGAAACCAGGAGCAAATGCTTCACGCCAAATCGGGGGGACGAGGTGGGAGAGCAGGACATTCCTACGAGATGACAAGCCATCACAGTCACACACCAGCACAGGAATGTTGGGAAAACAGACAGGGTGGGTGGGTAGATGGGTGGGATGCAGGGTGGGAGGTGGGTGGGAGGATGAGTGAGCAAGAGGGGGGAAGAGGAGTCCGAGAGAGAGACACAGGATGAAGAAAGAGTGTCACTTCATTAGACCAGTAGTCATGGGTTTCCAAAAAGAGCTGCTGTAATTAGTTTGCACTCACTGAGAAGAGAAGAAAGGGGAATGGGCAAAGAGATAGAGATACACATAGAGGAAAAGGGAGAAAGAGAAGTGGATGAGAGAAAGCTGACTTTTGCTCCCCATCCCCATCACTGCTCAGCTCACCCCCCCCAAGCCCACCCCTGCTGGTGGTTAACTCCAATTTCTGTCATGCAACTGAAAAACCACTGGAGGGGTGAAAGAAAGAGGAAAAATGGATGAAAACAAATCTCTGCGTGTGTGTGTTTGTGTGTGCTTCTTGTGAGTGTATGAAAGTTGGAGGTGGGCTCACCATAACAACGACAAAGGGCCCTGAAATGAGCCCGAGGAATGTGTCTGGTGGCAACGTTAGGGATATAGCAAAGAGTGAGAGGGAGAAAGAGTGTGAACACTAGTGAATATGCGCTCCAGATGTGTCGGCCTGTCACACTGCAAGTAAACACCCTCGCTGATGGACAGCTCGGGACTGGATGGCCTCACCGTCTTCCCCCCGGGGAGAGAGTTGGAGAAGGAAGGAGGAGAGAGGAGTGAGTGGAGGAGGGGGGGGGGGGGGGGGGGCGACAGGAGCAAGAGAGGAGGAGGAGGGGTTGGGGGGAAGCGGTGGGTGAAGGAGGAGAGGAGAGGGCTCTGTGCTGAGGGACCCGAGCCAAGAGCAAGTCACCCTGAGGACCTGTGTAGCCTGGCAGGCTGGATATAGAGGAGACAGAGAGAGAGAGTGAGAGGAAACGAGAGTAAGGGAGAAAGAAAAAAAAAGAGGGGGAAAGGAAGAAAAAAGTACATGGGAGAGAACGAGAGGGAGGGATAGCGAGGGAGGACTGGGCCTGATTGTTCCCCTCCTGTCCCTCCTCCATGTGGCCTCCAAGGGGGCTCCTGCAGCCTCAGCGAATTTCCGTCTGGCACAGACCTGCGAGCTCCTGGGAGCAAACTGAAATATGAACTGCAAGAAGGGAGGATAGGAGGAGAGACAGAGAGAGAGAGGAAAGGAAAGAGATGGGAAGGAAAGGAAAGACAGAGGCACAGAATAAGAGGGATAGACAGGGATCTGCGATGAGTGAAGAGTTGTGGTGGTCCATCCCCTGATGTCCTCACATGAGTATAATCTCTCCCATTTATTCTCTAACAGATTTAAACGGTCAGTTCACCCAAATAACAAACAAAACAAACTAACAGATAAACAGATAAAAAAAAACATATTGTCTTACCTCTACTGATATCTAGCCATGCAGATAATTCTGGTTTTATTTGCTCAGGTTTTGAGATATCAGTGTCTTAGATTTCTGTCTCCGCCTCAACACAGTGGTTTGTTTTGCTCACAGCATTGAAGAGCTAAAAATACATATATAAAAATAAATCAATTCAGCAGCAGTATCACTTTCCAGAAACAGTGTCCCTGTTAATTTGGATAATCCACAGGACATGCTGTCACCAGTTAACATTAGACTACTTCTTTAGCAGGGAATAGTCCCAATGAAAACTGTTGACAGTGAGGTGTATGACTGTTGTATTGGGCAGCAGATGTCTCAAACTGAACTATCCAAAACCAAAACTATCTTCATAACCACACATCACTTAAGGGCATTGAGATCTGGTTCTAAGATCTTGTGATTTGAGTGAACCAACCTTTTAAGGCAAGCTTAGAAAACAAAAAACTCGCACAGACAGACACACATACAAATGCAAGCTGAGTGAACAGCCACATGTTAGGATCCCACATGTTCACCTTGAGCGGGTGTACCTTTCCTTTCACACACTCATAAAACTTGTACTGTGTAGTAATATTACCTCTGGCAGGCGTAAGCCTGGAAGGAGATCATGCGTTTGGTCGTGTGTGTCCGTGTGTCCGTGTGTGTATCTGTCCACAGCTAATTTTCATAGACCCATCAGCCTAATATTTTTGCGCACATTTATGACTGTATGCTCAAGGACCTCTCGTGGTTGCGGTGATTCACAGTTTTTTAAAAACCTATTTCTTAACGCTCAAAAACTGACATTCATACTTGATATGTTATGATCCACTATAGTTAGGCACTAATAACACCCCCATTTTTGTTAGCTTCGTCCCCATCTTGACTGTATGGGAGCCGGTAGGGACGATAGGAGTGAGATTCAACTCTTCTTTCTTTGAGAGGGGAGAGCGAGGTAGAGAGGGGTTTTATTTTGTGTGGTATGTTACAACGAAATTTTCTGAATAAATAACAATGTTTAAATTGAGAGGTTTGGACTTATCAACCCATTTATTGTTTTCCTATTAAGTTTATACAGTTAGGTGAATCCAGGACACTTGGTTACTACCATTACACTATTCTATGCATCTTAAAGAAAACTGAGACAATACTACACAAAAACATTTTATTAAAAACTTCGCATACAGCTATATAAAACATACACTACACTACACTAGACTATACTATATAATACAAAAAAAAAATTGGCAGTTTTGGTGGCGTCGCAGTAGGTGCTTCACCACCCACATGCCCCCAGACACACCTGGTGGAGATCTGCACTCTACTGAGTGCACTCTTCTAGTTCCAACTGCTCTACTGTTATTTTAGCTGCAGCGGACAGGAGCGCTCCAGCAGAGTGTGAGAGAGAGTGCATGATTGGATGACTGCACATACTGCGGTCAGGTGACCATCACTGGCCAAGAGGGCACCCTCCCAGTGCATGATGGGTCGCCAAGTAGTCACCAAACCATGAGTATGACAAGCATGGAGGCAGAAAAGGGGAATAAAAACAGTAAAATGTAAATTAAATATAAATATCAGTGCTAATACCATGATCTAAGGATCATTTATGACAAACTCATTATGTCATTGAGAGCTACACTTTGAGATATGACAGCATCATAAGCAGTGAAAAATGATAAGAACCATGTCTGTAATCATACACTACAAATGTGATATGTCTTGCAATCATACACCGCAAATGTGATATGGCACACATCTAATACACCTTTACCGAGGTGTTCCCAAATCACATTACTCGATCTGCTAAATGTGGGGGGCTCGTGTG
The DNA here is from genome assembly GCF_963924715.1 of Thunnus thynnus. Classification (NCBI taxonomy): domain Eukaryota; kingdom Metazoa; phylum Chordata; class Actinopteri; order Scombriformes; family Scombridae; genus Thunnus; species Thunnus thynnus. The sequence goes on from NC_089519.1 coordinate 23,635,112, forward strand.
GAGCAGATACATTTGAGTCCCGTCAAGTGCAATGGAGCTGCTATCAGAAAGCAGCACTGATGACACTACTGCATTAAGCAGCTGTCCACTCCCATGATCATTAGTGCGATATGGATGCAGTGGAGCAGTGAACAGGATGCTTGGATTGCTACAAAGACAAGTCTCCAGGGGGGTGAAGGCAGGGAGATGAGTCTAAACAACATCAAGTCACCGCAACCCTCTGAGACAGGGTCAAAACTTTTACACGCACAAACAAACAGAATTCTGCAAACATTTCTGCGATAATCAAATCTTATTTCTCTCAGCTTCTTCACATTCCAAGACCAAATGACAGAATCATTACAAAAAGGCATTTTGGTAAAAAATAGTTTTTGACAATAGAAAAAAATAACTGTGCAGACCCTTAAAGTGAAATTGGTTTTTGCTCCTTTTTTTTCAAAAGAGTAAAAAGCAATCGATGTTGAGAACACATACATATCTTTCTTGTCCAGGTGCTGAGTCTAAAAAAATGTAGTTACTCTGTGTCTCAAAGACTTGTAACACTGTACAATGCTCCTTTTAAATATTCTTTATTACAAAGTTGAGTTAAATTTTGTACACAATGTTGGGTAACTATATATTTTATTACATCTGGCTTGGAGATGTGCTCTAACTCTGGGGTTGTAGTCAAATCCCAAAGGAGGGACACAGTACTATTTAATTAATGACACACACCTTTGCCAATCTGGGCTCAAAATGTTGTACTCTTTTTGATATGTAATAAAGAATAATAATTTTGAGGGAGCATTTTACAATGTTGCGAGTCTTTGAGCAACAAAAGAGGATAAAACCATTTTTGAACGTATTTATGGAAACAGTTTTTAAAGGTATACTATTAATGTTGTTATTCTGCTTCTCTGTGTCTCTCCTCTCTCTTTCTTTCTCTCTCAACCCAACCGGTCAAGGCAGATTGCCGCCCACCTAGAGCTGGGTTCTACTTGAGGTTTCGTCGCATTAAAGGGGAGTTTTTCCTTACCACTGTCGCCAAGTGCTTGCTCATGGGGGAACTGTTGGGTCTCTGTAAATTAAAGAGTAGAGTCTTGATCTGCTCTGTGTGAAAAGTGCCCTGAGATGACTTTTGTTGTGGTTTGGCTCTATATAAATAAAATCGAATTGAATTGAATTGAATTACTATGCAGGATTTTCTTAAAAAAACAATTTTTAAACTCATACAAAAATAATCCCTCTCAATCATCACTTATGACCCAGTAGAAGTGTGTGGCTGTGTATGTATCTGCAGAGACTCTGCCCTCTGCCTGTATGTTCTTATTTTCTTATTATTTTGCTGTGTTCAGGGCGTCAACTTTTGGACAGTTGGTGTGTTGCCTCTGGCAAATAACAGCACACAGGGTGTGAGGTCGTATCAAAATAGAGTGACCAGATTACACCGCTTTTTATGTACTTCAGTGTTTCCCCTGCTTCTCCGTCTCTCTCCTCTGCTGTGTGCAGAGTGCTGCTGTGTGCTGCTCCTCTGCTGTCTGTGTGTCTCACACACATGCGCAACGCAGAGAGGCCACAGCGGACAGGATGAAGCTCTGCATTCACACCTTCCTGCAGGGTTGTGCAGAGGTGTGTGGAGGTGTGGGCGTGTTTATTTGTGGGCATTTTTCTTGGCAGCTCTTGGCAAACTGTCAACTCTGTGATGTACTTTACTGATCAGAGCACATAATAGCCCTATATATCCTGCAAACAGATTCAACACATTTTTTCCCCCTTTTATCAACGAGCTCACATAGCATTGATTATGTACTAACAATTTAAGACATCTGTCCCTTTACAACAATCAGCATTTGGGAGGAACCATCATGCTGTTAAGTTTGAATTCCACTCAAGGGGAAGCTAGCAAACTCGGAAGGTTGAAGCCAATTATCTTAGCTTTCTAACATTTGCACTAATTCCCACAAGATGGTACTTTTCGGTCTTGTTATAACCTATGCTCAATGTTGTGATCTTTACACAGTATACAAAGGAGGGGGTCTAGCTAGCATCAGCTGTCTCCCTTTTATGGTTCCAGTTGTGGTGATGCTAAATAACCAGACTGTAAAAACTCAAAATAACAGTCTATATGTTACTCCGTGATCTGAATTATGACAGAGACGTAACTAACATTGAAACCACCCATACAGATATCTCCCCATTCAAATTACTAGTATTGACACATTCACATTCAGCTGCAAACCATCTCAGTGCCTGCTGGAGGTCACAGTGTATTGAAACCAACAGAACCACATCGTCTGCAAAAAGCAAAGGAGCAATCCTGAGGTCCCCAAACCTGACACTCTCCTCTCCCGGCTGCACCTTGAGATTCTGTCCATAAAAATCACAAAACCGGAATCGATGACAAGGGGCAACCCTGGCAAAGGCCAACACCCACTAAGAACAAGTCTGACTCACTGCCAAGAATGTGGACACAGCTCTCACTGCATTTATGTAAGGATCAGCAGCAGTGGTCCCAGTACCCCATACCCCCACAGCACTTCCCACAAGGTGCCCCAAGGGTCACGGCCATTAGCCTTCTCCACGTCCACATGTAGACTGGATGTGCTGGAGCCTCCTCTCCAAAACCCTGGCATAAGATTTCTCCGGGAGGCTGAGTAGTGTGATCTCCCACTCTACCAGTCCACAGGCACTGTCCCTGATCTCTATGTGACACTAAAGAGGCGTGCCAGCCATGACAGCCCAACAATGTCCAGAGCCTTCAACGTCTCAGGGCGAAACTCCTTCATACCCAGCGCCTTGCCACTGAGGAACTTTAAAAAATTCCAGCTTACTTTAATCTTACTTTTGTTTTTAGTTTGTGAAGACAAAAAGCCATATTTTGCTCACCGTGCTTTGCTCTGATAAGACATGCTGGTGTTACCTTCCTGGTTAGCAAGGTTAGCCAAGGCAGCCTTGAGGACCAGACCTGCTCTGAAACTACGACCATGAAACATGAATACCATAAAGCTTCAGAAAACACACACACCTCTGAAAATAACAGCACAGGAGATTAAGGGGAAAAAATTAAGTATTTAAAGCTTGAATGATTGCGTTGGCCTTTAGCATTTATCAAATTCTAACTCAGAGATGTAACCTTGCTCTTTGAATATTCCCACTATCTGGCCAATGAGGTGAAATTGTGCTCAGATAGAGTGTCTAATTAGCTTAATTATGAGTTTTAAGATAGGGATTAACAGATACAAATCAGAGGTGGGTGAAGATTACAGCACAGAAAGGCAGCTTTTTTTCTCTTTTCATCAAATTGGCTGCCACTAGCAATGAGCTGTGTGACCTAGAGCTGTGTGTAATATGGTCAGAGATGATGAAAAGGGTAATTAAAAAAACAAAACAAAGAAAAGGCAAGGCCAGGGGAAAATATGTATGTATATATTAATTCAAACTACTCCATATCTAGCTAATATTTAATTTCCAGTAGCATATGATTGGTATTATTTTGTAGCTGTGAGTGCCACTGTCAATGAGGAGGGTCTGCTGTGTTTTCCCACTGTGAAAAGCAAAGTCACACAGGGGGTAATTATCTGTGACGTGGAGATAGACATTGCTTCCCACTACAGACACACACACACTCAAATACTCTTCCTCACATTTATGCACAGCCATATGGTCCCTGGTGCAGAAATCTATGACTCCTACTATGTGTGTGTTTACTGAGCTATGGATGGGTTCCCCCTCAGAGCCATGGGTTGAGTGAATATTCTTAGCACGTTGGGACAGTCCACAACACAGCGCGTCCCTGTAGACCCCTGCCCTGCCTGCCTGTACCCTCTGATTTGGACAGAGGGCAATCAAGCAGACCCAGTAAACAATACACAGCAAGGCCATGGAAAACCACAATAGCTCCTCAATGTATTCCTCTCATATCACTAGGGACGCTAGTGTTTGTCCAATCACTGTGGAGTCAGAGAGAGGCAGTATGGAGGGACTAATGATCAAGGATGCTGTTTAATGGCCAGTGGAAGATAGGCAGCAGAAGATGACATGCTGTACTGTGCTTTCATAGAACTTCTTAGGGAACGCCCATTAGAGTGATGGCCCATAGGAAAGATATATATAGTGGAGTGTCAATGGCTGCTTTTCAAAGGCATTTTCTTGTTTATTTTATCCTGGGAATGCCTCCAGAGATCTCAGTTCATTCTGAGCCAGGGGGCAAGAGCAGAGGGGGGCTTCTGGGGCCCTTCATGTGGCCATCCTGCAGAGGGAAACTCCCCAACTTTTTCAGGACATCACACAGCCTGAACCTGTTAGTATAAATGATGAGAGGGAAGCTCCAAATACACAGACCAAAACACAAAAACAAACACATTGCTTCGGTATTTGTGTAGACTTATATAACACAGTCTGTGCTTTGCATAGACAAACTTCTGACATAATGTAGATATTCAAAGTTTGTCATAACACTGACATCATCAATGGCCCAAGCGAAGTGCTTGTCAAATTAAGGAACAGCATCTGAAAACCCCTGCCTCCACACCTTTCCAATATTGCAATTTAGTGAGCAGCATCCAACATTTTTTGTAACTTCGTACCAGAAACAAAAGAGCAACTGAGAGGGAAAGTATCCACAAATGAAAAATGTTATTTGTCATTGCCGTCCAAAATGGCCCATGTGAGCATTTTATGATCGGGCACACCTACAGTACTGGCAGAATGACATGATTTTTCAGTGCCTTACAAAGTGCAAAGACCGTTATAAAAATGATTCATGTGAACATTTTCTGATCTGCTACCTCTGTCGTTAAGGTTTGGTTAAGTTTAGGCAACTTAAAGTACTTGCTTAAGGTTAGGGAAAGATGTGTGGTTATGGTTAAAAGAAACCACCATTCAGTGTTGGTGGAAGATGAGATGCAAACAGTGGTTTCTAGTGTCAAAATCTGGTTCTTTGTGCACCAACCACCTATTACAATGTCACACTACTTTTGCCTATGCTTCTGAGAGACAACAGTCAGTACTTGCAAACCCACAAGAGGTTGCTTGTCAGGAAAACATTTTATTTTGACTTAATGACCAATGAGGATATATTTGAAAACTGCTACAACAGATATAAAGGTTTTGATTAAAACAGCAAAAGGAAGGAATATCTGCATATTTTCCCCTCTTCTGGCTTTTGCTTTGCTTCAATCTGTTTGTTTGGGAAGTAAAGAAGATTCAGATTCAGAATCCACTAAGTTTTTTTGAAAATCTTTTTTTGCAATAAACACAGACCAGAACAAGAAAATCTATTATTTTCTATTGTACCACTCTATAAGACTAGTTTGGGTAATGTCTAAATATAATCTGGAGTGTCATCTCCAGACAGAAGTAGAGGAAAGAGAGTGTTCCTCTCACATTACCTCCTGCTACATTGGCAAATGATTAGGCTGCTGAAAGCATCTCATTATCAGTATTTATGAGGGAGTGCGCCAGCCGGAGTAATGACAGCTTTACTCCAAAGTGGCACTCTCTCTCTTCCTCTCTCTCTCCTTTTCTTTCTGTCTCTGCACACACACACACACTCCCTCCCCTCCTTCTCTGTCTTTTATACACACTCTATTAATCTACATACATACAGGAAATATAATTTGTGTAGATATAGATAGATTCACATACTGTAAATGTTATCTTAGTACATTAGTGCATTACTCTCTCTCTCTCTCTCTCCGTCACTTGACCCTTCTTGCATGTTGAGCCACTTTTAAAGAGACCTTTTATAAATTTTGTTTGAGAGCCCGTGTGCATATGTGTTTTGTGTGTGTCTCAGATAGAAAGAGATTTTAGCAAGATCTTATTCTTTAAGGAGGTTTTTTTCACAGCTAAAACTTGAGATTAGTGAGCTGGTTGAGAATTGAGGTTAGACATGTAGATCCCATAGCTTCTGTTTGAGTTAAAGGATATTTTGGTCGTGAAGGTCCAAACATGAAAGACAAATGTATAGACATATGTATGTATGAGTGTTTGCTTATTTCTGTACCACCACTTTCAGCAGGATTGTATCCAGCTGTGTCCATGTGTGAGATGTGCAATACACTAGTGTGGATGAACGAAATCAGCTCTAAACCCCTTCAGGTACATTAGGCACAAGCACCACCTGTGCAACAATAGCTGCAAACAATCCAATACATCACTGCAACAAGCAAACACTGCTGTCTGAGACACAATCATGCTGATAAATCATTATTTTATGCATGCAATGTTGTCTGACAACATAATCATGAATACAGAACAAAGATAACACTTGTGTTGTGTGATCCACCACATCAACATTCAAAAGGAGCACTTTCAGAGATAAGAAAAAGTTGACTTTCTAGGCATATGCCATTATTTTGGAAAAGCTTCACACCAGCATTTTTAAGTTTATCCACCCTGAAGAACATTTTTGAAAAGCTCAATCTTCAGGTGTGAAAAACTGTTGGTTTGGACAAAAGGCCAAACTGAGAGGAAAGATATGCTTTCAAATAAAACTGCTTTAGTGTGGACATGGACTAAAACCCTCGTCAACAACTTCTTTATCAAGGGCTTTAGTTTTAACTTGGCAAACTTGTTGAAAATCTGGTTTTCGGTCACAGATACATACCTTCTCAACACTAATCATTTTTTTCATCTGTACACCCAACCCGAGAGACTGAAGAGCTTTCTTATTAGTTTGGATCTTCTTGCCTGAGGGGCCAGAAAGCGATGAGATATTTGACCAAACGCAGAAACCCAATAAGGGGCCATCGATTAGGAGGGATGAGCACCATATTGGAGACACGGGTGGCTACAAAGAAATTAAAAAGCTGCAACAAAGAAATGGAAGAAATCAAAACTGGGGCACCTTAAATCTCTTTGCCTCTCTGCCACAAGTTGTGCGTCTGTTTGTTTGTTTATGTTTTGGATCCCCCGGGTGGAGGGCGTGTTGGCTGCCTGTAGAGGACCACGGAGCGAAAACAAGATGTGTTCAGTGTGCTCCAGACTGAATTGGTGATTATCTGATGCTTATGGGTGATCTTTAGATTATGGACTTTTTAACTTTTCTTTACAGCAGTGATGTTTGATGATGAACATGATGTCTTTTGAGTTCATGCTATTGTATATTTTTATATCTTGGACATTTGGGGCATCTCGCATGTCCATGAGTGTATACTTTAGTATACACAAGTCAAACTGAAATTAAAATTCAATCAGCATTTATATCCTCTGTGTTTGTTTTGACTTGTGTGCTTGGGCAAAATTGTTGGAGGGTATTTAAGTTTGATTTATTTTAAGGGTGTGAATTTTTGGTTCTGACTGACAATCTTAGTACTGGTAATTTGATAGGTGAAATATCTGTGTGGATTGACACTAAAATAGTTTATAATATCACTTAAATTACAATGGCGCACAGCCATTTAACCAGCTGCCAGACAGGCATTGTTAGCTGTTGCCTAGTTACATTTCTGTCATTTCTGTACTTTTCAACGAATCTTTACGCTTCTCTTTAATATGTCACAATTGGGATCAGCAATTAATGCACAGAGTGCTGAGGTTACAGGACAACCTATTGCTGTGTGTTTTGGCAGTCTTGTCATTTGCTATCACCCTACTGAACCCATAAGAGAGACAGCTAATGCTAGCACATCCCTCTCCTTCGCATAGCATGTGAAGAACACAAGTGTGCAGAAGTTTAAACAGATGTTGGTATAACATGTCCAGAGTGTACTGCGCCGTTTAGTGGAAATCATTGACAACGTTAACAAGCTAAAGTGGAAGCTATTTAGCCTAGCTTGGAAGCTTTCACTTTCAGATTAGAATACAAACTTAACAGTACAATGGGTCCTCCAAAATGTTGAGTGCTGTAAAGGGACAGACAGCTTAAATCACTAAATTTCCATGTGGACTTGTTGAAAAAAGGGGAAAAACATTTCTTGTGTCAGCGTTTGTAGGCTATACAGGGCTTTGACATGCTCCAGTCAGTAGCACATCACGTAAGTTAACAGCGTGTCTCCTGGCAACTCTGGCTCTAAAATGTCAGTCAACAGCTGCCATTGGAAATACCAACCCAGAGGCTTGAAGCTTAGATGCAGTTTCCACAAATATATCCAAAAACTTTTTTTTTATTAGAAAAACATGCACAATAGCTGCAGTATCATCACAGTTTATATTTCTTGACACAAAAAGTAAGGAGAATTCAAATTTAAGTTTGACTTTAAAAAAAATATCTCAACTAACTAACTTACCTGACATTGATGATGACAACATTATCTCTAAAATGTGCACTGAAATTTTATTATTGTAAAGTGGAGACAGGCAGAGACAACTTCACAGGTACCTCTCTCGAATTGGCAAAGTTGCTTTCTCAATATCATCTATTTTTAACTTTGACAAGAGGGAATGAGTATGTTTGTGTTGTAAATACTAAGTGTGCAGGGGCTATAATATGAATTGGCTGCAACTGGATACATGTGACTAGGGGGCAAATGGATCTAATGGTAGTCTTAATGCTGGCCTTGAATAATGAGGCCTTTGTCTAATAAAACTGGAAAGCGTCCAAATACCTATAGGGACCTCGTCTAGTTAGAGCAATAACAGTCTATCAAAAGAGAAAGCAAAGTGATTACTTAGAGGGTAATAAATACAAGGTCCATGCTGGGGAGGGACTGGGGGCTAGATTGAGAGAGAGAAAGACAGAGACAGGGACAAAGAGAAAGAGAAGAGCATATTAAATAAGACAAACACATCTCTTCTTTTACCAAATAACACTTACAAGAACAAAACTGTCGCTAAAATCTCGGCCTGGGTAAGACCTATACGTATGACATTTATCCAACCAGCATCTTTATACATCACAAAACCAAGCTACACTGTAAAAATGAAAACTTGAAATTGCTGGCCTTATTGGGATTTTTGATTAAGCTGGACAAAAAGTATTAATTGTCCATGTCAACTATATTAAATTATTTGCTGCAACTAACTGTATTGAGTTTTTTTGTGAAAAGTTGGGCTCACTACAACATTACTGCTGGCAAGATGTGCGTATTTCAGTCAGACTCAAGCTGGGGCCCAGCCAGCGACTTTGGGCATGCTCATTTTGATGCCTCAGTTACAATGGGGTCTCCAAACAGAATTTGCAGGGGTTTTCATCCACCATCTTGGTTTTCCCCCACTTAGCTTTCTGTGATCATCATGGATGCATGGATGTATAATAAGAGCTAGATAGGGCGCCGCTGCTCAGCCTTGAAGCCAATTTTTCCCCAGTGGCCACTTGCGGTATTGCAGCGAAAAATCCCCCTGCGGCCCAAGAAGGATTTTCCCCATAGACCACCATTGTAAAAGAGACATCTGTAAAACTGTTGACAGGACATCTCGAACTGCAAACAGCGTCAATTATGACTCTTTCTGTTATGAACTTTTGATCCATACAGGTTTTATCTTTGTAAAACTTTCCTCGGGCCGAGAAAAGCGATTTAAAAATCCGTGATGTCATCACGATGTAAAGTCTATGGGCCAAGCGGGAGCTCATGGGCAGGGCTAGCGGGGGAAACACTACTGTGCATATTCAGTGGGCCGCACAACGCAGAAGCAAACCCAGAAGCTAGAAACTTTTTTTGGCGTATGCGCCAGGCGAGCAGTTTCTATAGGACTGAATGGTGCCATTTTTAGTCCGGTATCCAGCTCTTATAATACATCCATGCATGGATGTAATATAAGAGCTGGATAAGGTGCCATTACTCAGCCTGCAGGGAATTTTTCCCAGTGGCCACTTGCATTATTGCAGCGAAAAATCCCCCTACCGCCCAAAAAGCATTTTCCCCATAGACCACCATTGTAAAAGAGACATCTGTAAAACTGTTGACAGGACACCTTGAACTGCAAACAAGGTCAGTTACGACTCTCCCTGTTGTGAATTTTTGATCCTTGGAAGTTTTATATTTGTAAAACTGTCCTCGAGCCAAGAAAGGCAATTTAAAAATCGTCATCACAATGTAAAGTCTATGTGCCAAGCGGGAATTCGTGTGCGGGGCCAGTGGGGGAAACCACTGTGCATATTCAGTGGGCCGCACAACATGGAAGCAAACTCAGAAGCTAGAAACTTTTTTGGTGTATGTACCAGCTGAGCAATTCGTATTGGACTGAATGGGCACCATTTTTGATCTGGTGTCCAGCTCTTATAATACATCCGTGTTGGGCATCCACTTGTGTGAAATGAATTACCTCAAGGTGAGTATTTTTTAATAGAAATAGTTTTAGAGATGCTGTTTTTTTTACTAGATGTAATTCACAATTGTGCTTAATGAGGCATGTAATTACAGGTTTAAAATTTTACGTAATTTTGAGGGCTTCGGAGATTCACATTATTGCTACATTAGTTAGCTAGCTAGCATTAGGGTTTGAGGCATGTAGAATAATAAATCGGTTTGTAATTTTGTTATTTACATCCCAATGTGACCAGTAAAAACATTTTAAGTTCCCTTCTCTGTTAAATGTGTCTAATTTATTAATTAATTTAGAACTGTATCAATCATTTGCCCACTTTGTTGCGGGCTAACAATAGCTGCTAGTTTATAATTAATGATTCTTTGTTTACTATTACAGCTAACGATGTGACGTTAGCTTACCATTGTGCAGGATTAGGTAAGCTAAGATGACTGACATTGACTTACTAGTTAGCTTCTCTATCAAGCCAATCCATTTCTGTGTCAATATGGTAGAAACTGAACATTAAGTGAAACAGAACGCAATTCAATACAGTCCAGTCTGGAATAATGATAACTGTTCAAAAGTAAAATGGTTAGCGTTATGTTGTTGGTTAATTCTAATGAACTAGTCAGTAATTTGTTTTTATTTAGTCAATGCATGCGCAAGTTACTGTCTTGCCCCTAGCCCTAGCAGAGCTTGGCTCAGCCCCTCCCAAATTGTAAGAGCAGAGCCAAGAAATGGTAAAAGAGACCTAATCACATTTAAGCTTAGTTGTCAAAAATCTGAGTGTGCTGGTGGAAAAGGTTCGCCTTTATATCTTTTCCTGATGAAGACTTTTATTTTAGTATTGGCTGAAATCATGTATTGCTTTTTCATGTGTGTTCTGATGTAGTTAATATATGCAATATAAGTTCTGCAAATTTGTTGGCAGAAGTTCCTCTGAGGCATCAGCAACTACGGCATGGAGGAGTATCACACTGGCCCAGTGTCCACATTGACTGTGCGTATACCTTCAAAACACATGGCACACTGAAACCGCACCTTTCCAGATCACACAGCAGGACGGTCAAATGGCAAGAGAAGTCACTTTTTTTGTGTGAGTTCAGAGACATATGTAGTGAACGCAAGTTCTTAACTTATCTTGGACATCATCTAAGAAATTGAGACTGTGCATTGCCTCTTTTTAAGGTGTGAATTTAAAACAATCTTAAAAGCTTCAGCTATCACAGAAGGAGAAAGCACAAGCACAAAGCACAGAAGCACAAAAATCATACACTAAAGGAGATTCGAACATCTGTCAGAGGAAATTCAACCATTTGATGCCTATCTTGAGGCAGAGACTTCATCACAAAGTGGTCTAACACAAGAGTCGTGAAAATGGTAGGGTAGAGTATGTAGAGGATGTAGATGTTGAGACACAAACTTTCATTTCTTTTTCTGTGTATGCAAACAGTGTTACATTTTTCTAAAAGTACAATCCAGAAAATAGTTGAAGAATTTCATTATAGTCTGCACTTTCTGAATTTAATTCTCTTCAAAGAATCAAAGAGGTACTTACAAAATATAATATTGAAATAGATTATTGTGTAGCTCAGAAAATTAATGAGACAATATTCAAAACAAATCCACTATTTTTAACTACTGAAGCAAAGGGTGCATAGTCCACTGATCACAGGAAGAATTTATATTTCAAGGAGCACTTTCCTGTAGTTGAGCAAACTGAATATCTGTATGACAGGACCTATAAAAATTGTTCTGTTTATGTTTCAATCAATCAAGTTCTAGAGAGTTTATTGAGGTGGGCAGATTTTTTAGATAAGGTAGTATTCAATCAAGAACATTTACTTGGCCAATACAGATCCTTTCAAGATGGTCAGTACTACAAAGACAATAAGCTTTTGGGGGAGCAAGAGACAGGTATTTCTATAGGCCTGTACATTGATGAATTTGAAGTATGTAATCCCTTGAGGACATCAAGGAAAAAATCATAAGATCACTGCTCTGTGTATTGGGTTGTTCTCAATTTACCAGCCAGGTTTTGCTACAGTCTACCCTTAATTCAGCTAGTTGTTCTTGGAAAGAGTACTGATGTGAAACTGTTTGGGTATGATAAGTTTTTTTATCCACTGATTAAGGATATAAAGTCACTGGAACAAGAGGGGGTGTTTGTTGAGGTTCTAGATAAGTTTGTAAAAGGAACAGTATTCTGTGTCTGTGCAGATAACCTTGGGGCCCACAGCCTTGCAGGCTTTCAATGCAGTCAAAAGAAAATATCCGCATCAAGATACCATACCGCTTGTCAAAGATATTCATTTGTATGGGATCCAATATGTAAAGGACATGATAATATCTGCTGGTCAATGCAGTGGACTGCCAGACTTCTACAGGATACTTAGCATTGTAGTTAACCTTGACAAAGTGTCATTTGTCTCTAATAAGATGCCATCCTGGTTCCTGGAACATTACAGGTCTTACAAACTTGTTGAAACCAGCTACGCAGACCTAGAAATCCTAGATCTGGAGTTTTTGAACGATTATTACCCACTGGCTGCATACACAATAGGAGGAAAGGTGCTAGTGACCCCGAGGATGTGCCTGTTGCATTGAAAGGACTTGTAATGGTATGTAAACCCATTCTCTGTATCATTTCAATTTTAAGCATTCATGGTCAGCTACATCAGTATTCCACCTGGAACATATTGATGTTTTGACAGCTTTTTTATACTTTGCTCCATAGACAATTAATTGGGCTCTGGCTTTATGAGGCCATAAAATGTTTGTGTGAGCTGTTAATCCCAAGGTGAGGTGAGGTTTGAATTCTGTTTAGTCCTTCCAGCATGCTTGAATATATACCTCATTTGGGTGTAAGAGCTCACACAAACATTTTATAGCCTAACAAAGTTAGAGCCCCATTCATTGTCTATGGAGCAGCCCCAAATTTCACATCCCGGTGACGTCACCGATTTGCAGGTTCTGTCTTAGGAGAGAGTGGTGCTTGTTCAGAAATACTGACTGAACTGTCCTGGGCCACAGGAATAACGTGAATTCTTAAAATGGATGACATGCCTTTTAATGCATTATCTTGATGCGCGAACCCTCAATGGAGGCCAGTAATTGCTTGAATTAACAAGATACATTTACAAAACAAACATTTCAAACATCGCATGTGGTTTGGTATGGTGTCTGTGTTTTCCACCAAAAATAGGCAGGGCCACTAAAACAGTCAAAGTACCTGGATGTACCTGTCTGATGTATAATGCCATCAAGCATGATGATGATGATGATTACACATTTGTGTGACTTGCTGAGGAAAGCCCTGCTAATGGATTATGACAATAGAGCTCTGTATTGTCTGTCTCATCTGGTTCCAGAAGTACTTTTTCTATGGTTTTAGTCTATGGAGAAAAATTAAGATTATTAAGTGTCATATGTGCAGCAATAGTAGCATAGTTCAGGCTCTGAAACTGGGTTTAAGGACTGAATTATGGCCTGGAGGTTGAAGGTTACCTTTTTATTTTCCCTTATTTTCACAGACTTTCTTTCTGTTATTGCAAGTATAGATAACCCCAAGACTCATCTGGAAAGTCCAGTTTATTCAGCCACCAGAGTCTGAACTATGAGAGAAGCTTCAGCTTGAACGTGGATTCTCCCTACAGTATGAAGACCCTGATTTTGATAATACACTTTCGAACTTGGTGGACATTGCAGAGTTGCCCGCAGAATGAGCCATCCTCCACATTCTGTGGGATAAAGACATATTAGTATTTGATCAATCAGAGACAGTGTCTAATGCTTCCTTTTCCCCCTCCATCTCTTCCTTTGACACAGCCAACACCAGCTCACCTGGCTCCCCCAACAGCCCTTCTTCATTTATTCATAACTATTTATGATGCACCTCACAGTAGCCTTCTCCATTTCCTATTCCCCCCTTCTCATATGATATTGAGTTGAAGTTGCATAAGGGCAATGAAGTATATTTGTCCTGAGAGCCTACCCTGACAAACCTCAAATTGAATCTGTTGCTTCTGAAGTTGTTCATAACCACCCATGCTTTAAGGAGCCAGGCACCGGCACAAGATATCATGGCTGGACAGGTCAAGTACAAGCTTGGCAACTGCAGGTCAAAGCTGCATCATGCAGGCCGCAATGAGGTCAGTGTGAACAGGAAAAAGAGAGAGGGAGAAAGATGGTAACGAGAGTAGTTTCCTTAAAAAAGCAAAAACGAAGAGAGGTCAATCATGTCCGCGATCATCCAGAAAACCATGATGATGATACATTAGAAGATGAAAGTTGGGCCTTTGTGGATGAAATGAAAAAGAGATGTAAAGACATGACACTCATCAGACAGAAGATGGGCCCCACATTCTGCCTTAGGAAAAAGGAGATCATGGATGTGCAGCCCATGGTGTCAGAGATCCAGGAGAGATGGTCTGCTCTATTTTCTGAAGAATAGGTAAGGCAATTTTTGTGTTATTATTTCAGTTTTCTTTCTTTGTTTTCTAAAGCACTTTTCAAAGGGAGGACGGATACAGTGGGTGGTGCTGCCTCACAGAAATGTCATTCATTCTCTAATTCAGAGTGGTGTTGTCATATCAGTAGATTTGGCTCGCTTGTTAGCAGTGACTTTTTCTTGTTCACTAATCTAGACTGAACTGTCTTAAGATCGTTGGATAAACATGTGAACTCTGTTTATGGGGGGATTTTTCCATTTGAATGTATATGTATAGTACACATTCAGTGATTATTACCATTTAGTGAGTTTGCATATATAGCCAAATACGCAAAATCACTCAACAGTAATAATCACCAAAACTCTCTATTTTAATACCGAAATGTATTACTGCTTTTGTGTTCAACAGATTTGTGCAGAGTTCTACTGTATCACCAACAAGCTTGATAAACAAGTAGACTGATCACTTAAGAGTATTTAAATTTTTTATTGTTGGAATTTATAACTCCATGGCCGACTATTTCTTTGCTCTTAAGGGGAATACCACCAAGTGAAAACATAGTGTTCACTACTCTAACCAACACATTATTGGTTTATTTTGTTTTGTGATTTTCAGACATCTGACATTACAGTACACTGAAAGAGCACATCCCTGGAAGGGCTTCCCCTGTTTGTTCGTGAGGATTCAGAGAAGCTTTTCAGGACATGTCTGGTGAGTACAATAGCTCACATTACCAGATAATCTGGGCCAAACATCGGTACTGACCAAGGTCCCAGACCAGATTTCTCCTCCAATTGTTAGGAGGGGTGAATTGGGGATTAATCAGCCAAAAACTCTTCTAGTCAGAGACCAGCTTAAGTCTGGTGAAGACTGACGTGGTGGAAGGAGAGACTTTGTCAGAGGCTATATCATGGAACAGTTGAGCACCTTCACATGTGACTCCTCAAAGGAATTGTACTGTTGTTTTGTAGGAAGAAGCCATTGTCTTGCAAGATCTTTTATGGGTATTTATTCAATTGCGTAATGCTACCAATTTTAAGAATTCTTCCTTTCCCCCAGGACAGTTCAGTCAGTATTTGTGAACATGAGGCTCTCTCCAAAGATTTTGAGTCTGTAAAATGTTGGGTGAGCTCTTACACCCAAATGAGGTTCATATTCTGGCATTGCTAGAAGGTCTGAACCAGAATAAAATCCTCATTTGGGTGTAAGAGCTCACACAAACATTTTATGATCTCATAAAGTTACAGCCCCACTTACTGTCTATGGAGCAGTCCCAGAGTTAACATCCCAGTGACATCGCCGATTGGAGGGTTGTCTCTGATTTCTAGCTTTAGGGGAGAGTGATGCGTGTTCAGAAATACTGGCAACTGTCCTGGGACACAAAAGTAACGTGAATTCTTAAAATGGGTGACATTCCTCTTAATGCATTCTTTAGCCATTCTAATTTGATGGATTGTGAATTTCACTTTCTTGGCGTACTATTTGCACTATATTGTGATACCACCAAAATCCACCATTTTTCATGCTACTGTACTACCTCATTTTACATGCTACTATACTACCTCATTACAAAAATACTTTTTGCACATTGTGACATAGCTCTGGGAGGTGTCTTGGTCAGGTGTGTTGTTCTGAGAAGGGCTACTCCTTAGTCAATTAGGGGTTTCTAAGGGTCTTAGTTAACCAAGATATTTTTAATTTTTAACATCAGTAATTATACACACCTTAGTGTTTTTGACTTGGAAGTGTGGAGGATTTAATAGATTGGAATATTATCCAGTCCAATTGCAATGACAGGTAGGTATCTTGTGCAGATTCATCACTGCTATAGGCCTTCACTGTATTTGAAAATGTAATTTGGATCCTTCAAATCAACAAATTAGCACATTCGATGAACACCATAATAATAGGAGGAACAGATTTTGTTTTTGGGGGGAGGGCTCAAAGGTGCTTTTACATGCAACGATAGCTATGATGGTGATGGGTCACTGCGAAATGGCTGCCAAATATATCACTAGGAAAAAGCTACCAAAAAGAGTCTATTGCTGTTGCCTGGTCAGCTATCTTGTGCTGAATGGTAAACATTGCTGCTTTTATGGTTGCAGGATTTTGAAAATTTGAGTTTTTCATTAATTAAGTTAAAGGGTTTGGCCTTAGAGTCATGAAACTTGCACTGTATTTGAACTAAGTTTGTTGCTGGTATAACAAATGACTGTTTTTTACATGTTATGTTGCTGTGGCTGGCATATTTGAATTTTAAAATGGAACTGTTTGCCAGTGTTGAGATAAAGAATCATACAAGTCCATTTTGAGTAGCCCACATAATTGCAAATTATTTTGTGCATGATCATTTGATGTACACACCAATGGTCCTGTTTAGTGTTACAGTTATAATAAAGTATAAAGTGAGATGTAAACTGGTGTTGTCATTCTTTGACCTGCAATTTAAAATATTAAGTTAATAACCCTAATTTACTTTTACTCAATAATTAACTCAATAATTTTGGAAATATAGAATTCTTAGTATAACTCTAATTTTCAAGTTTTTCTAAAGAAGAAAAGTAAATTATCTGAACAAAAGATAATTAATTGGCACTGTGTCAAAACGAGTTTGAGTTCTCAAAGCTCAAAACTCAAAAATCTATTGAAGTAAGTTGCCTTGAAATTGAGTTTTCTCAACTTCTTCGTTTTTACAGTGTATGGGGGGGAAAAGACTCAGCTGGGTAAATGTGACTACATTTGCTGGTATCAAATCATTCAGACTGAAGTCCTACTTAACCTTGGGAATCCCTTAAGAACTCCATTATCAAGATCAAGTCATCAAGTTTCAATTGAGATAAAGAACGAAAAGTGAAAAGATAAAAATACAAGTGAAGTTTGAATGCAAGGACCTTGATTATCGTACAGGTGACATGTAAGAAAAAAATAAAGAACTAGAATTAAAACTTCTTAACAAGTAGAGATTTTTTTTCTCCTTTTTTCTTTGAAAACTACTTCACACTACACTTTGTAATTGCTTTGCAAAATGTTTTAAAATTCAGTTGAAATATACAACAAGTAAGGACCACCAAACAAAGAATGCAATCAAAGCCACTGTGCATTCCTTTGGTGGCCAAGGACAGACACTTCATTTGAGAAGGAACATGGAGTTCTGAGGAAATATTGTCCCTTATTCAAAATGACAAAATAGAGTTCAAGTGTGAATGTCAAGACTGTTTTGAATTTTGAAGAACAGTCTGAAAACCAATCAGGTACACTTTGATTGCTTATACAGACCAAGCAAATGGGTAACCCTGGTTTTAGCGTACTCATACAGGAACACGTACACACAAAGTGCTCTTACACTGCCTACCCCATTTCCCAGCATGTCTTAAATGGTAGGGTATAGTGCTGACCTGGAGGAACGGCTTTAGGGCCAGAGAACTGGACACAATAACACCACCATCAATTATAGCCCTGAGAGAGGGAGCAGAGAGAAAGAGTCCAATCAGAGAATTAGAGAGATGTGGGGCAGACAGGTGGATCGACAGCCTCAAGGCAGAGGGAAAGGGTGGAAGAGGGGATGACAGGGAGGACGAGAGAGGGAGACAGACTGCTGGTCACCGCTCTAACTAAGTGACGGGATGAGGATAATAAAGAGTCAGTCACAGTGGCCTCAGAGGGGGGAGAAAGGGAGGGATAGGAGCAGAGCAGTGACAGAAGTGAGAGATGGACTTCATCAAGACTGCTGCCTGATGGTCAGGGTTCAGACTGTTGCTCTGTTTCTGCACCTCTGTCTTCAGGGCAGGGGAAGTGTGTGTGTGTGTACGTGTGTGTGTACTGGCTCAATCTCCAATGACAGGTGAGCGATTCATTCCCCCCCACCAGAGTGACCAATGCCTTTCCACTCCAGGCTCTGATCCATTTCAGCTAATGTATTACTGAGCATCACTGTCTGCTGTCTGCTGACTGGGCTGGACTGACCTAAACACAGCTTTAGCGGGTATTACTGGGCTGCACTGGGCTTTCCTGAGTGTAACAATAGAGGCAGCACACCCTTAACCAAAGGTGTTTCTTCACGTGTTCAGATTACACATAAGAATTTCAACCATGAACATGAAATGGCCGTACTTTGATGCACTTTACATTAAGTTTAGGTTAGACACTGCCTAAAACTACAGTACATTATCAAATAGATTTATGATCTTTTGACACTCAGCCTGCCGAGGCATGGTGAATTTTGAGATTTGAAATGAAAGATATTACCTGAGCCAAAACTTAACTAAAACTACAGTATACTGGAAACCTGATGAACTTCTGTATCGCGTATTGCTTTTTTCTGTCAAGGAAATGGATTTTTGTGTATGCAAATCTTTCAGCTGATTAATGTCTTTAAATGTATGGTCACATCACAAATTTGGTCTGGGAATATTTGGGACTGAGTGCAGGGGCAGTTTGGATGAATAGGAAGCTAATGTGACTGTTCCCTATTTGCTACCCAGTGCACTTTATTTACTTTCTACCATTTTATTTATGTGTCCAAATGCCTTCAAAAATCCCCAGAATGGAACAAAAAATGATTTTCTTTTGCTATAAATCCCACAATGAAATGCTTTCCATTGGGCAGATTTGTAAATTACAGTGATGCAACACTTGCAACCTGGCAGTGGTGGCACGGAGTGCTGATGATGAGTGATTTATGACTTGTAAGTGTCTGAAATATCAGTTTACTAATATAACTCACTGGAAGGTAAACTTAAGTATCTATTACTATTAAGTATCTAGGGATTAGTGAATAAGGTTATGGTGATCTTCATCTGCATCACCTGTTGGCTTTGTAAATGTGTTAATGCCATAATAACAACCGGAAGTGTGAAAATAATCAGATAACCTGAGATATTTTCCTGTATCTTCATTCAAAATGCAAGAGAGCAAATTATTTTCCATAGTCAATTTAGACCTCAAAATACAATTTTATTACAGGGGTCATAAGATGATGATTCTCTTCATGTGGCTTGGTGTGCAAGCAGAAAGAAAGAGAAGATAGAGACAGACAGAGAAGTAAGAAGGGAAGAAGGAGAGTGCGCTGGTCCGTCCTTCCTTGGGGACCTAGACCACCTCTCCTGGCTGCCCATTAAAAACAGAATTCCTCCACAAACTGTTTGTGTTTTTAGTCTAACTCCTCCAGGGTGCTGCTTGCCACAGCACAAGACAGTCACACCACGCCTGTCCTCTCCTTCTCTGTGTGTGTGTCTCTCTTTTCCATCGTGGCTAACATTCACTTCCTTGCTCAGTCTGAGACCAGTCTACTATCAACATGTGGCACATGTCCTTGACAAGTCAAGAGGATCCTTCACCATAGGAGTTGGGCGGCAGCTTCAACCATGCAGCCCCTTTTCCTCCCTTGTCCCCTTTCCTCCCTCATCCTGCCATCCCTCTTTCACTCTCCCTCTCTTAATATTGAGTTGCCGGGGTAAAAGGGGGCCAGAGGAATCTAATAACTGTGACAGTGGGGCTTTTTTGGCATTGTTCCTGAAGCTGTGCAGACACACACAGGGCTGTCTGCTGGCTCTAATGAAAGGTTAAATGAATAGGACAAAGTGACAGGAGATACAATAAAGAAACAAGAAGGAGGAGTGTGTGCAAGCATGTGTCCATGTCTCTATGTGTGTGTGTGTGCGTGTGTGTGTGTGTGTGCGTGTGTGTGTGCGTGTGTGTGTGTGTGTGTGTGTGTGTGTGTGTGTGTGTGTGTGTCTCTCGAGGCCAACCTCCTTTGCTCAGGGAACAACAAGGACAGCCCCTCCACAGCGCCACAATATTCAAAACAGATTGGTCTGCGACAGAGTGTGTGCGTGTGTGTGCACTTTTATGTGTGTCTGTGTCATGTATGTGTGTGTGTCTGACTCTCTCACCAGGACACAGATGCTGAAGAGGAATTCCAGCATGGGGTTCTTTGATAAATGTTAAGGTCACTAGCAGAGGGGAGGGGTGGAGGCTGGAGGCTGGATGAGGAGGGGAGGGGAGAGCGGGAGAGCTGGTGCTGTGGGGGAAGAGGCAGAGGGAGTGACGAGGGGGGACGCATGTCTCGTCTTGTGCCTCTCCCTGCCTGTGCCTTGGTGGAATGCAGAGTCACATGAAAGAGGCCCTCTTTCTCTCTCCCTCTCTCTGAGACTCGTCTCTTGTGTCTGTCTCAAAAGCGCCACTGTCCCCCTCCTGACACACTACCTGTCAGCAGATTTCTCCCTCAACTCCAAAAACACACATAGCCACAAACGCGTCTGAAAACACACAGACACCATCATATGCATGCAGGCATTAACACACATACAGTCGAGTGTTAAGTTTCCCTCAAACAGAAAAAGTGAACCAAGACGCAAACAAACACACAAAAATCCCATCATCCTTAGACTGCTTAATTACTATGATTATCACGGTAAATAGCACCTTTGTCACAAGCAATCACAGAGTAGGACTTCTAACATGTCATCCAGGTTTGTGGTAATTGTGATTGTATGGCACGGTATAGTTCAATAAACACAAAATAATCAATTAATACTGCGCATCCCTTGGATATTGTTATGCAGATAAAGACAGTGATTGGGAGTTAAGTAGTAAATGTCACAGGCAGGGTTAGTATGTGGCATCAGACTGAAGGAGGGAGCTTCCATTAGATTGCATCAAATCAGATCTATAAGGTTAATCCATGTGTTCCTGCCAAACCATGAGGTCAAGAGCCACTGGACTAGACAGCACTGGACAAAGAATATAAATAAAAACGTTCACAGTCTTGGAGAGTGGTTGGTAGCAGATATGCAGTGTCCATGGTATACATATCTATTAAAAATGCTTAAAGGGCTGTTCTCCCTGACTCAGCAACTGTATGAATTTCAACTGTAAAATAACCATGATTTATTTTTATACATAACCTATTCCCCAGGGCACATAAATACATGAAAATGTTTACAACGTATTGAGCACATACACAGTGCACTGACAACCTTCACTGATTTCTGAAAGGTAATATTCAAAAGCAAGGACATAATTAATTAATTCAAGGATAAAGAGTCTGAACTCTGCACTATGGCTGGCTAATAGAGGTCAGATTATTCAACCCACAAGCATACAAGTGCGTCTTAAACATTATCAGTATATTCAGATAAGAATCATTATCAGATAAAAGCTGGTGGAAGTAAAGTCACTGTATAAAAAAACAAGACCTGACCTATATTGGATTTATACATTGGTCCCAATACAGTGACATGAAAACACAGATTAACTTTATCCAACATCAAATACCAACTGCCCAACCTGAAAACTCAACAAGAGCCAGATGTGAGCTATAGAGCTGACTAATGCGTTTGTATATTTCTTTAAAGCTGTTGATCAGAATGTACACATTCTACCTCATACTCGAAGCTGTGCCTATATGTACATTAAAACTGTATTTTCTTACTATAATGATCCCTCTTGTTCATACTGGCCATTAAGAAATCCCTTCATGATGTGTTTCTGATGTAAGTGATGGAGGACAAAATCTACAGTCCTCGTTCAGTGCAAAAATATATTCCAAAGTTTATCTGAAGTTAATACGAGGCTTCAGCAGTCTTAGTTACATCATACCGCTGTACTTCCAAAGTTAAACAATGAAATAGTTAAGTAACGTCATTGTAGTGGCCACATTTCCACATCCTAATTCTACAATACTAAAACCTCCCATGATATTTTACCATAATCCAAGTTAAACCTACCACCATACAATACGATGTAATACTATATACTATATAATGCAAGGAACATACACATTTAACGTTAGATGTAAACATGATTTATTAACTGTACAGTTCTATACAATAATCCAAACAACAATTACTTTTCATTGGTAAGTTGATAAAACATGCACAAAAAATACAAATACAATTTGAAAATGTACCAGAGGAAGAGTACAACATTTTGCACTAAAAATGTTAAACAGAAACAAACTCAGTACCTGAGCACCTGAATGCATCTTCAGTGATCAAGGTTGTCCTCTTAAACAAGCCTGTCTTCTGTCTTTCTGACTACAGCCTTTTTAGCCTAGAAAAAGAGCAAACAAAAGATTTGTTAAATTGACAGCTCTTTAAAATGGTGTCAACATTTAAAATGTAAGTAATACAACAACAAAACTAAACTGAACAAATGTACTACTTGAAGTTTCACAATGGTTGGATTCATTACAGGATGACATCATTGGATTGCAGAGGTTTCTAGCTTTCTGGTCACTGAGAGTAAATGTTTGGTCAACATGTAATCATGTAAATTTTGTATCATAACATTTTGATTATATTTTTAATGATATCATATACCAGGAATAAGACTTTTCTTTTCCCTTTCTATTCTACAACAACAAAGTGAAACAGTGAAAACATATCATCTACAGTACCTGAAATTTCCAAAGTCTTGACAGGGCAGATCCTCCATGACCATTTTGCAGAGTAGCTGCCTTCAATAGACAGTTGAGGGTTACGCACGTACTCATAGAACTGGAGTTACATCCAGGTACCTACTCTTTTTTATAAATCCCATTTTTGATACTATTTATGGTCTGCATTTTTTCTCTTTTTTTTGCAATAGTCTTACAATGTATTTACATTCAGTAATTATCTCTTTATAGTAGTTCTTATTGGCAATGGCGGAGTACATTTTACATTTACAGTACATTTACATTGTACCTTATTTTAGCTGGTAAAAAATCATCATATAAATGTACACTTCAGAAAATTGGATGGACAAATGTGAAGATATGAACTTTGTATAAAAAGAAGGTGACACACTGTAACCCTTGTTCTATAGGAACAAGTGGAGCCACTAATGGGCTCTATAAGCTTGCCAAATCACTCCTGCAAGTATCACAATTAATGTAATGGTTTGGCCATTTAGGACAGACACACTGGTCCTCCTGGTACTGTCTGAGTAACGTCTGTTTTTGTTTTTCACACAAGATTTGTTCTATAATGAAGAATATTGTTTTAAAGAGACTAAGCTCTGCTTTACTCTGTGACACCGAGAGGACACAAAGTTATGAGTTTAGGTCACACACAGATGTGAGATGTCACTTTAACACCCATCTGTAGTAAGAGGAAAGAAGGAAAGTCAGTTCATACTGAGCCTGACTGAAAGCAGGCCAACAACAAGACCCCATCACGGCTTTAAGGCCAATTCATAGTTTCTGCAACCATGTGGGTTTGTGTCCGCAAAAGAGATGGGGCTCGTGGACAGGGGCAAAATTTGTTACCGTGCGGAATGCATGCACTACAAGTGTGTTAGCAGTAGTCGCACACTCCATTTTCTTTTTTTGAATTTTTCTTCTTGTTCTGCCAAATACAACAAAGGAACTTTTCCTCTTGCCATCATGAGGTTGCCACCCAGGTTCTCACACATGCGCACTATAGTGGTGCGCATGTGTGAAATGTGTCCACTGTCTGCATTCAAGTCCGGTGCGCAGTTGCAGCAACCATGAATTGACCTTTAGAGAGACAATCCCAGGATTGCCAGTGGGTGCTGCACCATGGATCATGTAAGCTGCAGAAAGTCCCATTCCCAGGCAATCATCATTGCCTGCAACATCTATCTGGTACATATCACCTGCCACCATGGTGAGACCAGGGCAAGAAGGTTGGCGTTGCATCAGGAAACATGGCCATACTTGATCACAGGTAATCATCTCACCAATCATCTGCTTCTTCATTTGTTGATAGAAGGTGGAAACTGAGTTACGGTGTGACTGCCATATCTGCAACCAGCACTGATGGAAGTGTATTGGGCTTGTCCTGATCAGTCAAACCAGTACATGCAAATTCAGTACGCTGTCCTGCCAAACTAAATGGACAAGGCTTTAGAGCCTTTTAAAGCGCACAGCATCTGCGAAATATAAGATTCAAAACCACTGGTAGTTTCATTTAAGTTACCATGAACATTTTCCTTTGTAAACGGGCATTATAAACAGCAGTGAATAACAGTAGGTGATGTGCTTAAGTGTTCTGTCAAGGAAGCCTGAAGAAGAAAATGTCTGGAATGAAGTGCAGGGTTTACTTTGTCCACTCTTTGGACAGTACATAAACAGATTTTAAATGAGAGAATTCTGGATTGAGAACCTGAGGAATAATTTCAAAGGCAATTCAGGTAAAAATAACATTGTCAGGCACAGTTACTAGCAAAGAAGTAGACACTCGGGGCAATAATTCCAAAGTCAACATGCTACGTCTCAGTCCTCAGGAATTTTTCATGAGCCACCACTTATCTTGTCATATCAGATTTCTTCCACCAGCTTTTTTTGGAGGGAAGAGAAAAGACACCTTTAGGGCAAATTATTCTCTTTTAATCAAATCACTCTGTATGGCCTGAGGAGATCTTTCCATGCCTTTTGAGTCACTGGGGCATGGGCCATTAATGCACACACCCACAAAAAAAACACACACAGTCATACAAACAAACATCCACATATACACTACACTATGTATAGATACAGTAGTTTGGAGGTCTTTTATCTGAAAGTAAGAAATGAGACTCAACAGGAAAATAAAAAATACAAGATGAAAGCAAGGAACAAAGTGGTGTCTGGAGTTTCCATCACAAGTGAAATCCCAGATTTTCTCACTCACTGTTCATGGAACAAAATCGAACAACTTTATTCTGGAGTGCAGTCAGTGCAGAAGGGAGCCATAAAATATACATTATACCACATAACCCTATACCTCCCAACTGAGCCATTTGGATACAACTATACTCCTGTTCGTTACACAGGTCCAGCGTCTCTGGTATTTCTATAGCGTCGACATGAATTATATTCTAGCCCTGCTGAAGAACGTATAGATTACAAGTGAAATGTAATTTCACTACCGATCGGACACTTGCCACCCAGTGACACTGAAGTGTTTATTTTACACAGTTGCCGGTAATTAGTTCTGGACAGAATCAATTAAGGCCACCCCAAATTACAGCTGAAAATGTTAAGAATCATGACTGTGTCTAGGAAGACAGAAAAATGCAGCAGGGGTGTATTTCTAAAGGCTGAGTTGTGCAAAATGTGTTATATCATTTCTCACTTTAAACAAATAAAGACTGAGAGAGTGTGTGGCTTCTGCACACACTGGGTGTGTTCATGTTTAAGACCAAAGTTTTCCTGATTCCCTCCTTAAGGAATATGATAGTGTTTGGATTAGCATGTGAAATGAAGCCTATAGACAAAAAAATGGAACACATGTAAGTACAAGTGTCAGCTTACAGTTTAAACACAGCTTGTAGCACTGAGCCTGATTTTAATCTGATTAACTTGCCATTTCCAAGCGTGATCTATCTTCTCACCACCAAGACAATACTATCATTTAGCAGATTAAAACTCTTAGAGATATCAATCTGTCTGATACTACAACACTAAACATATCTTAACTGCTCATGTCATGACAGCTGTTAACTCTATTCATTACCTTATGCTATTTATTTCACTTTTTTAAAAACTTAACGTAACACAGACTAAATTTCAAAATGTATTCAGAGGAAATTGGAGAGTTTGCAAGAGTGTAAGTGTGTGAAGATTTAGTTTCTTACTTTGTGTGCTGAGGTACAAAAAAAATGTAATTATGTCGACTATATGTGTATTATTTTAAATCAAGTATGTCTCACACTGTGCTCTTTATTAAATTAGGAGTCCTGCGATCCAATTTGTTTTAACATTTCAGTGTCTTGCAGCTTGGGTTACAGTGTCTTGTTCGAGGATTTTCATCTCAAGCCACCATTAGGTATATGACCCCACTCCCCCTTTCAAAATATTACCTTTTCTGTCATTGCCAAGACACACTATCAGTCACTTGAGAGATTATTGGGGCTGAGGACAGAAGGAGAGGAGCAGGGCCATATCGGTACAGCAATGACCCACCCCTGGATAAATAAAAATACTGCAAGAATTTTGCTTTGATGTTGCTGAAGCATCACAGAAACAGTGATGTGTATCATCTGGAGAAGATTTAAAAAGGACATGCCGTAGGAAAACTGCTCTCACGGCTTTGCTGAATATCTTTACCTGTTAGCACTAGTGAAAGTACATATTTCCCTTAATCTAAAATAAATGTTGTTAGTTTGTTTTTTCTTCCTGCTCTGCATTTCTCACATATTTCCTCTCACCGGTGCATCGCTGGGGTTAAGTTTTTTAACTTTAGAGCAGAGCCTTGTCATAACTAAAATTGCACAGAAAATGGGTAGGAACATGAAGGTCAAGTAGTGATTATCTCCTTAAATTAATCACATAAAATATGAAAATAAACAAGCACACAAATGAAAAGAACCAAGACCTCAGAGCAAAAAATATATAAATGCACCAAATGGGTTATCAATGGGTGCTTTATGCACTCAGCACCCATTCTTTTCAAATGAAGAGGAAGGGAGTGAGAAAGTAAGAAAACCAGGGGAAATGGAGAGGATGGAGTAGAGGAGGAAGAGGAGGAAAGAGTTCTCGATGTGAGCAGTAATCAGAGGAAGCCAGCAGGGGGGACAGGGAGGGTTGGTGGGGTCAGAGCAGAGCACCACTAAGCAGCCTTTCTCTTCATTAGCAGCCTCTCTAAGGGGGGCGTCACAGGCCTACCTGTCCAGCAGATTATTGAACCGACTAACCAGTGGCTCCCACCCCACACACACACTCTCACACACTCTCCCCTCTCTGATTCCCACAGACCCAGAGGAATCACGACCTAGCTGCAGCCTCGCTGACAACTTTAACTTTTTCTTTAACCTCACGTACAGCGCTATAGGCTGAACCGGGGCATCTACTCAGCGCATAACGAGGGCATTTACCTCAACATTTTCTCCATTATTTTATGTGGAGTTTTATTATCCAACCTTTTTTTGGTGTTGTTGTTGTTTTTCTCAAAATATATATATAAATTTTGGTATGTGTTATAATTTCCCTCAGCAACACACCAACACTTGTGCTCTGCCAACAACTCGAAGATCGTAATAAGTGTATAATTATCTGACACAGGAGAGAGAGACACAGACACAAAGACAGAAACACACAGATAAAAAAGGAACGCCAGCATTTTAACTTGTGCGGTAAAGGAAATTTGAATTACATAGATCCCTGACTGGTCTGGCGAGGGGGGGGGAAGCAGCATGGAGATAAAAGTAATGAAATGACACTCCTGAAATGTATTCACTGTAGTAGTAGCACCAGCTCAGGCTCATGAAACATCCCTGACACACACTCAGACCAGGCCAATCTCACTCACTGTTTCTTCTTTTCTGCCCCTCTCCCTCTTTCCCGCTGTCTCCTGAAGCATTCAGATATGTCCATGCTGAAATGTCTTACACTGACATGAAATGCCTCTGTGTTCTTTTGCTTGTGTTTCACTGTCACAGGTTGCCCATGAGCTCCCTGAGTTCTCCTTCAGAGCTGAACCATAACACTAGGACGCATAAATAGGCTAAAACTGTGTAGCACCAACGCAAGAGTATTTAGCAAAAAAAATCATTGTCAGATTACAGTGTTATTCAGCTCCAATAAATAGCGCTGCAAAATGCAAAAAATTAAATAATCTTAAACTTTTGTTTGCATTCACACCACGAAACATCACTTAGCATATTCCAAAGCACTGATTAACTTATCTGTTTTTTCGTGTGAGCCCTATTCAGATAAAGACAAACAGATAAATCACAAACAGACCAAAAATCAAGTGAAACAAGACTATTTCAGGAAATCAATAAAACGTTGCAGAAAAATAGCATGCAACACAAGAAGGAATTCTGCAGGAAAGTGAAGCAGGATTTTCAGCAGAGGGATTTTAGGCCTGAAAAATAACTTGGGTACTGTTGCTGCCAGCTATAAAAAATGAAGCCTGCTTATATTTATTCAAGTAAACACCCATAACAGATTTTTAACAGCTCCATTTAAGTGTGTTTGCAATCTGAAGATATTGCACTTACTATCAAGTTAGAGCCTTCACTGGTCATTATGAAGTAGTTTGCAAATAGCAAGGCCTAAATGTGCAGGTACTGTAAAGAGGTTTACTACATAAATATCATGCATGCAATTAGAAACACATTTTGATAATTCTTTACACTGTTAGTTGGGTTGCACTTTGCTGCTAGAAGGTCATTTTAACGCATAAATTCGGCTGTGAGGTGCAGAGAATTAAAAACACACTTTCAAGGCGAGACAAAAACTATAAAAACTATATAAACTTAAGCAATATTTTACTAACTTGTTTCGGATTTCACCGGTTGTATTTTTCATTTATAAATATAGCATTATTAGACTCACAGAGGCTTCAGTGACCACTATTGATTTTGCAAGACAAAGAGGGAAGAGCAAAGCAAGAAAAGAATCAAAACAAGCATAAGAAATAGATTTTTTTAAAATGCAGGTATGTAGACAAAACAAGCGAATCATAAACGAGCCGGGGGAAATAAATGACTCATAGATACTTATTGGTTAGATGAGTTCAGATGACAGAGCAGCACAGAAGTTGTAAAAAAAAAAAAAAAAAAGTTATCAAATCCCTAATTTATTCTAGTGGCATGTTCAATTTTAATAACTTAAGTGAGCACAAGCTGAAAAATCATATTTACCATTGCTGCATGTTGTATCTGACAGACCCCGGGGCTCCTGGCACTTTTCAAACTTGGCGTCCTCAAAAAAGTCTGATTTCGCCCTCAAGTGGGGAACTTTCTCCTCTTCAATACTGTACACTATCTGAAGCGATTCACTCGGCGTTCTTTTAAAAAACTTTTCATCACGATGTATGACAGTTTGTGTGGCACAACACGGGAAAACAGCCACTCTTTCAATCCCGACAGTCACTGTACCCCGGGCTACTTCACTGGGGGAAAAACGCGCGTCAAGACGTTTGGAAACGCGTCGGTCTCACGGACGGGAACGCACGACCACGACGCTCTGTCCCCCTCTTCTTTTCCCAAAACCGTACACTGTAGAAGTCGACGAGACAACAGGGATCGCTGACAACCAGAAGCTGGGTTGTAACTGCTTGTCCTACCTTGAGAAAAACGCTAAAAAAAAAAAAAAAAAAAAAAAAAAACCGCCTTCCTACACTCCCCCGATGATTTCCTTCTGCAGAGTCAGCGCAGTGCGCCGAGGAGAGCTGCGGACGGTCCGGGGCTGGAGAGAAGGTGGCTGCTGTGTTATGTTGGGTGAATTCAAACCAGTGTTTTACACGGCGTGTGTGACTGTAACCCGAGTTACTGAGGGTCTAAAGAGTTTCTGTGCCCGATGAGTTGATTTACGATGTTGTGTCAGGATGAAGAGTGACATCTTTGTGCGACAAAATTGTGCCAAAAACCTTTAGCCCCAAGATAAGAAATCGGCAAAGAGACGCACATTATAACTTGTGGAAACACTTGAAAAGCAGCAATGATTCTGTTATATTTTTACTCAGTGTGTATTCAGTTCTGATATATTGTTGTAGTCTAAATAATACGTATTTTAAATAATATCATCTGTACGAAAATGGATTAAATGTAGCAAAACCTCCATTACACGATAAATACAAATGCTTTTTTGAATTTTCTGCCCCCTTTTAAATGCTGTATTAACTTTATGATGATACCCATGGCATTTCATTTTACAGTGAGCAAACTCTCACTTTTTTTCACTTTCTCTGCCCCTGCACGAGTACACGCACGCCCCCGCGAGCGCACACGCACACGCACACACGTATCTGTGCTTGGAAATAGTTTATGGTTTCTCTGTGTACTGCAGGGATGTGACACTGATTTCTTAAGTTATGTCCCTCAGATCCCTTTAGAAGTGGGCGCGCTCATTAAAGTTTAATTGTGCACTTGTTTTTATGAGGATTTCCTCAACATTTGACTGAGACATCTCAAGAGTGAAGAGTTGAAGGAGCGAGGGGTTTGTGGGTATGTGTGTGTGTGTGTGTGTGTGTGTGTGTGTGTGTGTGTGTGTCTTAGTCTGTGTGTGTGTGTGTGTGTGTTTGAGGATAGAGTGAAGCAGAAAGAGAGACATACAGCGCTCCGCAGAGTGACTGCCTGCCTGCCTGCCTGCCTGCCTGGCTCCTCCACTGGGGTGAGAGAGGCAGCTGAATCCCAGGGCAGTCATTTCTATCAAGTCAAGCGTCTGGAAGCCCCACTTGCATGTTTGGTCAAGGGGTAAATAATAGATCAGGGATTAGGCTTGTGTAGAATTCATTCCAGGGTAACAAGCTACTGAGGTCCCAGGATATGCATATTCATTCCTTGGCCAAGGCCGTGGGAGAGCGAGGACCATATGCCTGTTTGTCAGAGGGCTTAGATTGCTAATTAAATGAGATATTACATACTTATGTGAGCAACAAAACAAAAAGCCTTTAAAGGATTGCCTGAAAAAAATAGGGGTTTGGATCTTTTTTTTTTTTTTTGGTCAACTTCAAATGCTTTGATGCTGTTTTAATTTGATTCAGAAATGTTGATGAACCATGTAGACACCAGTGGAGTTACAGTATATATGAAATAAACTGCCCAGCAAAACAAAACACAAACTTTTTTCTCTGCTGTTAGCGTGCTGCCAAACTATCTGATGAAAAATCTATGTTATGACAAACACAAGATATGTGATAGTGTAGTTATGAAAGTGGGTGACGACAGCCATAATCTACTCTCAGCTCCTAGTTATCTCTTTAGTTGATAATTGTTGGAACAGTTCTGTTTCCGTGCCGCTGTGCAGGCTGCTTTAAGTGAGCAGGGTCAGTTGTCGCCTTAACCTTTTCTTGTTTAAGCAATAGTCAATTTAGTATTTTATGGGTAATATTCTATCAAAGTAATATATCTAAACTCATGGTTGTGTGGTAAAGCACATTTGGAAAATGTGCTTTACCACAGAGCACTGACACAGAGTACAGACAATGTAACATTCAAATAATGTGCTTAATGTATAACGCTGCAAGTCTGATGGCCATGGGGGAGCCAAAACTCCAGCAACACTGCAATGTAACAATGAGACTGATGCGTTTCGGCTTCATCAGGTTGAGTCTGATGGCCATTTTCATCTGTGAGGGTATATCATGCCCACATGTATGAATGCTGGTTTTGGATTATAGCACTAGAAATCATCCGTTGTAATTTTGAAGATGTGTAATTAAACCAAATCATTACACTGTTCAACCTTTAGATTAAAAGTAATGTGGCATTACACACCAGAGATAGACTCCTAAACCGGCTGGATCACTAATCAGCTGATATTTGCTTATTGCAGATATATCAGTATTGATGTATATGTGTGACCAATAAATGACCAGAAATTACAGAACAGAAATGCCAGAGATATGTTTGAGCTCATTTACACCATGTCTACAAAGGATGCATTTTAGTCATGTTTGCATTTTAGTCTGATTTAAAAAATACACCTTTAACCAATACAGGTGTGCAGACAGACCACGTAACAGCTGTCATTTCATTTGCACTTCACTGCAACCTGAAGCATCTTTTTAGGCTTCAAGTCTACTCTCTTCTGTTTTATACCCATATTTTCAGTGATTGTGCATTAGGCTCTGCCCTTTGCCAAAATGCAGGTGACAGTACAGGAGTACTGAGCCTGAAAGCATCCTGCGTAGACATTGACGGAGTACTGAAGCCGCTGCAGCTGAAGTGCTGCTGTCACTATGCAGCCCGTGTAGACGTGATGTTAAAAACATTGCCTCCATTGCATAATTTGTCCACCAGAGAGCACTTGCAAGTTTATTTTTCTGATGTAAAATGCCCCACATTGTACATATTGTGGTCACAATAAAATAAACTGATATAAGGGAATGTTTGTTCATGTTGTGTTTACTTCGTGTTGGCCTATATATATCATTATATTCTGTCAGTATTGGCCTTAAGAATCCAGTATCACTTAGGTTCTAATGTGTATCAGACAACATTTATGTAGACACTAACATACAATGTCGTAAAGTAACCAGTAAAAGCAGCTTGATAAGGAGGGAGAGTATATGTTTATTTGTCCCTTTGACAGGATCCCACTGTTCACTAATTACCCAGCGGGACCACTGATAATGAGCTATTGAACCTGCTACTGAAGTGTTCTACCTCCTGGGATGGCCATCAGCTGCTGCGCCGCACTCCTGGATCCATCAAATCCAGAGAGGTGCTCTTGTTCATTAAGTTCCAGTCACTACCGAAGCATAGAAAGGTCCAGAAAGGTCAGTTTGACCATCCCCAAGAACCCAGAAGAGTTTTCAAAGGTTTGCCTCATACTGCAAGTTCTCCTCACCAATCAGGAGTGTTTCTTTATTATTTCCACTTGTGATATGACATTTCTGATGCCACACATACTGTGACTTAGTATTTTCTGTTATTCAAGTAATTGCATGTGCTATTGTCAAATCAAGTTTATTCATTTTTATGGCCCACAAATTTGCCTTAGAGGGCTATAAAATCAATGCAACATACAACTCCATCTATCTTTTGACCCTTGATCTGGATCTGCATAAGGAAAAGTAAAGGGTACCATGTTAATTTCAGGTAATAAACAGTAGACCAATCATAAAGGATAAGGAGATTTACACTAAAAGAAAATTGTACTGTAATACAAAGACAATGCTACATCTCAATTTCTTACTTTTATCCCTCCTAATTCACAGAGAGGGAAGTACAGGTGCTGGAAATAAGACAAATACTTTTTTCATCTAAAAGCTGTTTTTCACATTTACTCATGGCGATCAATGTCCCATGTCCTTGGTCTCTTCTCTCATACTCAGGGGAAATATGAACTTAAATACAACCTCACCACCTTAATTTAGCCTTTCACCAAGCAAAGGACAAGCTCTCTCTCTCTAGAGCCCGAGGGAAATAGTCTGACTTCTTGTTCCCACACATCCTGAAGGGGCTAACCAGGGTTAGGATGGCACACTAGTTGGGTGAGCCGTGAGTGAGTGTGGCTCTGAGGTTCAGGGCATCATAGATACTCACAAACACACACGCACACACACACATATGCTGCTGCCTCCAGGAGGTGGGTCTTTTGTGGATCAATTCCTCCTTTATGAGGGCTCTTGTCTGTTGAGGATAGGACCAGAAGGTCATCAGATGGGAGTCAAACAGAGGTCCACCCCATCTCATTGGGGCTGGGGTTAGGACATGAACAAGGGGGCTTGTGCACACAGCATGTTGGAGGGGGGCTTATGGGAGGTCAGCGACATCACATGCATACAAGAATGCACATGATGGCAAAGAAAGAGTGTAAGGTTTGTGACGAGGAAAGGTTTTGAGCTAGAATTGTCTGATTTAGGTGCACAGATATTGTATGTCTAAAGGCTGAAAAGAGGGAAGAGAGGCGGTAATCAATGGTTTCTCTTGTCCTGGGGTTTTGTAAGTCCAAGGTCTCACAGGATTCAGCATGAGGATGGCTCATGCTTGAGGTCAGGAGTGGCTGATAATTCCTCCACGGACTCCAGTGAGAGATATAATATTCC
The DNA here is from genome assembly GCF_963924715.1 of Thunnus thynnus. Lineage (NCBI taxonomy): Eukaryota > Metazoa > Chordata > Actinopteri > Scombriformes > Scombridae > Thunnus > Thunnus thynnus. The sequence goes on from NC_089519.1 coordinate 23,669,160, forward strand.
TCCTCGAGGCATCACTTGAATAGAAATGTGTACAAACTAGCCTTAAAATGTCAGTAATTGAACATGAATATAGTGAGCAATTTCATAGGTGAGCGATGGCCAATTTCAATTTCAAAAGGCACCCGGTGTGGTAACAGCTCATTATTATCTAATCTCATTCAACAAGAAAACATTAGGCACTCAACAAATAGAGTCATCAGCCTCGCTACTAAGTGACTTGTGTTCAAAGACGTACTTTAACTCTCACATGTAGGAGCATGTCTCCTCTTCATCCGGGGGGAATGATGTTTTACTAAACACTGTGTGAGTTTGACATCCCAACTGGCATTTATACAATCAATGTTCCTTCAAAGCTGGGGACTTGTGACTCTTTAGTATCTATTGTCATCTCCCGCAGTTCTCAGGTTCTTTCCCCCCTCAGCATCAAAGCTAGGCCACATTAATGCAGACAATATCCCCACTTACCTGAGGCAGCAGGCGGAGACTGTGCTTTCACAATTCTCCATGGAGTGTCATGTTTTTCCCCGGGATGTGCCTCCCTTCCTTCCTCTGTCAGCATCGGCACACCAGGGCTTGTCATTTGGCTCTTGAATTTTTCATGTGGGCGCATTTGCATGATCACAATTCTGTGTCACTTCTTCCCCTGGTAGATTAAATGCTGCCTAGCACTTGAACTTTCCTGTGACTCCGCTGAGGCAGAACAGAAGTGAGACAAGCATGCTTATTGGGATTGTCAATGCAAGAGCTGTCTTGTTTTCAAGGGGTGGCTCTTCACAGTTTAACAGTTGGGCAATTAGACATGAGAGGCCTGCAAAGACAACTTCAAACAAGGATCACTTTACATTTGCTACTATGTTGTTTACATTTGCTGCTATACATCTGAGGCAGTCATATTATTTAGCAACCTGTATAGAAGTTAAACCATAATGTTGCAATTGTTGTGAGAGCCTTTTTTCAGATCTCAGTAACACAAAAAAATAGAAAGATCTCTTTAATCCAGCTGTACACAGTTTTCCACATGTGAACCAGTGTCGTAAGAAATATTCATTATGACAAGAAAAGTGGCCTGTTTCTAACAGAGGAGTGAGTTTAATTACGTGACCATCTCTCTCCAAACATCAACACATCATAAAAATGACTAAGAGAATAAAAATCCTTTTCACAGTGATTCATGTCAACATATCATTGTCAGAGATCTTAATTAAACCTTGAATGAGTAGGAATCCTGCAGGATGAGTCTCTTCTCAGTCACAAACACATCCCCAGTCCCCCAGACAGCCAGGAGATAAGTTGATGATTGAGTGCTAAATTAAAGATTCATTCATTTGTGCTTCATCTCCATGACAGGGCTTGGTTCTATGGTAGATTAATTCAAAATATTGTTGAAATAATGTTTATGTTTCAGTGTATTACACATAATGGGACAGTGGATGAGTCTGTCCTCACACAGCGAATGTAAGCGATTTACTGTTACAGCAAATTATGTTTATACCCTTCATTTCTTTTAAGGCATCTCGTAACATTGTGTTTCTTGAATAAAACTGAGGCAAATGCCAACAAAGCTGTGACCTATTTGTATCAGTCTAATTGGACAATTTACATAATTTTCATTATGTAATCTAATGTGATGTAATGTAAGGGAAATCAACTTGTACAGTAGAACCTTGTTGTTGGATTTTGTTGAGTGTTTGAGCTCAGTGACACCTCTCTGTGCATCATTTGTCCAAGTTACTAGGAGTTATAATCTGGCCCCGAGAATCAGTTTTGCTGGACAAATAAATGTGTAGACAGAGCCAAAAGCACCTGCACCCAGCATTTTCATATCAATTTAACTGTAAAGGACAATGAGTAATTTAATCCTTTTGCAAGTTGAGTTTATTTTTTTAATGTTTTTATTTTTGTTATTTTGCCTTTATTACATAGTGATAGCATACATACAGACATGAAACATGAGAAACGAGAGATGGGTTTGACAATCAAAGCAAGGATTTTGTAGTTGTTCAGCATGTCTTAACCACTCGGCCACCAAGACCCTCCCCATTTGATATCTTCACTATATTCAGGTAAGCAAATAGGTTTGTGCATATGGTGTACAATACACACTTTGTACAGTGATTATTTTCCTTTTTGTTGAGGAGGGCTGTGATAAAATAATAAAATGATGTGTAACCTTCCAGATAAAAGAAGTAAATTGAAATAATGACAGGTTGACACGAGCATGTGGAACATTTTCTAAATGCAGGGAGCACATCACTGGTGATATGAAAGTGTGCTCGGCTGAGATCTACCTTTTATGTGCCTTAAATGCTCTTAGATCTGGATTAATCTGTCATTAGTGGGACAGACAATAAACACTTAGAAGAGGGAGATACAGGCTCCTTCAGCAGCAGCAGGAAATGTCAAAACATGGTGGAACATGTCTGTGTGGAACATGTAAGCAACTGAAGTGTCTGGGGCCAAATTATACGTATTTGATGATGAAAGAAGGGATAGTTATAAGATGATTCCTTTGAGTTTCCAGCTTCCTTAGAGAGAATTGTGTCAATTTGACTTTCTATTGACCATATTTCATCTTAGTTAATCAGTTTGAGGAGACACTTGTACCTGCAATGTTGCAGCTGACTGTTTTTTATTGTAAAAAGTCTGTTTTATAGGACTTTTTACATGGAGTAAAAGGTGCAACTGCAGTGACCAGACTCAAAACCCTGTTGCAGATGTATGATGGTCATTAATTCCCATGACCAGAAAAGAGTGAGAGAGGCTTATTCATAGATACCATGTGTCAGTTTGTGTGTCTGAACTAGAAACAGGGGGCAGGCAGATGTTGCGCATTATGTACCAGTCTACTGCCTCTAAAATTGTTCCGCAAATGAGGATCTTAATGAGAGGCAGTGTTCGTGGGTCAAGGAACAGCCTAATCATGCTAAGTCAATTGCATCTCTTCTCTTTGTGTGTGTGTGCGCGTGTGTGTGTGTGTGTCTGTGTGAGGCAGTGAGCAGATGAACCAACATTTGTCTGACTGAAGAGGAGTGCCAGTCCTCATATTTCTTCATTTTCCTCTCTCACCCTGTACTCCAAATCTGGCTGGACAGTTAAGTACATTAGCCACACAATATGGAGTTGTCTTGTCTCAGCAGCAAAACAGATGTCAAACACGCGTCTTTGTTCATTTTTCCTTGCCTTTCCCTTGTTTGCATCCAGTTCTGAAAGCTTTCAATATGGATTCAAGATTCAGAATTGATTGTGCATAATGTCTCTGGCCTTATGACAGATCATTAAAAACATATAAAACAAGGAAAATATCAACAGGAGTAGGATATACTGTAAGTGTGTATATTAAAAGAGAAACAACATGTGTACATAAACTAAAATACAAAGATCAATTTTATATCTCAACATAATATCTCTTTACTGTCTTTCATGTGGCTTTTGAGCTTTGATATAACTACACAGATTTAAAGCCTTGTAAAACAGCACTTACAGACACAGGGGAACCTTCATTCTATGTATTCTGTGTGTGTGTGTGTGTGTGTGTGTGTGTGTGTCTGTATAATAGTTTTACAACACATCTCCCTACCATTGATATGTTGCCATTTTCTATGAATGTTACTGTCATTTTGTGATATTTCTTTGGTGATTTGTGTGACATTTTATTCTTTCACCTTTTATTTTCATTTACACGACTATTTTAAGCTCCATATAAAAAATGTGAAAAAATAGATGTAGTCGTACATAAGACCATGTCATATTTTTGAAAAGTACTGTGTGTTCTTGAAAACAGATCATTAAATATCAACTCTTATTAATGTGACAGCATTGTGTGGTTATATTCTGTCCTCTCTCTTCCAGTGTTTGTTACCCAGCACATGCAAAGCTTTTGAGGCTTAAATTTTATCGATAAAGTTATTAAAATGTTATTATCAACAGTTTTTGCATTTTATCACCCTTTGAAATACAGATGCAGCTTTTATTCCAATTAGATGAAAAACAATACATCAAAACCTCACAGTATTAATTTTTAAATGTGGTACAGAATAATAAACAAATACAATATTAACAATTTGCATTGATTATTTTGTTACATTATCTTTTTATGTAGATCTTAGCCAGTATTTACAGTAGAACTTGGAGAGGACTGATGCCTTTTTCTCTCAGTACTTACTGTAAGCCAGGAAAGAGTAACAGCGAGCCAACATGCACAATATCAGAACCCTGAAACTGAAGCAGCTAAATGTAAGCAGCTAAATCATTCATTTTATTATTTATACTTGTGCTTTTTCTACTGTAACATGTTGAAATGTTTTCTCTGAAAATTGCACATGATATCCAATTTTGCATACAATAGATGAATACTACTTTCTTTTTTCTGCTTTTTGTGTCCTCCCACTCTGCAAAAACAGTTCTGCTCATTGCATGCTAGAATAAGTCTGAATCTGATTAAGTGGGCAGAGAAAACAAATGAATAATCACACATACTGTAGAATATTACCCATCCATCACATTAGATGATTAGGAATTCTTTCACATTAAGTCATGTATAATTTAAACCAATAGAGTTGAACTATGGTGGTCTGGACGTGGTAGTCGTTGCTCAGAGTTGGTCTTGGTCTGAGTTCATAGTCAGCTAAAATGTGCTTTTGAAGAGAGCCCAGTGGGAGAGATGAGCTGATTCAAGAAGTCACCACCAGGGCAATTCAGCAGGGTTGCCAACTAATATGGATATAAGGTACAGCTTCAAGTCCTCTGGATCAGAGGCCTGAAATTGCAGGGATGCTGGAAATGAATGAATGAAGTGGTGTCTGAAAACAAATCATTCATGTGTGCATAAATTATTTTATTTGTCCGTGGTTCCTCAAGTCAAGTCAATTTTATCTGTATAGCCCAATATCAAAAATCACAAATTTGCCTCAGGGGGCTTTACAATCTGTACAGTAATACAACATCTTCTGTCCTTAGACCCTCGATTCGAATAAGGAAAAACTCCCTACAAGAAAACCTTTAACGGGGTAAAAAATGGAAGAAACCTCAGGAAGAGCAACAGAGGAGGGATCCCTCTTCCAGGACGGACAGAAGTGCAATAGAAAGACAAATTACAGAAATACATCATGGAACATAATAACAAAATTATAATGGATTTGTAATATATATTAATGAATATTATCAAAAAGATGCCAAGCAACTCCAGGTGCTGCCAAAACAGAATAGGACCTGTTCCTGTTGTGATAAACAAGTTCAACAGATCTTTTGTAGAAAAAAAAGGTGACCCTGACTATACTTTGTCAGGGTCTTAAAATACAGCCTAGTGTGGGGCATTTACTGTAGCCTATTCTTAATCATGGAAATATTACATTTACTGTGAGGTTTGATTAGTGGTCCCTAAACTTTTTAATTACAAGGACTCATAGATTATAACACACCACTCTTTTAAACAACTTTAAGGCTATACATGTGACCAACTGTAAACACGGTTTTATCAACTTATTGTGTAATAAAGTGAAAACAAATGGGGTGTGAATAGTTTTATCAAAGGTGTCACTCTTCTCCTTGATTATAGAAAACCTTATTTTGTTTAGGATTACTTGAAACGCCCATAAGGAGTCCTTGGAAAAAATTACATATATACTGTGAAACAAACAGGAGTCATGTAAGGAAATATGGGATATCTTAGTATGGTTTCTTTAAAGGGAAGAAACAGGTGTTACATCTGTAGAAATGGATCACTCTGATCCATAAGAAGGAAAATTAATGTATGGAGATGTAAGTAGCCCCCCTAACCCTTTGTCTTCTTGTCCTTTGTCCTTCTTTTCTTATCTTGTGTGTCTATGTTATTTGATTACTTTCTGGTATGAATTCTCAGTGTGAATTGTTAATATACTATGAATTCTTACGACATGTTATCGGTAGTTTATTGTTTTGCATTGTGTGGATAGGGTTAAGGGGATAATATGATATAGTTTGGGCTGTATGATATTTGTTTTACTTTTATAATTCTTTTTTTTCTTTGCCCTATGTCTATTTATGTTTACAAAATGATTAAAAGAAAAAAACAAAAAAGTAAAAGAAAGTAAAAGAAAGAAAAAAGAGTCCTTGTACCCAAATCCAGCTTTGAGAACCACTTCATCTTTGGATCATCATAATGCCGTAAGTCAACTGCAACCGTCGTGAAATGACTGGACGACTGTAACACGGCGGGCGGGAGCAACAGAAACCGGAAAACAGCGGGCTTGTTTGAAAGGAGGAAAGCGTCTCCGTAGTTACTGACAACCGTGTTATTCACTGAGAAAGGTTGTTTTGGTTGCACAGAAAAAGCTGTAATGCACACTTTTTCATGGGATAATTAAAAGCGCTGCCGTTAGAGCGTGTTGTGACGTTGCTCGGTGCACTGACTTCACGCGGAAGACGGTTGTCAACAGCAGAAAAGAAACATTATGACTGTTTGTTAGGCGGCTAAGTTAGCAACGGCAGCGCTATCTTAGTATTAACTCAGAGTTGTAAAGCTGCTGTTTAGTAAGTTGTCTAAACAGGTAAGAGACAAACTGTGTTCAGTTTTCCCGAAGAGCGTCTAGTGAGCTTGTTTGTCTTTTCCTGTGAGTTTTATATCTGTGCTAAAAGACATGCAGCTAACGTCAGATGAATGGAAACAAATCGAGCTTCTGTCAACTGTTCCGAAATTAGCAGTTAAACTGCTGATGAAATACGAACGGGCTTCAGTGCCAAATAGCCTACTGTATATATCCAAAGCATTTTACTACTAACGCTACAAGTGTCCTTTTATTTGATCAAACTTAGGGCAATTGTTTATATTTTGCTTTCTTTTCAGCCTCACAATGTCCTCCAAAGACAACTCTCGCATCCTTGTGTTGGAGGAGCAAGTGACGAGTTTATCAGAAGAGTTGATGCAATGCCAGGTATGGATTAATGTGTGCATCTAAGATGGATGTGCAGCACACGCTGCTGCATTGTGCTATCTGCTATCTGTGAAAATGATTGAAAATGATTATATTATAATACTGCAAGCAACACAAATGGCTAAGACTTAAACTGATGATTTTGGTTGCTTAAAAATAGTAAAGTCCACAGAAGGAAGAACCAGCAAATGCAGAGTCACGTGCTCATTAATTAGTGAATTGAACACTTGTCATGTTAACTTTTGTTCAGTTCACTATTTAAGGCTTTATGGTTTTTAAATTTTAAGATGTTCAAGTGTACCAGCATCATTATATTTCAGTGAGGTAAAATGTAAATATAAGACTGTGCACTAAGAATATGCAGCGCTAATGATGAATATTGTCATTTGTCTCTTATAAGTACAGTACATGGACTGTTGTTTTCATGTATTTATGCCTTTGGTCAGTTGTACCTTTTCATGAACCTGATGAAGCGCTCTTATCACCACCTATGTAAAAAAAAAAGAAAAAAAAAAGATCCTCAATCATTTATTATCAAGGACTGAATGTGTGGTCACTATCACAAATTTATTTTCTGACTACATGTTGTTTTTGCTGTTGCCAGCACCTCTTGCTCTGCAGTACATGCTGTGTGCAAAGTTTTTCCTCTTTTTTACTATTTGTCATTTCTGTCAGACAGTATATAATTACCCACTTTATTAAATTAACCATCTATTCCTTATGACCATTATTTTCATTTGTGATCAGACTAAGACCTATGACTTATAATATGTCTCCATCCTGCAATGTCATTGAAAATTTTCAATATAAAAGATTTCTAAAGGAGATAACAATGCATGCTGAAAGGTACTGTACATTAGTCAGCTTGTTCAGCTTTCAAAAGACATTCATTTGTGTTTACCGTCTCAATTTTTATGACTAGAAGTTGTCAGTTGAAGTTGAAATGCACAAGAATTTCCAGTGAGTTAGTTATGATTTAGTTAAGTTGATTGTACTGAACTGCACAAAGAGCATTTTAATTATCAGTACTGTTTTGCTGCTTAAATCTGTAAATAACCTTTCCACCCTTTATTTGAATGCTCAGCAAAGCCAGTGATTAGTCTGCAACAAATATCTGCCCCCACAGAACATTTGAATAAATTTAGCCCCCATTTTTCTACTTGTTCAAATAAATACAAACATACAGCCACAAAGTGCTCATAAGCACATTGGAGAACATTTCATCCTCACTTTGTGAGTCAGTGATTGAGGGAGGATGTCCTTGCATACTCACCACCAGGTGGTGCCTAATAACATGTGAACTGAACCCAGCATTTCTCACTTTGCATATCCACACAGTACCTTGATACACAGGTAGGTAGACAGCTGTGGGGCTCAGCAGATGATGTGTTACTTTTGGGTTTTTATTAGACTATTAGATACCATCTAACACATGGGGCAAGAACATTTGTTGTGGTGCTGTCGGTGGTAACCACATGTGTGCCTGTTACCTTATTTATCATGTGTATAAAGTTTAGTTTAACTTTTGATGTTAACTTTTTAGACTTTACTCAGGAAAAGAAGTTGTGCAACATCATTTCATAATTTGTAAAATCCACAAGGCATCTGTACAAACTTGTATAAGGAAGCAAAGCCATGTAAACACCTACAGTATGTAATTTAACAACCAAAAACCTAATTGATTTGACAGATAAAATTCACTAGACTTCATGAAACAACACATTTTTAAAATAGGCTGTAGATCACTGTTTTATTTCTATCTAATACTGTGATGTACGTTCTAATCAAGGCTATAAAAGTGGCCTGTATATGTTTTTACACTCCTTTTCAGCACTCCTTTATTACTTGCAGTTACGAAAACAAATGCTACAAACTATTTATAATAAAGAGAATGATTTGTTAAATCTTACCTAATTTGTTTCCAGCGTTTGGACAGTGTATGATTAGGGGGGGTTACCCAACTAAGAAAACAAAAAAGTGCAACTGCAGAGCGTCACTTTGTCACCCCTAAAATTTGCACATCACTCTAGATCTTGATGAAAATATTCCCAGAATACAGAAAATTCCCCCAAACATTACATTTTATGACAGTGCTATTTATTAATAGTATACCAGACATTTTGACATGAAAATAGGAGTACTTTACACTGTGAGACCCACATTTAAATGTCTCTTTCATTAATGCTTTACATTATACTGCTACTAGTTTGCCAGTGACACTTTGTTCACTTGAGACTATTCCTGCTGCCTTACATTCAACTAACATGGAAACCATCCTTGGTGGTCTTGTCTAGAGTAGAACATCAGAGATTCTGTCTATCTAATAGGGACCTTTAGTTGTGTAGTGTACCATTTAAATAGTGGCATTTGAATACTATTGATGTCTTAAGTCTCTGGCAAGATGTACTTCAGGACAGCCATTAACTACAAAGAGGCTCATCTGTCGGCCAGCAAATGTTCCTACTAGACCCTACTAATTTTATTAATACGTGGCTGAATTCCAGTGGCTCTCTTTGGTATGTTTAGCCCATGGTGTTTCAGTGTCTAGATTTAAAATGAATAATTCAGCAATCATCAAACACACATTCAGTGCATCTTTAAGTACATATACTGCAGAGGAGAGCTCTTGATGAGGGTCCTCACTGAACACTTGTCTGTATAACGGCTAATGGCAGCCAAAGGCCAGGCAGAGGGAGACCACCTGTTTCAAGTCAACCACGCTGCTTAATTTCGTCGTTAGCTGCATTGCAGGGCTGATTTGGTGAGATCTCTATCCCCCTTCACCCGGCTCCCACTCTGTATACACACACACTCTTACACACAGATGCATACAGAGACACAAATCTACAGTCCTTCCACTTTATATGTTCAGTTCATGGTCTTATCAAGGTCTGCTTCTGCCATTTTAGTAAATAATTGATTAGACACTTTTGAAAAGGGGGTTAAAATTCATGTACTAATTGGAGACCAGTAGATTCCAGGGGGAGGGATGACTTTTATCTTATGATGATGTGAACATAATTTATCAGATAATTTTATATTAAGTCGATTTGGTATAATTCTGTCTTTTAATGTCAGAAAATGTAGTTTTTAGATGTCCCTCATTAAATGTAATGTAGCTTAAAAATGTTTGAAAAACCAGCGAGACAATTTGAATTGGAAATGTGTCAGGGGCAGGCTGGGTTTTTCTACTTGAAGATGACTCTCTCTGTCATCAGTTTTGAGTTTCTTTGGGGCTAGTTACTTTGGAGCTGTAGTGGAAAACATATCTGGAGAGCAATTGATTAATAAAGAAAATGCAAGCTTGACTGCTGTGTTTTGATTTGGATCCCAGCTCTCCCCAGTCATAAATAGTGCATAATGACAAGTGTCAATGCTTGCTCCCCTTGAGTCGAAGGTCACATCTCAGTGATGGAGATTCCTGTTAAGAGAGGCTCATGATTGAGGCAGGCCAGATCAAAAACTATTTTGTACAAGATGTTTAAATTATTGATTGACTACCCCTTCTCTCGTATGCTAATGGAATCCTGCCTAATTTTTTGTTTTTGAGTGAGAAAAGCTGACATGTGTTGCCGCTGTCCTAGTAGGCCTCATTGCATATTGAGACACATTTATCAAAAACTATTTATCTCAATTAAGAATAACAGCTGTTGACTGAATCCTGTATTTTCACAGGCAGACAAGGAGTTTGTTTGGTCCCTATGGAAACGCCTGCAAGTGGCAAATCCAGACTTGACCCAGGCTGTCAGTTTGGTGGTTGAGCGGTGAGTAGATTCATCTTTCAAATTGCTACCTGAGAAGCTCAACAGCTGAAAATTCCTTTATCTCACAAGTGAAGAGAAATATGTGTGAAAGTCGTTCAAGGGGTGTTTAAGGCACCTTGGCCATTCTTCTGGGGTTACGACGGAATCTGGTGCAGATGCTGATTTAAGCCTTCTTATCCCCGGTTTAGCAGTTCAACCATGGAAACCCTTTTAATGAAAACACTCTCCCTCCACCGATCCCATTCTGGACAGTTGAAACACTCCTGCCAAATACTTGTCTTTATCGGATAAATTGTGAGATTGAATATGACCTCTTTTGCAGGGTGGCTAAGCTACACCAAAAACAGTGGCATGGGAAATTTCAGAAAAGAACAGAGGTTCAGATTTTTTCCTGACGACGCATAGTTGGATAAATTAAATACATTCCTCCTTAATAGGAAAAAAAATATTTGACTTTAAATTGTCTTTGATGCCAGCATCACTGCAGTTTGAACACAGATTGTCTTTTACTACTTGCATATGATTCAGCTGCTATTGTAATGCATGTAAAGCCTTATTCAATACTGTAGTTTTTTACACTACATTTATATTTTTTCTTAGGGGATACTGTACAGAATTATGTTCTGCCTACCAAGTGTGCATATCACATACTTTTTTATGTCTGTCAGTTGTTAGCAGACCCTTAATAGGGGTAAAATACAGTGCAGCAGCATGCAGAGTGTTCCTCAGTACCTGTGCCTCTCATTCCTTCTACATACCCTCTTCAGTTCCTTTATAGCCCCATAGGAAACCCATCAAAGTATGTTGGTCCGCTGAGACTGGTGGGGGAACATGCACCCAGAGAGTGTATGTGTATTGTATCACCTGATGCGCAGGAGGATATTGACATGGTAATTGTGTCGACTCCAGTCAAGCGCTGGTGCCCACTGGGAACTACCATTCACCCCACCCTCCCCTTCCTGTGAGGATCTTGTAGAGTGATTGGTTGGTTGCTCAGGACATGGTGAACACAGCCCAATATACAAGGAGATGTAGCTAGGCCAGCCTGCGTTCCAGCTCCTCCAGGGACACCAGATACTTATTTCAGTGTCTATCAGGGGATAGGGCTGATCAGAAGAGGCAAAGAGACGAGAGAAAAGGCCTTGAAGATGGGAGGTGTAGAAGGAGCAAGTGATGAGTAGAGGGAATGGGTGGCCCCTGGTGGCTTGAAGCAGTTGAAACAAACAGGTCCCCAATTGCTTTTGTTTTTGTCTCCCTAAAAGTTCATATGATAAAAGAGGTGCTAGTGGGCTGGAAAGAAAAAAAGAGTTTCGTCCTGCAGCAGATTAGTACAGCAGCTGTGCTTTCATAATAGAGTGTGCATTTTCTGTTTTCATTTATATATACTTTTTTGTCACATTATAGTCTTCATGATAATAATAATAATTATAATAATAATAATTAAAATAACTTTATTTATATAGCACATTTTTAAAAAAGAGTGCTTTGACAGACAAACAGAAGGAAATATACCAACAGAAAGCCAAACAGTGAGGCCAAACAAAAGAAAGACAAAATTAAGATAAAGTTAAGATAAAAAAAGAAGTTAAAACAAGAAGACAAAAGATGCAGAAACACAGCAGAGAGAAGACAGAAGGATGACGAAAGATAAAGACGGTAAAAGAGATAAAAGACAAAAAAAAACATTTAAAAAAGTAAATATAAATACAAATAAAAAGAATAAAAGCAATAAAAAGACAACATCACGTAAAAGCAAATCTGTAAAAATGTGTTTTAAGGAGTGTTTTAAAAGAAGTTACTGATTCTATGAGCCTTATCTCCTCAGGCAGGTTGTTCCAAAGCCAAGGGGCCCTGATGGCAAAAGCACAGTCACCTTTAGATTTAAGCCTCTACTTTGGAATGGCCAGAAGGGCCCCACCTGAGAATCTCAAGGTTGCGAACTGGCTCATAGCTACATAACATTTCTGTTATGTAGCTTGGGGCCAGACCCAGAAAAGTGATCAGTAAAATCTTAAAATCAATTCTAAATGAAACAGAGAGCCAATGGGGAGAAGCAAGGATTGGGGTGATGTGATGTTGTTTGTTAAAACCAGTAAGAAGCCGAGTTGCTGCATTCTGAACTAGATCGAGGCGAGAGAGTGACTTTTGGTTTATGCCAGAAAGGAGGGAGTTACAGTAGTCAAGTCTAGGGAAAATAAGTTGGACAACTTTTTTGATCTGTGGTTCAAAGCTTAAGTCTGAATCAAATAGTACCCCCAAATTTCTGGCAGCAGGCTTTACGTTTGCAGACTAGGGACCAAGGCCACTCTCAATGAGAACGATAGGGTTTGGAAGACTGAACAATATGTTTCTGATTTTGAGTTATTGAATTGAAGAAAATTTGGTGCCATCCGACAGATGACGTCACTGAGACAATCTACAGCAGCTAGGCTTTTTGGGTCACCAGGTCTCAGGGGAAGGTATATCTGTATATTATCTGCGTTTGGATGATTTGGCCAAGTGGAAGCATGTAGATAGAAAACAAAATTGGACCTAAAATTGAACCTTGTGGTACTCCACAGGTAATGTGAGTTGTAGAAAATGAGTAATTACCTAACTTGACTGAGTAGGTTCTTTCTGAAAGGTAAGAATAAAACCAACTGAGTGCAGTGTCCTTGATGCCATGACTGCGGTGTTCTATTTGACTTTTTGTCTTTGTAGGGGGTGACAGAGTCCAAGACAGTCTGACAGGTGTGATTAAAAAGGGAGACCAGCTCCTTTGTGTTAGAATGTGGATCAAAGGCAGTTAAAGAAGCAGCAGTAAAAAGCTCAGAAAAAACTTGCAAGCAGGCATAGAGTTAATAACACGGCAGCAGACAGGTGTATTGTGATTAATAGGTGGTTGGGATGAAACCACACTGAATAAAACTGCTTTGTGATCAGATACACAGATATCCTTAGTCTCAAAGTTGTCAGGGCTGAGACCACTGTACAGAACTAAATCAAAGGTGTGGCCCTTCGAATGTGTAGGTTCTTGTATTGCCGAAATGAGGTTAAAAGATTCCAAAGTATCCATAAAATTGGTGACAGAAGTCTGAGAAGGGCAGTAGATGTGTATGTTAAAATCACTCAAAATAAGAATTTTGTCATACTTTGATATGGGATAATGGGATAATAACTCAGAAAACTCTTGGATAAAAACATTGTTTGGCCTGGGCAGTTTAAAAACCAAGATGTTCAGATGATGTCAAACTACTATGTAAAAATAAAATTTTCTGTAAATAATAGCAACCATAGACATAGTATGAAAATGGTAAGAAGAACATTAATTGGCTGTATGTTAAGGGATCTCCTTTTGTATTTGTTATGAATTTTCCTTTTAAGATTTCTCTGTCAGCTGTCAGAATTACTGTTGCTTTTGTTTGTGAAGTACAGCAGGTGCACAAACAATTATAATTACTGCAGGTATAATTGATAATTATATGACATCACACTGCAATATTTTTGGAGCTACTGCCTAATGTCTCTTTATTTACTGTACATCCACTGTGATTCAAAAAATATTAAAGTCCAATGCAATGAGAGTACACTTTATAAACATGATATCTGCATTTTTAAGGATACATACGTTCTTTCTTACTTTCCTGTTCTTTACTCTTTCTTCTAGTGAGAAGCACAAAGCGGAGATTAAGGATAGGAAAGTGTTGGAGATCCTCCAGTCCAAAGATTACAAGATACAGGAGCTGGAACAGGTACAGTATGGTTTGGTCAAATATTCTAAAACATTCTGTGTTTAGCGAATGTCTGTTAGATCTCAGACACATTAATGGAGGAAGGCCATTCAGCCCAGTCTGGAAAATTTACTTGACAAAGGCTGCTACTTGTAAGCAGTAGAAAGTTTTAGAAAAGCAAGATGAAATTTATAATTAGATTGTTTTCATTAATAATTCTGCCCCTCAAATTGGTTATGTTTACAAATCTGACAAATCTACAAATCGTCTGATGTTGGCCAATGATCAGCTGCAGTGAAGCATCTGAGAGTTAAATGTCCTCCTCAACACTTTGATGATGGGTCCAGCAGGAGGTCATTTCTCATTCACTTTCCCCAACCACATTCACCACATTTCCAGGGTGAATTTTTTTAACTTCAAGGCAAAATTCTTGGATTATATTTTTGCAGTTTTATGTTATTTTTTCTCCCCCTGAAACCATTTGTGTTAAGGTATTTAAATTTGCAGTTCATACTTATAGATAAGCCTTTATTCTTGGTTTGCCTCCTTGATTTAAAAAAATAATTGCCAGCAAATTCTTTGTGTATTTTTAACTACAACCTCTTTCTCTGTGTTACCTGCTTTCTTTGCATCGCCCCCTGAGTAATATTTCTTGATGGTATGATGGCTAACGATAATGACATCACTAATGAAATTTACTCCAAATCATCATCCCTTCACTGGAGCATCTGTCAGTCTCCTTCATTAGCGTCCCTCATCCAGAATTGTGTTCATTCCTAATGAGACTGGCTGTAATGGAGTCATCAGCTTGGCAGTGTTTTTTTTTTATATATTTTTTTGCATCACTCTCCTCAGCCATCTTAACCATGATCTACACAACACAGTAGTTTTAGTGGTAGCTCATAGTTAGGATATACAGTATATGTGTGTACAAGTTAACCTTCACTTTATTTCAATGCAAGATTTGGGCCTTTAGTTTGAGATGCAGTTAAGTTTTTAGATCTACAGGTTTGATACAGATGCTTAGAAAATATCCCAAAAGGGATATATTCCATATCATAGCTGTGGGTGTGGGCCTCTTGATGTGGGTGTATATTACAATGAATATTTTTGCGTCAATCAGTGTTTAAATCTGACTGATGCATAGGCATCCATGACAGCATACTCACAAGCAAACTTAATTGGTTTAACCTTTGGATGGGGCTGCGTTGACAATGCAACAAAGGCTTGGAAAAAAGGCTGCTATACCATATGAGAGGAAAATACCAACAAGGTTTAATAGGACAAAAAAATAATTAAGTTTGAACCACTCAGTAGAAATTCATTACTGAATGTGTTATTATAGCAACATTTTTACTGTAACTACTGTGTTTTAGTTACATTGAGGTCACTGTAAATTTATAATACATGACCTTTTCAACCACCATAGCAATATTATGCTGGGCATAAATGTAAAAAGTATGTGTGGCCTTTATTTTGTTCTATAAAAAAGTTGATTCAGGCCTGCTGTTGCACTATTCACGTGGAAATGTGTTATACTCTATATTCCAAAAAGATTAAACACAATAAAAGAGATTGCTTGAAAATGTAGCAGAGGATTTTCCTTTTTATTTTGTTATCAGATCTAGATTTTCCAGATTGGGAAGTTCCACTCAAAAATGCTAAATGTGATTTAGTCTGAGTGAAGGCAGCCTGATTTCAATAAGGTTATTATGAATTAAAAATGTAATTAATCTGAAATATTAGTTGTTATTAGTAGCTTAAACCAATGGCTGGTAGACAGATAACATATCAGATAACATATCACAGCTAATAAGATAAGTAGCCACACATTTTTAACAACAACTTTGCCAATTGTGCTAGAGTGTCCTAGACTTGCGAACCAACCTTCTGAAATATTAATAAGCATTAAAGTGCTCTGCTGCCCGGCTAAAGGCCATAGTGTGCTTACAATGCAAGCTTAGCTAAGCCTCAGGATGAAGTAGAGTAAAGTAGTAGAAGTAAGGTCTTTCTTACTTAAAATACTCTATTTTTATGTGAATCAAAAGTGATCTCCTCTTTAAACTGTTGGTAATAAAACTGTTCGTTATTATCAGCACCATCTCAAGAAAACTATTTCTGGTCCACATAACAGCTCTGACATTCAACAGGCAACAGGTTGCCTTGTGAAAAAAAGGGGATACCCACTGTCTTCAGACTCATGAAACAGGCTGTTTGAGAATCTCCTTATTAGCACTGCTCTCTGTGCTGTGTCATCCTGGCCTTCTGACAGTCATCATCTCATCCAGTCTCGAGCCATATATACCCAAATAGTGATTAATTGGCTTTTCCTCTTTTTTTGGAGATGTGATGGTTCGCTGATTCCACACAGGATCTTACACTTCTCTTAATGTCTCAGCTCTCCAACTTTGATGTTTTTTTTTCCTCCTCGTCTTCTTTTTTTATCCTACCTCTTTAACTTTCCCTCACTACTCCTTTCCATTTTTGTAACATAATTAGCTTTCATTTTTGAACTGTACTGGGAATTTTCAAATGCTAATCTTTCTGTCCTAGACCTCTTAACTTGGCGGAACCCCCCTTTTTCTCTTCTATCAATTGAGCACTACTGGGGTTCAAATTGTTCTTGCCTACCTCATTATCAACGTTTGAATTTATTTTCTGCTCCCCAGTATAAATCTCTATTAAAGCCCCTCTGTTCTTAGCACGGCGAGCTAGGAGTAGCGAGGAACGCTAAATCCACTATCTGGATATATCTGAGCGATTTCCCCCAACATGGCAATTAATTGCATCCCAGAGCACAGTGTTATTTGAGAGGAGGGTGTACCCACAGAAGGTTGTGGATTACCAGCCAATGCCAAACCCCAGCTGATGTAGTGTTAAGAGGCCAGCCACAAAGGCTGCCAAAAAACATGAAGTGAACATATACCAGCATCAGAAGTGGGTGGTCATTAAATTCATTGTATCATTTCTGCTGGCCTTCAGTTTAGTGAACCTTGAAAATCATTAAATTGATCATCATGGAGCTTTAGGATGTTTTGTGACTCACTAGATTTAAAATGAGTACCAGTTAGATCTCAATAGTTGAGTGTGTGTGGTTGCTGTCTTTTGCTACATAATTGTGCCATGGGTAAAAAGATAATCACAGTTCTTTTTTACATTTAACACCTTTTCCATTTAGTATTTATGAATATAGTTGTTGGCAGTTAGATTTTAATGCCTGGTAAATTTAAACTTGTGGGTTTTATGTTATTCAGTCCCTATTCAGGACACAATCCAGACCCTGTTTTTGATTTTGATCAGTTTAAGAATTAGAATCTTCAGGATCAGAATCAGGTTTATTGCCAAGTAGGTTTGCACATACAAGGAATTTGCCTTTGTGTTATGGTGCATAACAGTCAAAAATATATACAAAATTAAGTAATCCTAAATAATATAAAATAGAAAGAATTTACATTAAAAAATATGTAAATTATATTCTAAGTGAGAAGAGCTGCTACAGGTTTAAATTTTAAATTGAAGAGAATGAAATGAATTGTATAAAATATTGACCAGGAGTCAACAGTTTATGCAGTGTATAAGTAATAATATAATAATAATAATAATAATAATAATAATAATACAAGTTGCGTTAATGTAACGCGCCATGTTAGATGAAAGATCACAGATGTGCAAATTTAAGATTATGGGGAGTTTATGTTAATATAATGTGTAATGCCCATAGCTGCTATAGAGTCCGTGTCAGTGGGGGTCCCGTGCCTTGTTGATGAGGCCGGCTGCAGACGGGAAGAAACTGTTCTTGTGGTGTGAGGTTTTGGTCTTGACAGACCTCAGCCTCTTGCCTGAGAGGAGCATTTCAAAAAGTTTATGTCTGGGTCCAGGGTGGGAGGGGTTAGCCATAATCTGTCCTGCTCGCCTCATAATGTGTGCATAATGTGACCTGTGGCCCTCTTTTTATGCATTTTTCTTTCTCTCTATCTGTGTGACTCTATTTTTTGCTGTCTCGATGTCTGCCACAGAAAGTGACAGGGCAGCAGCAGGAGATTAACAGCGTTGTACAGAGGAGGACAACAGTGGATGAGGAGAGTGCCTTAATGAAGAGGGAGCTGACAGCTCTGCGTGAACAACTGGTCAATAACAGTCAGGAACTTAAGGTTGGTGGCACAAATTTTCTGTGGCATTCTAGGCCTCAGATTCAAAAAGTCTCTTTTTTTGTGTGGCACCAAACATGACAAGTCCCCCGTGGCTATAGCCACAGGCCTTGAATCATTTAGAAGAGAAAGAAGATTGCTCTGCCTTCTTGAACACAATCTCTGTGTCTTTGTGTCTTTTCCTCTCGCTTTTCACCCTCGCTCTTTTGGCTTTTAGCTTTCTTTCTTGGTACTGACAACAGAGAATACTTAACAGCTGGAAAGAGAGAGTGTGTGTGTGTGTGTGAGAGAGAGAGAGAGAGAAAGGAAAGCAGGTTGTTAACTTGCAGATAAATACTTAATGACTGCTTCAGTGGGGGAAAGTGAAAAGTGTGCTTGTGATGGTGTGGCTTCCCCCTAATTATGCTTAGATGGGACCTGGCTATGATTAATTGATAAAGGAATGGTCCTTACACAGTCTTGGTGAGGTCTCATGGCGAGAAATCGTGGGGGACAGCATCAAAGGAGACCTAGGTTGAGTCTAATGGGTCTTGCAGCAAGCACCATTCTCATTAGGAGCTTGCCATTAAAGCTGACAGACTGGCCCCTTTACCTGCATGAGCCCAGCTCTTGCCACACGGCTCGGCCCACACCAGCAAACATCTGGCCGCACGGACCAGTCTTACAGCGCAGGTGACCTTGGCCAATCAGCGGCCCATGCAGGCACCTCCCGCAGCAAAGCCAGTCCACTGTTTACATATTCATTTCTGCCTCAACCCCATGGGTTGATTCTCTTTTTGTATCTCTGTGTCTTTCTTTTTTCATTTTCGCAGTTTGAATAGCTTCTTTTTCTTCTCTCCTTTCGTCACCGTTGTTTATTTGGCCCTCATGACCCCCTACTCTCCTCCTTACAACACACACCTCTCTTATCCAGGAAATGAAGACGGAGTGTAGGAGGAAAGAGGAGGAGGAGCGGCAGGTGGTGCGGGCTCTAGAGGAGGAGAAAGAGGGATTAACTTCCCGCTGCGTCGCCCTGCGAGCTGACCTGGAGGAGAAAGAGAGGCAGGCCAACAGCCAACGAGACCAGAGGGATGCTGCTCAGGCCAGAGTCAAGGTATGAACACGAGGACAATTCCATGCAGACACACACACACACACACACACACACCCACACACAAAGTCGTACAGGATGGGCCCTGTCCTCTAGCTTTTCCTTTTCTTCTGCACACCTTGAAATCTCTGATTCTCTTACCCTTTCCTCCACAGCATGTGAATATAAAAAAATCTCTGTGGCAAAGTGCAGTTTAAATATGCAGGGACTATATTCAAAGGAAAGAAAAAATACATTTTAACATAGGGGCGACAGATCTTCCTTGTTTGGAATAAAAAATGAATTGAGCTGATTGTCAAGAAGCCTCTTGCCCCCTTCAACCCAAATGAGGACTCAGAACTTTGTGTGAAGTCATTTGCATGTATGCATGCACAAGTGAGGGGTAGTTCTGTGTTTTCTTTATTTATTCCTCTCATATGCTTGTCGGGGCGGCTGTGGCTCAGGAGGTAGAGTGGGTCGTCTACTTATCGGAAGATCGGCAGTTCAATCTCCGGCTCCTCCAGTCTGCATGTCGAAGTGTTCTTGGCCAAGATACTGAACCCCAAATTGCTCCGGAAGGCTGTGCCATCGGTGTGTGAGTGTGTGTGCGAATGGGTGAATGTTGGCATGTAGTGTAAAGTGCTTTGAGTGGTCGGAAGACTAGAAAGGTGCTATTTACCATATGCAAGCATGTATTTTGAATAATCTGCACCTTGCTCCAGAATTTATCATTATAGATCCATTCTTCCCACATATGTGGACATGAGAAAACAGTTATTAGACAGTGACAGCAGTCAAACCACAATCACAGTACTTAAAGAGTTTTACCACCACCTGTTGCCATTCCCTTACAGAAATCAACTGCATGCCAATACTAGAGTCTGAGGACATAGGAGCAGCAGAAGAACCTCACATTCTTCTTTTCCCTTATGAACTAATCGTTATGAAACATATTGCTACCCTTGTCAAATGGAGACGGACAGAAAGTCTTGAATAAGTCAGGGCTGCAGAGTAATTATACTTGGACGGGATGGAGCCCAGCAACTACTCTATGCACATCCATCACAGCCTAAGACATTCCACATGTTCCTCATTTTCTGTATGATGATTTGAAAGATGGAGATGAAGAGTATGGGGTGTGTAGTGGATACATCATGCCAATTCGTTTGACATTGTTAAGATTTGCCCAGGAATTTTTCATTTAATCCAGTGCATAGTAGATAAGGTACGCTGCTGTATAGTTATTATATGTCCGTAAACTACACTGAGGGTGTGTGAAAGAAAAACTTGACAATTAATTCTGGTCCCGTGAAACACAGTTTTTAATTACGTTTGAACTGTATAGGTTTGGTCACCTTAGTGTGCTTGATGCCATGCAATCTACCCTGCTCTAATCGTTTGTTCTTATCAAAGAAAAGTTTTCATTAACACCTTGTCTACACCTGCTGCATAGCGAAACCAGCACAATAGCAGCAGCTGCAGTCCCCTGTCAGTGTCTTCACTGAATCTGTTCAGCTACAGTACTGCTGTGTATTCCGAAGTGCTAAGACAGTGCTCACAGCCCAAAACAATGTAGTTACATAGTAAGTTGAAAGAAAATGGCCCGTGTTGACTGCTGTATCGATTAAAACTGAATGTTTTATCATATGGATGTGAGACAGACAACTGAAAAACATGGCTGAAATGTGTCCGGTGTAGACACCCAGACTGCTAGGGGTTTATACGATGTCAACCTACACTTTGTCACATTGCCAAATGAAATATCTCTGATTCCACTGCAGATTATGTAAACTTAATCACAATAGTCTGCAGTGGATTGTGGACTAGTCCATGAAAATGCATTGCAAATAATAGTGGAGAAATTGACATAAAACAATCAAAAGGCTGAGGTAAAAAGGCTAATAAGAAATATTTCTTAATATAAGATTGAAGTGCACAAAGTGACCGAAAGTGCAAAACCACATGAAATTCACCTTCTTTGGTCATTATCAGAGTCATTACTTCTTTTTAATATTTTCTGTTGGAATGTATTGTGAAAATCCCCTTTACATGTTACATTATTCCTTTTAGATTTCTGAAAGCACTTCAAAATTGTTATTATTCTGCTGTACCAGGATCTGGAGGAAGAGTTGCACAATGCCTGGCAGGAGTTGTCCAGATTGCAGAGCCACAGTAGCAGTCTGGCAGCCCAGCTCTCCACCAAGGAAAAGGAGGTGGCATCAAAAGAGAGTCAACTCAGTCAACTTTGGTGAGCCCTACCAACTGAAATATTACCTGATAAATACACCTCAGTGTAACAACCAGAACTTAATATGTGATATTTTGGGTTAATCTTATTGTTTTAAGGAATTGTGTGTATGTCCTGTGTGGGCACATGCATACACATCACCTCACACAGGTTAGTGTGTGGAGCAGTAAGTATATTGCTCTCTATGCCGTGAGGCTTGGGGGTGACACAGATCTCTTCCACTCTGGCTCACCTAAAGCCACTTGATAAGCCCTGCATAGTGGATGTGCTTTAAAAGAGGGAGAAAAGGGAAACTGAGCAGGCTTTGCCTAAGCTTTAGTCGATATGATAAAAACTGTGAGAACCGTAGGAGCCTTAGTGGTAATCTCAACCTTTTTTAACTACTTTTCTGTTTTAATGCCAGAGGCACTCTGACATGTCAGTCACACCGGAGCTAGAGACCATTCTTAAGGTTTTAGCTAGGTGATTAAAGATGTCCTTATAAGTTAGAAGAGCACTTTGTGGTAATTCCATGGGACACAAATGATTGACTATAATATTGTCATATGTTACAAGTATTACAGTACTAGTCAAAAGTCTGGACACATGTTCCCATTCACTTGAATGAGAAAGTGTGTCCAAACTTTTGACTAGTACTGTATATATGTAATAGAAATGAAAAGTGCACTTTACTAAAATTTGGTATTATTAGTATAACAGGAATAATAGTATCGGCATTATTTATATAAATTACATTTTAAATTTGTTTACATATTTTTGCACCTTCAATTCATTGTTATAGAATTCAGAATAAATATAATAGATTACAGAAAAAAAAAGAATTAGTAACCTGAATTAATACAAGTTGTCTACCTTACACCCTCTTGATTTTAAATGATTTCTTTCTACATTATTACAGAGTCTTTGTATTTATATTCATTAAATCCGAAAACCTGAACATGTAACTTCAGTGTTTTAAATGAAAAGAAAAGCAGTGCTGCTCTATTGTGTATTGAACTATAATATTTTCTGGCTTTTATATAACATGTTGCATGTGTGTGTGTGTGTGTGTCTCTGCAGTCGTGAGTTTGCAGAAGTGCAGACCCTGTACAGACAGAGTACACAGCATGCAGCAGAGCAGAGTCATCTGATCAAGCAACTGGAAGGACTCAACCTAGACACACAGAAAGTCCTGAGGAACCAAGAAGAGGCACATACTGCTGACACCACCTCCTATCAGAGGGTACACACACGCATGCACACATGCCAAACCTCAAACTCATCATTACTATAACCACCTTGTTGCACTCCACTCAGGCCTCACCCGCTGTGGTAATTTATTTCCAAGCTTGCTGTAACCTACAATTATTTGACTTGCCAAAGAGAAGGACTCCTCTTCCCGTATCCTGTTACTGTGAATGAGTTCTGAACCCACCACCCCTCTGTCTGATGACTTTACTGCTGTGCCATACACATCACTGCACTGGGAGAGGGAGAAACTTTGGGCAAATATTTGTCATAAAACATAAACATTACGTAACATTTTTTGACCCACTTCATATTATCTTCTTCTTTGTCCTCTTTTTATTCTTTTATTTTTTTCTTTTCCTGCATATTGACGGCTTGATTGCACCGGGCGTGGCTGCGTTGCGTTCTAGCTGTGAAGTGGCCGCTGGAGCTGATTGCGGCCACTCTAGACAATGCTTGTGATCCCACCGGACGCGCTACAGTGCATTTCAGATGTGTCCCAGAAGTGGCCCTCTCCGCTCTGCTCTGCTAAAAATATGCACCTAGTCTATTTTTTATGGATACCGCGTCAAACTGCACAGATAGAGCCGGGTAGGAAGTCAGACACAGGAACGGCAGAGAGCATGCAGTCAGTTTTCAAAATAAAACACCCTGTGCAGACTCCCGATCGTATATCATATCATTACATCAACATTACTTCATAACCGGTTGATATGAAATAATTATGATGATGAATGTATTTTTAACAACTAAAACACAGCCACAAATCTTTGATCCATGTCATTCATGACTCAACTTTTAACTGTATTAACTTTGTCTGTAAGTTACAGCACGACAAAGTAATAACAACAATAAAGACAATTAAAACAGATAAAAAGGGAACTATTTAGCTAAGTAGCCTACTTACCCATGGTAGAAGCACAAAAATCAGGGAAAAATGACCAAATTAACAAAATCTGAGCAGGTCAACAAAATCTGGCAGGCAAAATGCTCCACTTATGAAACACTCCCGGTGGGATATGAAGTCGCGTGGAGGATGGAACAAAACTGCGTCGCACACGCAACGTCATAGAGCCGCGCTCAGTGGAATCCCGGCGTTAGACAATATTAGCATATATCTAACCTATTACTATGGAAAGAAGAAAATATCTCCACATGAAAACATATCAGTCTCCATGTCACCTAGTCTACTGAGTGATTTTGTCTCATCTTGACTTGACATGGCTTGACTTGACCCATTCCCTTGCCTCTTCACCTCCCCAGTTGTCCTTCTCCTGCTTTCCCAATCTTTCTGTCTTATTTGTGTTTGTTGACAGCTGTACAAGGAGTTGAGTCAGTGCTACCAGGCCCTCGTGTCAAGCGAGGCCAAGCTCCGTGAGAGTCACCAGGAGCTCAGCAGCCAGCTAGCTCAGAAAGACCAGCAAGTCCTGCAACTCCAGACCCAGCTACAACAGCAGCAGCAGGAGCAAATACAACTGCAGCAGCAGGCTCAGCACACAGTCCTGTACCCCTCACCCAACCGACAAACCAACTTTAAAGTAAGCACCCTTCTCATTGTTGACCCTCTCTCCCTCAAAGACCCTCTGTTATTCTGGTTTAATAAGTACACTGTAACTCCAGGTTTAGAAGTGGTTTGCTGTGATGTCTATTCTGCTGCAGAAGTTGTTGAACTTTGAAATGCATTTGTGTGGGTATGTACAACAAAATACGTATTTTTTTTGATGCTGTCTATATATATCTATAGGCATAATATATATATATTTTTTCTAAATAAATACATTACAGTATATTACTCTCCTGTCAATCACTTGCCTGAGGCTTGTGTCTAATTGTCCTGAGGTATAGAGACAGCAGTATGTAGATGGATTAGTAGGCACAGTAATAACTGACAAGCTCCAGCATGGCCTGTGGTGTTGGTCCTTAAATGAGAATCACTCTCTTGATTTCGTTCTAGTTCACCCTTGATCTGTCCATCTCTCTTAGCACCACTGTCTTTCATGTCAGCTATCTGATCTTCTCTCGTGCTCAGTCCTGGGCAAACACGTGCCCTTTGACTTACTTACTTTATCTTTCTGTCCTTCCACCCAAGTACCTGGAAGTCCTTTTTAAAACACCCCAGTCAGATAGCAAAGACAGATAAGAGGTGGAGAGACAAGTTTAATTGGAGCTCAGTAATGTCTTGAAGTCTTGGAAGATGATGTAGGAGTTACAGTTTTACATCTACTAGTCAGCAGGGGTTTGACTTAGCTCGCTACCTTTGAACTGTCTCCCCAAGGAGATAGAGGGCCTAGTGTAAAATGAACGGTACAGCCACATTTTAAGTGGCCTTTAACAACTCCTAATGATTTGGTGATAGGTGTTTTTTGGACCACACAGTGTCAAAGACTTTGTCGGGAATAGTAACAGGTATCTACAAGTTGTACTCTTGAGCCACATCAATCAATTCCATCAACGTTGTAGGGCTCTGCACTTGTTGTTACAGTCTCTTAATCTGCTGTAGACTTTCACTTCAGTTAAAACTACTTCCACTAGGCCTTTTGCAGATAAAACAACTCTGAAGCTGATGCTGGGGAAGATAATATTTTTGCAGCACTTGAGTAATTTTTTTGCCTCTGCAGACTGTAATTGTTTAATTTGATTGGTTGATATTTTCTGACAGTGCTGCCCCTAGACTGTGGAAGTTAAAAGATATCAGCTCAAATGTTAAGTGAGTTACAATCGCCCTGTCTCACTTAACCCTGTTAATTTAACCAGCGTTGAAGTATAAATGGATCATTTAGTCAGTAATTAAATACAGTACTGCAGTGTTCCCTCAGTAATTAATACTAAATTTAGAGGAGATGCAGTTAGTGGTGTGTGTGTGTGTGCGTGTGCGTGTGCGTGTGGTGTGGGCGTGCATGCATGCATGCATACTTGCATTTACTATATGTATGTGAGTATGTATGTATGTGTGTATAACATATAAATATATAAAAATAAATAAATGAAATATATATATACATACATACATACATACATATACACTCACCAGCTACTTTCTTAGGGAACACCTGTGAAATCTAATGCAATCCAATACAACAGCTCTGCCATAAATTCTAAATGTTCCTCATATGGTGTTCCTAATATTTTGTCCACTCCATTAACATACATGAGGATGGCAAAATATTAGGAGCATTTTTCAATATAATGCACTCCAGTACACCACCACCACCTACTATGACCTCAATAATAAACATAAAGTAGAATTATCACCTTTCTGACAATGTCAACAAAAGCTGAAAATGTATAAGCTTCATAAATGTAGAATTTATGGCAGAGCTGTTTTATTGGATTGCATTAGATTGCACGGGTATTCCTAATAAAGTGGCTGGTGAGTGTGTATATATAATATGTGTGTGTGTGTGTGTGTGTGTGTGTGTGTTGTTTGTATATATATGTATATATTATATGTGTATGTGTATATACATATATATAGTATAGTATAGTATATAGTGTGTATTTGTTTTATCACACTGATTATGCACTCAACCCCATGTCTCTTCCCCACCCAGGTCAGACAAATTGCACATTTTCAGGACTGAGATATAATTACAAAAATATTGTGTATATAACCTATGCAAAGAATTAATAATTACTTTTGTTTACTGAACACATGTAGCTGCTGCCTGGCTGATTTGTTTCTTTAACTGTCTTACCTACTGACATCAAAGTGAACAGATCAGGTATCCCAAGGTATAGCACTCAGTCAGGAGGGCTTTCTGTTTCCCACTCTGTAATTTCACTGACAGGTTGTGCATATGTGTGTGCGTGCGTATCTGCGTGAAGCGTGTTGGACTAAAGGTGTGTGTATTCGAGCACATAATCGCAAATTCTGTAACAACTTCCTCCCGAACACCTGTTAAATTCTAATGCTCAGGTTGTTAAGGCAGATTTGATTTTAATTTTAAATGTTTTGGTGGAAGTTACCATTGGAGGTGATCAAAGTGCTGATCGCAACGGGAGCACAGAGGGGAGACGCAGTGCTTATTTGAATATGGACCAGAGCTACGGCTTTGAACACCCCTCCCGCAGTGGTTTTGGGGGGGGAGTAGGGATAAAGGAGGAGGGTGAGTGAGAGGAATAACACCCATTGTGTGTTATACTTCCATGTTATGCACCAAGATTGACTGTCTGTTCTCTCCTGTCTTATGCCAAGTTAACTCTTTATAGGAAGCTTTACAGAGGTTTAAATATGAACAATGTCTAGTGTAACCAAACAGTTCTGCCTTGCTGTCAGTTAATGGCAATCATGCCCCGTTTCTTGTTACTTGATACTTGTCACCTACTATATCACTTTATTGACTAGGTCAGCATTAGATTAATGTTGCTTTTTGTCTTTTGTTTCAGCTCCACATAGAAAAAACAATATGTTCTTATGTAGGGTTGTAACTAACAATTATATTTATTATTTGTTATACTGTTTATTATTTTTACAATTATTTTTTAGTGTATAAAATGTCAGAAAATACAAACAGTCCAAAAGTATTACTTTTAGAATAATTTAAAATAGAGAAAAGACACTGGAAGTGAGTGTGTTAAGGGTTTGCTTCATAAATGACATAAGCAGTTAATTGCTCATCAATATTGTCAGTCAACAAATTGACAAGTTGTTTCAGCACTACTTGCTCTGTATTTTCATGAGTGTGCTGTATTTTGTGTGTGTGCCTCTCTGCACTGAAAACAGTGATATATCTACATAATGTCATGCTGGAGATGTCCTCATGCACTGATCTACTAGCTGTAAGGCCTGGCCGATCACCAGGCACCTAAGTGGCCCCCACACACATTGAGATATGTACAGTCAGAACAAACAGCCAGATTGAGGAGGATTGGGTTGCCAGGTTGGGTGGTCACCATCACAATCTAGAGGCAGGGAAGATCCCTCATTAGTGGCCAGAAAAGTAGCTAGAGTGAACATTTAATCATTTACAACCATCTCCCTAACTGCATCATTGTATTTATAGTAGTTTAGTGTTTGGCTACTGTCAGAGCTGTGCTGTGATTAAAGACCAACATTAGAATCCATAGCAGACCTCAGGCTTTCTGGAACCTTCACCACAGTAAATGAGTGGTAAGTTGTTAATTGTGTGGGCAGTCGTTCAAAGCAATGGTTATTCTCTCATCAGCATTGGAAAGGGGAGATTGGGCATGTTCATTCACTCCAGTAAAGTATCATCTAAATGTAAGAAGGAGCAGCCTTGTTGTCTTTAAAATGTTAACTGAACCTTTTTTTAATGTACACTATTCACACTGTTAAATAAACACATATTCAAATACACATTTATTACGGCCAAGTCACCCCATTCAGAAACCTGGGATTTCCTGTAAGAAGGGAAGAGTGCACCTGTGCATTCTTCCACTTCCAAAACAGTGCTACATTCACATTTGCATGCAGTTTTAGCACATGATACACAAAATATTGGTAGTCCCTGAACTTTGAAGCACGTAAGCAACATTTTCCCATGGTGACCAGGCTCTTTTTTTTCCTTTTTTTAAAAATAATTTGAAAGTAGCCCACATGGTGCTTCTCCCTCAGCTTGTTGAGAAGGTTTTTAACATCTGCTTCTGGCTTGTTATTTATGTTAGCCAATCTAAACGCTTTTAGATGTATAATTAAAGTGCTAGTTACACACACATGCGTGCACAAATACACCCACAGTTTTGCTGGATTATGTTTGACTTAGGTGAGGCACTTCTTTTGATCATCATCATCATTAATAGCAACCATCAAGTGAAAAATGCTGAAACCATAATGCTACAAAGAAACATGGAAATTAATTTTTCAACCAAGAGCTCAACAAACAGAATCGAATAAGCCAGAGGGTTCTCTTGTGTATTTTTATGTACTGTATAAAACTCGAGTTTTTAGTGCCTACGACCTTTCAGTTCACCTTAGAACAGTATACTGTAAATATAGAGGAAATTGCAGTAGTAAATAAGGAGCATGGGTTTCAGCTTATGTATGATTTTTACCTCAATTAAACATCAGAGTTCTTTTAGTTTTCTCTACTGAAGACCAGGATAATGTGATGAAAGGCTGCAAGTCTTGTCTTGTTTTGACTCCCTTCAGTTTTTTCCCATCAGGAGTACAACTCCTTCATCTCAAGTCAGAATCTCCCTAAGAATATTTTAAAATTTTTGTGCAATCTGCTGCTTTTATTTACAGATGCATCTTCTCTTCAGATACATCATTGTGTAAAAGTTATGAATTCAAAATAATTCCTGAAAATTATAGTCTGATAAATATATTATGACTTATGCTATTTTGTGTATGCTGTGCGTTATCAGTAAATACTGTTGTCAACATGAGTTTGTGTATGAGTGTGTGTTTGGAGCTGAGCCATGTCCACGGCCAGAGACATACTAATGACATGGACTCCAGTGGTGTGTTTTACCAGCTCAACTGCTCTCATTAGATGAGAACCTCTGTGTAGCACAGCTCGCCTCATTAATGAAGCACAGCCATGTGCTGCTGCAGATACATGCACTTGTTCAAGCACATACACACCCGGGTCAAACAGACTGTGTGGGAGGACTCAGGGCTGTGTACACACACACACACACACACACACACACACACACACAAAAACATACACACACCCTACATCCTACTCACTGTGCGCTGTCCTTCTATAAAGTCCCTCTCCACTGCGTTACCAGTTAATGCACACATTCATACATACATTATATGCACACACACATTCTTTGAAGATTCACCAACTTGAATACAAAGTGCACCTGGCCTAGTGGGGGGCATGCACCCTTACTTCTGAAGTCTATCCATTCACTTTTAAAAATCCTGTCGCTCCACAGATGTGTGTGAATGTGATTGTGTGAATATGTATTCGTGTATGCATGTAGCCGTTTGTGTATGTGTGGCGGGGGCCCCTCCTGATTATAGCTGTTCCATAATTAACAGTGATCAGATTTGTTTTGTGGCATAAATGGTGCATGTGTAGAACATTAGGCCTGGCAAGTCTCATTTCACATTCAGCTCAAGGGCTCGGCAGCAGACGGGTCACGAGCTTCAGGGAGCACAATCACAAGCCTCCCTCCATATGGTCCTGCCTGCCGCATCCTCACCAGCGAGGGCCGCCAGTGCCAGACAAGTTCCCCCAAGAACCTAATCGTGTTCAGTAATTACCAAGACCGGCTTTTTCTCTTTTTTTCCCCTCCCTCCCTCAGCCTCCCCTCAATCTCTTGCTCTCTTTTTCTCACTGCACCTGCATGCTCTCTTCTCCTCTTTAAGTCTCATGCTCTTTCCATCCATTGCTTTCACTAAGCTGCTCAGTACATGTTTATTTTTTCTCTTTCACATCTTTGCTCCTTTACCGTCTTACTGTTTCCCTGTTTTTCTGTTTTTTACTAGATGAAAATCAGTATGGGGATGCAAGAGATTGTGAGAGGAGAAAAAACTCAGACACTCCCACATCAGTTAATTTCTAAATTGCTTTATGTGGCTGATGCCGAAAAACCCAGTCCGTCCTCCTGACTGCCTGGAAATTATAAATAATTGTAACAGATGCGCCAATATGGCCGGCCTCCAATAAACGAGGCCCCAGATAATTTGACCAACCCCCTTTGACAGGCCAATTTAATAAAACATGAACAAAATCTTCCTCACTAATAATTTATCATCCCCTCTCCTCCCCTTTGGTTAAAGTTGATTACCCTGGCAGTTAACAAGGTCACGCCCAGATGCCAGGTTTCTGATAATGCAATCAGGACTCGTTGGAAAAAAGGTGATGACATCCTGTGCAGTTTTCTTCACTACCTAGCCTCCCAGTAAAACACAGTTGTGAAGGCCTCTGTTTGTCAGAAGGCTTGGATTTGATGTGTTAAAGGTATAGTATGCAGGATTTGTCAGTAGGTGTTTATAAACACAGCATTCAAAGTTGGCCCCTCCTCCCCGGCTTGACCAGAGCGGAAAGAGGGAGCGAAGCAGTGGTCGAGCGAGCTAGAGAGCGAATGAAGAGAGCGAGCAGCACTGGTGATAACAAAGTCGTCAACCAGATAAACAAAATGTTATTTTCTGTTTGTTTCACGGTAGTTATGTTCTAAAGCACAAATAAACATGCCCACACCTCCGCACAACCCTGCGGGAAGGTGCCGCATTGCCGGATTTTATGTGAATGCGGAGCTTCATCCTGTCCGCTGTGGCCTCTCTGCTCTGCGTGTGTGTAGCTCAGCCCCGCCCTCGGTCAAGCAGACACACAGACCTGCAGCTCTTTATACATCCATGACGGAAAGCAGAGTGGAGCAGAGGAGAGAGATGGAGACAGCGATGTAACCTGGTCACTATGCTACCAGTCCCGACCTCACACCCTGCCTGCTGTTATTGGCTGGGGGCTACACACCCACTGCCAAAGGTTGATGCCCAGAAACGTTCCGAACACAGCAAAATAATCAGAAAATAAGAAAATACAGGCAGCACACACAACCACACACTTCTAGCGGGTTATAAGTGATGATTGAGAGGGGTTATTTTTGTATGAGTACACATTGTTTTTTAGGAAAATCTTGCATAGTGTATCTTTAAGTAGAAGTGTTGTTGACAGCAGCAGGTGTGGCTGTTTTTTTTTCTCTTTGACACCTTTTTCATGAAGGATTTAAGAAAAGAAAGGTGTGAATATATGCAGTAAGGTTGTAGAGTCAAGTGGTATGTGGGTGATTGGTAATGTCAAGAGTAACGACCCGGACATCAATTAAGCTTATACAAAGTTTATATACATGCCCTTTAACTGTAGTTTCTGTGTGTGTATGTCTCAAACTCAGTGTGTCCTGTTCTTAAAGCCTTTCTTTACACACATACCACCACCAAGGCTCGCATAAGCTATTCATAACAGCAGTAGCAAAAGTGTGAAGATAGAATGGTGACATGGACATTATAAAATCAATACTTGCACAGTTGCATTATAGGAATGTAGATGTGTGAGTGCATGCATTTGTTGGTGTGTGTGTGTGTGCATCACAACCTGCTCCTCTGTGGGTGGGCCCTCTGCTTTATCCTTGTCCCCTTCAGTTTGTTTTGGTGGTCCCCGCTGTTTGTTTTGGTAGTGCTGAGGTGTGCAGATGCTGTTAGACACTTACTAGTAGACACTGATAAATAGATGGTCCCTGATAACACACGCCACAAAGCTGGAGCTTGAAGATGGCTGTCCCACTGCCACATAAGACATCCGGTTGTTGACTGCAGCTTATGAAAATGTAATGTTGACGTTCATAGTACAATTTTGTTCAACTCAGTGGGTACACTTACACTGTAGATTGTCAGTAACGGGCAAAATTGCTATTATTGTTGTGTTGCAGGAAAGCTGTCATTTGCCATCAGTATGCTTTATTTGAAACTTTTCAGAATGTGATTTCTTACGTTTCCCAGTGTTCGACAATTGTCAGTGATTCTGCTGGATTACCCACAAGTTTGTGAAAACTTGCGTATATATATGTGATCTTATGAAGAGCCCATTTCTTATGCAAAACACCACACGCTTATAGTAGCATTATAAGATGGTCCACTGAGATGACAGTCAGTGGGGAAATTATTCTCTCTGCTTTTCCCATGATTAAGACCAAAATAAAAAAGTATACAAAGAAGTTTCCTTGCTCTTCAGTACAATGGTTTGACACCACAACCTGATGTTTGTTGATGATATTTTAGATATCTTAAAAAATTCTAAAAGATTTTGACATCTTTGTTCTGGATCATATCCACATGTTGTATTAGAACTTGCTTTAACAGTCAGTTTATTTTGAAAGGTAGGTAATATTAATAATTACTTGATTTGCCGTTATAACATGTGTCACCCCCCAATTGCAACACTTATGAATGACTTAAAGGCTGTTTGGTATAATTTAAAATACTCTTGTTTGTTTTATGTCTTTGTTTTCTTAACAATGGCCAACAGCAATAGAGTGTTGTACAGTCAGTATTAGGAAGGAAACAGTCAGGGCAATATTAATTCCTTTGTTTATACGCAGTTTGTTTTGATAAGGCTCAGACTCAAGCTCAATTCTGCAAATTTGAAAAAGAATTTCAATATGTCATGACCTGTCAGAGATTATGGATTATGAAATACTTGTCCCTGCATACAAGAGAATAGCGTCCAGTTGAATCTGAAACATGTTGAACCCATTTATACTTTTCCAAGTGTCAAAATACAGTTTACAAACACATGCAAAGCTGGAGCATATAGGCAGCTGGACTAGTTTTCTCGTATGTGCATACGAGAAAATAACGGCTTCCAAGCAAACCAAGCCCATTTGATTTTTGATCCATAATTTTTCTTGTCTCCCTACGTACATGCCTGTCTCACATTTTCACACACATACACTGTCTCTCTTTCCTTACATGCGGTGGTGTCTGAGCAGGCGGATGCCCCAGCTCAGAGGTCTAGCTCTAACTCTGACCAGGCCTCAGATCCCAGGCCAGAGGAAATGTCCCCTCAACGCAGATCCACCAGTTCCGTCAGAAGACAGCAGGTAGGTTAGCATCCAAAACCTACAACCAACATTGTACTAATGCCAATTATGTCAAAGACGGCACATGGGTGAGGAGATAACTTGCCCACACTTATCCATCACTACTTTGCTCAGATTAGATCAAAGCCATAGAGAAGGGATATGAAGGAAATGGTCTGTTGAGAATCATGTGATTTATCAGACCCTGCCTCTGCCAACCTTTGTCCTGAATGCCCCAACACACACACACACACACACACACACACACACACACATACACACACACATACACACACACGCCCCTCCTACTGTGACCAGGCTGGCGTGTGCTGCTGGTTTCACGCATGCCTTGGGTTCAGGCACTGGCTAATTTACCGCTTCAGCAGTACATTATGAACAAGAAAAAAGCTTTTGATCTTCTCAGTATTCCACTCATAAGTTTGGCAGGACATGTTTCTAGATGGCCTCACTGCCTCTAAATCTGGCCTGAAGACACATTGTTTGATTTATACCGCTGTCCTCATTATAGCTTCAATAGTAGTGCCTCTGTTCTGGCAGTTTATACATGTAATGTCATTATTTTGTGCAAAATAGATAAATAGTATTGACATTATTTGATGTGCTTCCCTTTTCTGGAGGCTTTTCTGTGTTTGCCCGAGGACACACACACATAATCTGTCTGTTGTTAAGAAATGTACCAAATTTGATCCTGCTGCCTATACGTAAAATTAGAATGGGACTACAATGCATTTTTGACAATAAATTTTTGATCCCTTATTAAACTGAATAAAAACGTGAATCATAATTTGATTTATAAAAGTGTAAATAACTGTGTATTAACTGTGTCTTTTGCTTCTCTATAGAAGCCAAACTTGACTTAAATTAATCTCTCAAAAATGTCTGTAAATTAAGATCAGAAAAGGTTACTTTTTTTTTTTAGAATTCACCATTTTGAACCTTTTCACTTTTTTGTATTGGTTCGTGGTCATACAGTGAGTACTGATGGCAAGAATCTGGATTGATAAGATACTTAGCTATTCTCTCTTCTACTACTTAAGCTCATGAATGCGATGTGACACATGCTATTTCATAGATGACATAAAGATGACATAAGTAAGAGTGTCCCTGTCTCACCCTGACAGGCACAAACTTCACCTGACCACACACACATAGACATACACACACATACATACATTTGCAAATGAAATTCTCATGCTGGTGCATCATATAACAGCTGCTTGGCCAACATTGGCCACTGGAAAGAGATTAGAGTCCACAGAGATTGGATCAGAATTGCAAATTTGAATATGTCCTGGAACCATCAAACTAAAAAATGGATTTGATAAATATTTGTTGAAATCAATATATTTTTAAAATTGTATTCAGTAGTACAATCTGTGTGACATTGTTCCAAATAAAAAATGGAATAGGATTGACAATGGAATAGCTTGAAATTGAATGAGGTTATAATTGAATGTATGAAAGTTAAAGATATAATTTTAGATTCAGTTTTCACAATTCAGTTTCAAGTGCAGAAGTGCTGGGGCCATGCTGTAGAAAAGCAGTGGGAACAATATGCTGGTGGAATATAAATATGAGAGGATAGGAGGCACTTTGGACTTTTATTCCCTGGGTGAAGGCTGCAAGGACTGGACTAACATTCTGCAGTCAGCCATCCACCAGACATGTGGCACAGAGTCGTTAAACCTACTGTAAGGTCATTAGTTTTATGTAAGTATATATTATATCAACTTCATAAATCATGCTAAAATGAACTGTTTTTAAAAACACGTGAATATCTCTGGTAGTTCTGACTGCTTTATACCCATATGATGATGCTCCAAAGAAACCATAAAGCTGTTATGCTTCATTACACTCCATTTAAACAATAATATCTGACTACAAGGTCAAAACCTGATGAAATGAGCCTTCTGTGCAGCCCGCTGCTACCACCTAGGACACAATTTGCAGCTCTTTCAGTAAGTGCTTAAAGTGAAATGTGATTATTGGCTGAGGCGACGAGCAGTGTACAGTGCTACATGACTCACAGTTTGCAACATACAGTAAGTGTTAAACTGATGTTGGCCATTTTGGAGAAGACAGCTGCTTTGCCTTTTGTCTCCAAAGGAAATATAACCAAAGAGTGTGTCTCAGGATTTGAATGAAGCAAATGTACTTTGAATTTGGAAAACCTGATTTGAAAGAATGAATAAAAGTGAATTAACTTATCAATGATAAATAAAATGTAACTTATTAATATGTAATCAATTTGAAACTTGAAAGTTTTGAATTTAACAAATTGTAGAAGTATGAGCATTATAGTTCAATTTTAAATTGAACCTATGCTGTTTTCAGAAAGTTTACATAGTGTCACTTTCACTCAGGCCTTGTGTTTGTGAATTTACTCCCTTACAAAAGTTCCACCACACCTCGTTGTTAACCTGCATCTTTCAGTTTTCAGGTTATCGGCTCGTACATTAGTCAGTTGTTTGGCTGTGTCCCTTGGTCTTCAGTTTTTGTGCTCCTTGAATAGATTTTATTTTGTGATGGTGTACATTTCTGTTGTGTGTGTATATTATATTTGTAAACCCATGTGTTTACACGTCGATGTATGTCTATGTACTGTATGTGTCTTGTCCTGTGCCTGTGTGCATGTGTACAACATTCCTATTCATCCGGGAACCTGAACAAGTTCTGCTTTGAGAGCTCCAGACGCACACATGACACGCTGCTGCAATCATAAAGAAGCCCATTGATGACAGTGACCCCTCTCTCTGGGAGATGCAGAGAGAGAGGGTGGAGGCAGTCGATGAAATGTTTCTTCTTTGCCCCACAGCCAGTGACACTGACCCCTCAGTAAATAAGAGTTCTACTCTTGTTTGCGTACAGACTCTGTTTTGATATGGGCCTCTCTCCTCATTTCCCTCTTTCTATATGCCATTCTCCCCTCCATCTGTATTGCGCTCTCATGTTTACAGAGCCATTACAGGGTGCAATGCGCAGGTCAGGTCATGGCCGCCAACCAGCTGCCGAGCTGAGGTAGACAGTGGGCACATCTTTCTTTGCCTCGTGTTCTCTGCTTTTTATCTCTCAGGCCTGTCTTGTGGAACATTAACATCAATGTCACAACATAGAGCTTCCCACACAAACAGAAGGCATTCATGTGTCTTCTTGACCTGCGTCAGACAGGCGTCCAACTGGACCAGAGAGAACATCTGCAGCAAATCTCAGTCATTTGTCAGTGTCGCCATGACATCTTCCTCTGTACGCCTTCAGACAAAACACATTGCAATTTATCTCCTATCGTTCTTACATACAGAGGAACAATAATGATGGCATATTCAGCTCATTGTTAAATAAATCCTCATCAAAATGTATTTCTACCTAAAAATGTACAGAGGATTTATTCTCATTAAGTTTTACTTTATAGTTGGTCATCTTTACTTTTAATCTTAGGCCTTCTAGTTGATTTAAATTCCCCTTTTGGCCTCTCTGTTTCCCCCAAGTACATACAGGCTAAGCCAGTTGGCGTGCCACTCTTCGGGAATATGCAGATCAATCTGCTAATTAGTTGCATAGAGTCATTAAGGCTGAGTTAGAACACATGGTTGGCACCCATGCAGGCATGATAGCAGAACCGGGCACACCAGGTCACTGGAGTCAACTGTAGCCTTAGGGCACATTACCAAACACACTTACATACATAGAAATTTTTGTCACAGGCAAACCAATGTACACACTGCAGTGATAAAATTAGAAGAAAAAAAAAAACATGTCTCTAGACAAGTTACCTAAATGTGTAAAGGTATTATCCCTAAAGTTTTCATTATATCAAATCCCTTTTTTGACACTATGGACAGCCTTTTTGAGCAGTTGCCATTCATTGTACAATATTTGCATTCTGTAATTGACTCTTTATGTAGTGAAACCACAAAAGCTGTTGTATCCATGCCTTTTATGTAATGCGGAAGACAATATTCAACCATGAGTTCAGTATTATCATTTCAGACATTCATTATTAAAACAATGTGACGCAATGAATCCTTTCAGCCCATACTTTGTTTGGATAAGCTGTAAATCTTTAGTTTTATAACTTTAATAGACAACACAGCTTACAACAGCCATCAGAACACATTTTTGGAGGGTGGGGCATTATTGATCCACCATCCTATTATAAACCTCCTCCTCCTCCTCCTGCACTCC
Source organism: Thunnus thynnus (assembly GCF_963924715.1). Lineage (NCBI taxonomy): Eukaryota > Metazoa > Chordata > Actinopteri > Scombriformes > Scombridae > Thunnus > Thunnus thynnus. Next base: position 23,706,934 of record NC_089519.1, read on the forward strand.
ACATCCACTCCAGCCCAAGGACTGTTGTGCGTTTAGTCGCATTGCATATTTTAGCCTGCCATCTGGTCAGCCCTCCCTGGCACCACAGGGGACCTCCTATCCTCTCATATTCATATTCCACCAGCATATTGTTCCCACTGCTTTTCTACAGCATGGCCCCAGCACTTCTCCACTTCTTTATTTATTTCTACAGAAGAGGCTGGCTAGCAAACTACAACCCCCTCCTAATCGGCGGCTCTTCCAGTTGTCCTATCAAGTGTAACCTGGAGGCCCCTAGTAGAGCAATTAGAGCAGCCTCCCTGCCCACCTCTTGTAATGAAGCCCAGCACATTCTGGAATCTATAGCCCCTTTAGTCTCCCCTAATGGGACATCATTATTGTCAAAGAAACAATGTAAATTGAAATGAACATACTCATTAGCCAGTCGCAGAGAGAAACCTTTGCCGCTCTCAGCTTGCAACTCTCGCTTCCAAACACACACATACACACACACACACACACACACACACACAAAACTGAACCTCCTCCCTTCAGCTTCTGTGGACTGCTGCTCCAGCTTGCCTTTATTCCTCTGGTACCGTGTTTGTTTGTGTGTGCATATGTGTACACCAAAAGAAGACAATGTGCATGTTTTACTCAAGGTGAGAGGAGAATGAAATGAACATGGATAATTCCATTATTGGCATTCACTCAGTGTGTCTACAGATGTTAATTGTTGCATGGGTTTGTGCCTGGCGGTGTAAGTGAAGTGTGCTCAAGTTCTTACCCCAGTGCTTCTTTGCTTACCTGTCCCAGGGTACACCTGTGCACCGGTCCAGGTCTCTGTCCCCAGCCAGCAGTGTGGAGTTGGGTTGTGGGAGGAGAAAGGGAGCAGAACAGAGGATTCAAGACCTTGAGGAGCTGCTGCAATTGAAGGTAACTAGCTAGCATAGATGAATACACATGATATACTCTCATTGCCCTCTTCTCACATTAATCTATTCATCCCCTTCCCTTTTTTAGTATTTGTTCTCACTGTATGTCATGCAGCCCTTATCTTCTGTCTCAGTTTTCTCCCCACATGCCAGTGGCTATTGACTGTTGGTGACTTTGAACTACTTAAAGTTCAATGGCATAGAGATGTACAGCTGATGGTGTGGAGCACTAGACAGGCCTAATAGAGCTGCTTGTTGCTGTGGCCGCAATCTCACATATGATTGCTGCTATCAGCTGCTGGGCTGTAGGAAGGCCTGCAGCACTGTAACAGTCACAGTCTCCAAAGGGTTCAATTGCACTACTGCTGCCACTGCATCCTCCATGACCTTTCTTAACAATGTGTTGTACACACGTATACACATATGTATTTGTGTGCGCACACAAACAGAGCGTGCGTAGGCAGTGAAGCAGCAGGAGAGGAGCTGCTGTGGTGAAAGTGGATGCAGCAGGGTTTTCTCCCTTAAACGAATCAGCTTTATTGGTCTTTTAACCTTCACATGCTCTATGACGTCTTTCTCCCACTATTCTCCATTCCTCTTTTCTCTCTCTCTCACAAATTCTCTGCAAGAAAGAATATAGTTTTGTCTGTGTTTCTTTTGTCAAGGTATCCATGGATCCTTAAAAACTTTTAAAAGGTCTTAAATTAGATATTTAAAAATTTAAGGCCATAAAATGTCTTAAAAGATCTTATTTTTAATAATGAAAAAATTTTGAGATGATGCCCAGCTGCAGAAAACTAAATGAGTTTTACTTAATGGTCATGATGATCAACTTAATATTTTGCCATGATGTGCCCTTATTTTCTGACCTTGGTGTATAATGCGATGTTGGCAATTTAAGAGCAAATTTTCAAAGTCCTCTGTGTGCATGAGATACAGTTGGGTTGTTTGGATGTAATTTTTTGAGATCATGCTTTTTGTGTGTATGTGTTAGGTTAGCTAAGGTGATCAGTGAATCAGCAGAAGTGGTGGTATAATTAAACACTCTCTATTGCTTCAGTTTGATACATAATAAATAACATAACATGATATGTATATGTCATATATATCATATTCAGCTCTGAAATGACTGTATGAATGAATAGTAATTTTTTTTTGGCCTTGGTCATGACTCAGTCTCATGGTTATTTGGACTCTTGACTTGGACTTGTCTATGTTTGGGGTGGTTTGACAGTGCTTTTAGTATTTATGTGCATTAGGGCTGGGTAATAAAATTGTATTGCATGTTACTTTATTTTTTTTTACTTTTTGGTCTCCAAATTAAGGATTTCAAACAAGTTGTAATTAAAGTTTTTGTTATATGTAATACATAATATTGGAATATAGTTAAATTATTCACAGTAAGCATTTTTATTTTTATATTTCGGATATTTCATATGTGATTCTGCTTACATTTGTTATATGGAGATACATATCAATAATGAAAAAATATCCATATTAGGGATGTCAGTTTCAGTTAATTTTGCTTTTAACAGACAGACACCCATTAATTGATAACTAACCAACTAACTAAATTTTTAAGAAAAGTTGTGATATAGCTTTTGTTTGTGAGAGCTCTCCTGCAGTCGGTGGTCAGAGCTAGCTTGACTTTTAGCTCATCCTTCTTCTCAAAGTGTTTTTCAGTGCATTTAGTAACAGGTTCTCTCAAAGGCTTAATATACTCAGGCTCGAGGTACGAATATAAATAATAAAAATATAAGGCGACCCTGATTATAAAACGACCCCCCCCCACCCCTTTCCCAACAGCTGTTTTTAGAAAATTAACATTACTTTTGGAATATAATTTACATCATAGTATAGTTACATACTCACACACTCTCCTGCCACTCTCTTGGAAGCGGTCAAAAAATTATTTTCTCAGACAATTAGAATTTATAAGACTGCCTGTCTGTCTTTTTGAGTTCCTTATCATCTGTGACAGTGGTATCTGGCAGCTTGACATATTCCGTCTCTACGGTAGAGACTTTGGACTCGTTTTCACTCATTCCATTTCCGTGGCAGAAAAACATATTACATGAACCTTCATAAACTCCTGCAGGTTAAACTGGACTAACGAAACACTTTTAGTGCTGACTCCCACACACTCACTGACACTCACTATAAACAGACTTTTAGACACTCGCTAGCCTAGCAAGTAATTACAATTACAACAATTAATGCTACAAACAACTCACAATGCAACACTCCATATAGAAGTTGGTTTTACAGCGGTACTTCATCCACTCGAAAAGAATATCTGATGTTGTGAACACATAATTGTCTAGCCGTTAGCGGAGTGTTAACGCAAATGAATCTATTGTCTGACTTGTGTAACCAGTTAAAAATATTCTCAATGGATGACCGATTAACGGTTAACTGTTGACATCCCTAATCCATATTAATACTGTGATATCACCCAGCTGTAATGTGCATTCCTTCTGTTGTGGAAAAGGTCCATTTTCTTTGTTGAGGTAATAAAAAGCATTACATTTGATTTAAAGAAATGTGCTGATACTGTGTACAAGGTCTCAGATTTAGACTTTTTCAGTTTTATTTTGTATCAGCAGAGTGTATTTTCCACTGCCATCGTCTTTTTTATTTTATTTGGACTTTCCCCTAAAACTGTTCTCCTCGTTGCCTTTCTTTATCCTTTCCATTTTTCAGGCTGACCAGTGATTGAGTGATTATGCAGAAGTCATCTCCCTTTGAACACAATCCCAGAAACACATTAGGCATCATTTTCTTGTCAGATCTGAAGTGTCTGAATTACATCACTGGCAGACACCTAGTCAGACCGTAATGCTCAACATAGATTCAGACGACACGCATGACTGTCTTAGTTAATGGTGCCATTTACGTGTCTGCCAGTTGAGGAGCATTTAGCAAAGGAATGCACAGAAAAAAATATGACTGGCAACTCACGTCTGTGACCACATTTAGTGAGGGCATTAGTGCAAAGGCATGATTTAGTGGTTATGTCCTTTGCCTAGATCTTAAGCAATATGCCCTCCATCAGTCGCAGCTGAGACCTCACCTCCAGCATCTTACAGTACAGTTCTTCACTCTATTCGGTGGGTTGTTCTCCAGTTGATCCTATCCAGTTCTTTCCAATAGAATGCCTTTCAAATTGGGAACGGCAGCCTGTACCATTGACATGTTGACCTTAGCAGCTAACAGCAGCAGACAAACAAACAATTCTCATAATAATGGCCTCTTTTTTTTCTTCCACACACTTTCAAGTAAACAGTAGCTGTTGCTGTGTAATTATTTTTCAGCTTGAGAACGTCCACAGATGTGTATGCTGGCTGAGTAGGGGGGTGTATTGATCTGTGGGCAAGGGGTTGTGGCCTGATGACCACAGCTGGGCTGCCCAAGGGAAGCTCTATAAGAAGCCTGGGAAGCCATGATGTGGCTAATGCCCTGCCACTTGCTCCTTTCTGCCCCCCCCCCCTCCATCAGTCCGCCTCAACTCTTCTGTGTCCTCCCCTAGCTCCTACTTCCACCAGTTAACACTGCCCTGGTCTGGCCTCTTTCATTAGAGCCTTGTTTTTGAGAGGTTGGGGGCTGCTTGAAGGGGCCAAGGATGTCTTGCAGATGTCCTCTGTGAATAATCCTCACTAGGGAAAATCCATACTTGTCACATTGGCAGTGTGAACTTGTATCGTGTGTGTGTGTGTGTGTATGCGCGCACCCGATGTGTGTTCGGTGCATGTTTGTGTGCTCTCTCTGTTCTCTTTGTCCTTGTTAATAATAACAGGGCTGAGGGCTCGCATTTCCCTCTCTGCAGGGCAGCCGTGTCATATCAGCAGTAAACAAGCTCCTTCCCTTCAGAAAGCGCTCGACAACTCTCCCTAGCCCTGGCCACTCAAGCAGAAACCTGTCCTGCACTCTTCCTTTGACTTTCCCTTTCCCTTTTGCTTCGCTCTCTTTCTTCTCTTTCTAATTTCTCTGTTCGCTCTTTCTCTTTCCTCTATTTTCATCAGCTGCCTTTCTCTCTTCCTTTGCTCTCTTTCCACCTCTGTTTGTCCTGTCTGTTGAAAGTGTTTTCTCCATCGCCCTCACTGTTAAGGTCAATGTGATGGGGAGGAGGGGTGCTCCTGACAAGAAAAATCTATATGTTGTCTTCTCTTACTCCTTCTTTAAAGCAGGAGCCCAATCTTGCTGTGTTTTAATAGCTGTCAACAACAGTGTTAGCAACACACCACGGCTAAAGCCCCCACCAACACAACACGTGCTGGTCATCAGTTGGTAACTCCACTGAGTGAGTTTCTCTGCCAGTTAAAGGGTGTGTATGTACAGTATATCTGCTGGTGTTCTGTGGCCACATTGACTGGTCATGTTAATGTCATCTTTTAATGATGTCTCAGTGTGGAAGCACTTGTCAGGGAGAGAGGAGAAGAAAGAAAAGAATCTGAACCTGCTGGCTTCTGCCACACAAAGGTATTGCAGCTCTAGACCAGGTTTAGAATGTAGATGGCAAGGGGCCTTTTTCAGCTACCCTGCAACACTGCTGTGCCAGTGTACATGTAAGCCAACCCCCATCTTTAATTATCTTTAGATTATGTGTTTGATTGTGTTTGTCTGTGTGCTCATGTGTCTGTTTGCATGTATCTGGCCGGAGTTAATCTCGCATACTACTAGACCCATCAGTCTAATCATTTTTGTGAACATTTATGACTGCATGCTCAAGGACCTCTCATGGTTGCAGTGATTCACAATTGTTGAAAAACCTATTTTATAATGCGTTTTATACCGCTGCTGACTCCTCACTCCTCTTAACCGGCCAGTAGGGGCCACAAGTGATCAACAACTGCAGCAAAAGGCATTTCCATCAATCGGCTAGGTTAAAAACAAGTCTGTTGTAGGCCACATTTTGGCCTTTGTTGTGGCTCAAAAACTGGTATCAATAGAAAAGTTTGGTCCCATCTTGAACTGGAGCATCTGCAGATTAATTCCATACCAGATATGTTATGATCCACTAAAGTTAGGCACAATATGAGATGTATAAATCCACTTTTTGTTAGCTTTGCCACCATGTTGACTGTAAGGGAGCCCGGAGGGACAATTGAGTCAGATTCAACTCTTCTTTGTTTGGGAGGGGAGAGGGAGTTAGGGAGGGGTTTTATTTTGTGTGGTGTGTTACAAAAAATGTTGTAAATAAATAACAACATGTTCTAAATAAATAACAATGTTTAAATTGTTATTGGGAATTGAGACTTATCATCCCATTTATTGTTACCTTATTAAGTTTATACAGTTAGGCGAACCCAGGAGGACGTTTGGTTACAATGCCATTATACTATTCTATGCATCTTAAAGAAAACTGAGACTATACATGCTCCCAGATACACCTGGCGGAAATCTGCACGCTACTGAGTGCACTCTTCTAGTGAAGTTATGTTTCATTTAACTTGTACAAGTTAAATGTTACAAAAAAATGTGTCTCTGTTCCTTACAGATGGAGGAGAATGAAGAACTGAGGAAGGCTCATGATAAACGACGTGAACGCCTGTGTCTGATTCAGAACAACTACAAGACAATCAGAGACCAGCTGAAAGATATGGAAAAATCAAATGGCTTGTGAGTACACAGTTTGATGTTTAGTAATAAACTCTACTGTATTTAATGAATCTATCTCTAGATTCATTAAACACACATGACCTGTGAATACACAAAGCAACTTGGATAACTTCCAATTCCATCTAGCAGCAGTCAGTAAGAGACATTTCAAAACACATAACTCACCTTGCCTTATGTTAAAAGCCCTTGTGAAACACTACAACCCTCTGATACCACTCACAAATAGTCTTAGGATCTCCTTCCTCTCCACATGTTGTCTGACAAGACCTGAGTGCTGGATTTGGGAAAGTGGGAGAAATTCCTCCCTTTGCCTTTGAAAAGCTCAGAGGTTTTAAGCCGAGTCAATTTGGGCCGTTTTGTGCCAAGTGTGTGTGCTCTTCTGCGTCTCTTCTCCCTTAGCGTTCATTAGGATGTGAGAGCTAGAGGCTGGAGGTGTCTGGTCCTGGGGGGTGCAAGGTGTTTGAGAAGGCTTGTGGAGGGAGGAGGGGAGAGAGCCATTTCCTGCCTTGACCTGTTATCCTCACCAGAAACCGCAGGATTTTTACACAAAGTGGAAAGTGTACTAGAAAATGTCATTAATATGAGGGTCTTGTTCTCTCCGTTGTCTCCCCGAGTTTTTCCCACTTCTTCCGTCTCTGTTTCTTCTCTCCAGCAGCGTCATTGAGGCCATTTAAAAATGTAAGTAAAGGTGCATATGTTTGGTGGCCGCGCGGGAGCAAAGTGTTGACCCTGTCAGCTGTTTTCTCTCTGGGTTAATTAAAGAAAACAGCAGTGCAATGTGAGCCCGTGTGAAAGTGGAGCGAGTGAGAGAGCGTGTTCAGCGCTAGGCTCGACTCGGCTCATGTCAGCTCAGTGCGGCTCAACAGCATGTGTCTGAGACAGTGGGAACAAAGACCGAGAGATGTAGAGAGAGAAAACTCTCAGTCAACACCAGTTGTGCCGCACATTTTAGCAAGCTATCAAATCAAAGAAATGTTCTGTCTGTTGAAATAGTGTATTTTTGTCAAAAAATTTCATGAAAACCTTGATTTTGTGAGAAGAAAACATGCATGTTTCTATAACAAGACAAACAGGGCTGTGGTTATGAGAGAGCTAAGAGAACCTAGAGCTGAGAAGTAGTCGAGTTGTAGTCTCAATGTCAGCCTATCTGTATTTCATGACTGATTTGACATAAAATTGATGCAATAGGCAGCTTTGCCCTTTTCAGTCAGAGCACTCCATGGCACCAGCCAGTCACTCAATGTTATGATCCTGGCATTTATTTGGCATTAAGCCCCATCCTTAAATAGCTGTTAAACCCACTGGGGTAATGCCAGCCTGAATGAGAGACAATAGAAAATGACTTAAATACTCCCATTAGTGCTGGGAAATAAGGGCCCTAACAAGTCAGTGGGGATAGGCGTCGAGTCTCATTGCATTTCGAGCTTGTTAGGGATTTCCCAGTAGCCTCCATGCTGTGTTGTTGCCTTTTTGGAAAGATGTGTGCGGGGGGGGGGGTCGGTTTTGTTCCCTTTTTGTGTGCAGGACCAAAAGATAAGTCTGTATGTGTCTCCCTTCTTACCTGCTACACACATACGCATGCCTGTACTTGCAAATACTTATGTATATGCACACAGTATATGCCACATAAAAGGTTAGTGTTGAAACACTAACATCATCCTGATTTAACTTCCTGATTTTAGTTTCCTTCATATCAATCTTAATCTATCATCAAGCAAGGTGTTGATTTAGACAATTGGTTGCTGTATGGCCAGCTGCTGAGTGACGTCACCAGTGTGTGTGTTAACCAGTCCCGCCCAGGATAGAACTACCAGCCAATCACAAAGCAGACAATGGGTCCATTGGCTCATCAGCATGCAGTGCACAGTTGGCCAGTCTCAGTGAAACCACCCTGCCATTCACCATTACCACCATATTTTCCCAAAATGGCATGAAGGAGAGAGGGAAAAAAGCCAACTTCTTATTTATATTAGAGAAGGGAAAAAGTTTTTTAATCAGACTGGGGATGATGGGGGTGAGCAAATAAAATTAAAGGTTATTAAAGCATCCGTACTCTGATCAAAGTTGCGCCCATAAACAGATTCCCCCTGAATCAGAGCAATTAGCCGCAGCGGCATGGAAAAGTTCTCTCTATTTCCTTCTGCTTAATAATGGAAACAAGGATACCATAGGGGAGGAAGCACTGAGGCCTGAAGAAGATAGCTCTCTCATGGCTCCATGTTCAACAGCTTTTAGGCCCACTGTAAACAAATTAAAATGTATAAAGCTTTACTGTGACTTAATAAAGCTTCATACACCTTTCATAAGAAATGCAGCTGATACACTACATACCTAAATATCACACAGAGAATTAAAACAGATGTACTTATAATATGATGTACTTTTACAGCTCCAGGCATTGCTACATGTCAGACAGTTTTGGATGAATTCACTGTGAGCTTTCAGTAAAATAAGTAAAACTGTATCAATCTCTGTGACTATACAGTGAGATTATCCGTTAAGTAGCTTTGCACTCTGGGAAACTAACCCAAGCCCACAGATAGCACACATATACACTCACACACATACACTACGAAGAAGTTCAAGGGCTCCAAATTGCTCACAGGGGCATTAGCAGTATTAAATGAAAACATTTGCCGTTCCTCAGTAGCCCCTAACTCCCAGGCACCAGGGTTTAACTAGTATTAGCGTAGCGTGGCAGCGTCTACATAGCCAATAATGACCACGGGAAAAGGAGCCCTCCGCAATAGCAGTGACCCTCGCAATCCATTTCCACACCTCTACCTCATTGATTGAGTGAAAATGAGAAACTGTGGTATGTGTGTCCGTGAGAGAGAGATAGAGTGTGTGTGTGTGTGTGTGTGTGTGTGTGTGTGTGTGTGTGTGTGTGTGTGTGTGTGTGTGTGTGTGTGTGTGTGTGCGCGCGACAAAAATGGTATTCTCTTCTCATCTGCCACTTTTGCAATCTGTGGATTTCTCACTAAAAGCCGTTTTAGTTCGCAAATGAAAGGCTAATTGGAATTGAATGTGTAGGGCTAAGACTGATTGATGAGTTGGGTGTGTGTAGGGATGCGTTTGGGGCGCAGTAGCAAGTGTGTGTGTGTGTGTGTGTGTGTGTGTGTGAGTGAGTGAGTGTGTATGTGTGTGTGTGTGTGAGAGTGAGAGTTGAAGGGGAAGTTCAATGGAGGGGGCACCTCCTGAGCACAAAGTGTCATTAAGTATTCATAAGTGAGGTGTAGACATTTGAATGACCTCGTTTGTGAGTGTGTTTTTGCCATTATTTACATTTGCATGGCACACTGGGAATGCTCCACTGCCCTGCCACACGGGCAGTGCCCTGGGCTTTAACAAACATGCATACGTGTGTACATGATTTGCCACTGAAATGTCAAAGTCAAGGCTGCTCATTTGAATACTGCTAAAGATGGCTGAATAACAAAAACAGAGTGAGACTAAGGGGCCTCGTTACCCCATGTGAATTGGCCAGAGGCAGCAAGGTAATGTACAGTACCAACCATTTTCCTTTGTTAGTATGTTTGCCTTCCCTGTGTGTATTTGTATATGCCATGAGTGAAGCTGTTCATTTTATGTGTACCTTTGCTTGCCTCTACATTTGTACTTTTGTCTTCTTATATATTCTGTGTGTACGTGTGTGCACGTGTGTGTTCAGGCAAGGTGGAAGGATGCAGCGTGCAGAGCCGTGGCAGCTAAGACAAGAGAACAGTGATGCAGTGTGGAATGAGCTGGCCTACTTGAAAAACCTCACCAGGAAACTCTCTATCGAAAAGTAAGTCACCTGCTGTCAAAACCGCCTGCCTGATGCATAGATAATCCTAACAGTGGACATTTGCGTGTACATACACACATCCATTTGTCTTTCTCTCTCATACACGTGTACTACTACGCACATACTGACATGCACTCCCACTGTCCCTTCTTGTTTATGGGTGTTAAAATTTGAGTGTGCCCTTCCCAACTTCACAGCATCCACCTAGCCCTCCACATCATTACCAACCAGCAGGGGCCAAAGCAGGATCATTAGACTCTGTGCTCATTTGTAAAATTGGCTGCCCAAAAATTCACACATAAAAGTACAGGAAGTAAAATCACATTATCAGAATCCCTGGCTGTGTCTTTGTGAAATAATTGCATTTTTAATGGAACATTTATGCCAAACTATAGTCCTGTTGCTAGTTTAGTTAAGTGTCAATAAGACACTTTACATTATTTAAAATCTGGTAGCTGTGCTAGTGTTGTAGCTGTCAAATGTTGACCTAGAGATTGGTGACTGTTTTAGTCAGTGTGAAATTTTTGCAAGAGGTGCTTTGCGTGTAATTTCTTTCTTAGTTCCTTTTCTTTCTGTCTGTCTTTATTTGCTCCTGTCTTTGCCTTTTAGTCTGTCTCTTGGTGTAGTGTAGCCATTGTCTTGTTTGATCTAGAGAAGCCCCTGTAACCTTACCGCTACCACTGACCCTCTATGATGCTACACAAAGCTTGGCCCTAAGCCATAGTCTTCCTCTCTCCCATCTCCCCTAGCCTTCACCTCTCCTCACCTCTTCTCTCCTCTATCCTCTTTCTCTGTACCCTCCTCTTCCCCTCTTCCTACTTGTCTTCCCAGTTGCCTCCCTCCGGCCCTCTGTGATGCTGCAGTAGACTAAGGCCAGAATTCTGGTACTTGCCCCCCACCCCCACTACTGCTTTCCCCTCTGCTCAACCCCCTGCCCTGTCCTCCTAATCCCAGCTGAGCTCATTATGATATAGCCCGGCTGCCTCTCTCCAAGCCTGAGCTGTCCGAGCTAATTACAGGCTAGCAGCCCTAGTGCCGCCGACGCTGCCTGTTAAGGGATGTCCATCCGCCTGCCTGCCTGCCCGGCCACAACTAGAGCTGAGCAGAGAGGAGCACTGGATGGTCTGGGGGTTGGGGCGTGGGGCACAAACAGACTACTGTGAACACGTAGGGTCCTTGGAACTGACCTGCAAGGGAAACCACGAGGGATGGAGAGCGGCTGGCCTCTTTCCTAGCTGTGTAACTGGCCTGTCCTCCGGGGTTAGTGTTGATCCCCTTCATGTGCCCCTGACCAGCTCCACCTCATCTCCTCCATTCCCGCCCCCAGGGCCCCTCCTTACCCGGGTGGCTGGTGCAAAGTAAACTTGGCTGGGATCTTTAAACTTGTGCTTTAGAAAAACTTTCCGATCCAGGGCACGCATCTGCACGCACGCACAGCTCAGTGTGTTAAACTAAGCGAAAGCATACTGCCCATCTCTATTCCACTCCTTGCTTGCTTCCATACCTGTTGTGAGAAGGAGCAAAAGTGAACAGATAGTTGGGACTATGGACGAAGCCAGCTTAACCAAACAGCTTTCCTTCACTGCAATGCAAATTTCTGTTGAGAGGCAACAGAAAACGAAAGTTGGTCTATCATAGTGCAACAACAACAAGAGTTCCTGGGAGCGTAACTGCCAGGAAACTCTTGGGGCAAGCAGTTACAGCTTGCTGTTCGATTGACCGTATTATAATGATATTGCTTGTGAAGGTTATGTTAGATAAGTGCTAGCAATGATCCACTAATGGCTAATTAACTCCTTGCAGCTGAAGAATAAGGGGCCAAATAAAGGCTCCTTATAAAGCTTTAAATGCCTAGTGGCAGGCTTTAGAGGAGAGTCTCTGTTTAAACTCTCCATTTGTCTCTCATTTTTCTCTTTCTCATTGTCATGAGATTGTGCACAGATGCTCCCTATCACCTCCTCCAAAAACAGCACTTGTAAAACACTGTCTTGAGGCCCAAATGACCATTTCCCAAAATGAATATTGCTAGGATAACTCCTGCACAGTGGGTCCCCACAGTGTTAAGAGAAGGTTATCAAGCCCAGGCCCCCCTGTAATCTCAGCACTTGAATAAAAGGTTGAGCAAGAAGGTGAAACAGGTCTGTTTATCTGCTGTTTAGCTGATATACTAGCGTCCTGTGGCTCAATTTAATGACTTATGGATGCAGTAAACAACAAATTGCTTATTCTTTGACAACTTTTTTCTTGAAAATTATAGAACCTACAGAATGAATTACTATCAGGATGGCTTTTCATTTGACATTATTGATTGATGATTGTTTGATTGTTCTTATGAGTGTTGGAATGTTTTTGAATGAGTGCTGGAGTGCTTTGCAAGTTGGTGTTTCTGTAGGTTATTACAGTTTACAAATTGGTTAGCTTTGCATATTTGCTATGTGGACAACTGAACATACATATGTGATTACATATATACAAGCCATATGTGCTTGTTGAGTATCTCATCTTAAAACCATGGGCATTATTATGGATCTTTGCTGATTTAGTCTTTACTGTTTTGACAGCTTCCACTGGGAAAGCTTTCCACAGTGTTTTGGAACCAGCTTGAAGAGATTTGCTCCCATTCAGCCACAAGAGAATTGATCATTATTATCTTTTTAGACATGGAATATGTAACATTGCTGGCTTCATCAAGCTGTTTAAATTATGGCTTTTTGATGGGTCTCTGCATGTTTTACTTTGTTATGCTGCAGCCTTCGTGTTAATCTGATGGTATTCAATTCAGACTAGTGCTGGATTGAATGTTATAATGAAATATTACCAGGTCCAACCTAGTAGGATAACGTTAAGGGATGCATATCTGTAAAGGGCTTAAAATATCAGTGTATAGTGAAGCATTAAGAGTTCCCTTAATTGGAACTAACCCAAAACAGTGGAAAACAGCCCCAGACAATTATTCTTTTACTTTACAATTGTGCATTATGCATGGTCATTATGTGCCACTGTTTCACCATGGAAACCATTCTTTCTGTATGAAGTTGACTGTGGCAAATTTAGCAGGGCAGAAATTTCACAAACTGAGTTTTTGAGATGGTCCTATGACAGTGTAATGTACCTTTTTGCAGATACAATAGACCACAGTGGTCAATTCTGAGCTGTCTGTCAGGTTGGTTACTTACCAGAAAGACATTAATACCCGTTTTGGACTTAGTAGTAAAACCAAAACTAATGAAAAGGTTCACTTGCCACTGTTTTTGACAGTAAAATATCAAAAAAAAAAAAATCAGCTTACTGGAGGAGTTTAAACCACTGTCTGTCCTTTCACTTTAAAAGCGTCTTCTGGGTCTTGGTGGAGATGTCAACAGGACTTCAATTTGTCTCTGGCAAACTCAGAAATTCTCTTGGATTAGAAAGGACTAACCAGTTAGAATTTTCCCCTTGTACGTCATGTATTTATGCTAGCCAAGTCATGATTTCAACTTTACATGATTGTATGGGACTGCCCCATTGCTTTCATTATTCAGTCAGCAAACAAGCTAAACAAAAAAACACCTCCGCTTTATGTAATAATGTAGTTATGCATTTTTGAAATTGTAGATTGGCATAAAGACACATCTACAATTACAACATTTCTCCAGTTTAGAACATATCCCAGAAGCAAAAGGCACAGGCAACTAAACTAGTTGACACCAAGCATGATATTTGATTGAGATTTCCTCTTGATTGTAGTAGATGGCTGGCAAGCAACTACGGGCAGGGTGGGCTAGAAAATTCGCAGTGGGATCATTTTATCTGCCTCATTATGCATCTCTCTCCACTCCATGTCCGTGCTTGTTAATTGTTGTTAAAGGTCTGTTGGTAAAAAGAGGCAGGGATTATTTAGGCCCCATAAACAGAATAAACACATGCAGTGCACCCTCAGACTTAAGATGCTATACTCAGATGACATCAAAGCATAAATTATCTAGCGATTACTGGGGAAAAAGCCTTTGAGATCATTTGCACTGTAGCAGCAGTGAAAGCTCCTCTACAGAGAGTGACCATTATGGACATGAACCTCCCCAGTAAGCGACGTTGACTCTAATTAAGTTTAATAAAGTTTACCCTGATGTTCCTCATATCCTCTATTTCTTTTCGTTTCATCTTGATTTGCTAAAAGGTATTAGAAGTAATGAGAGTCTTTTGCCCCCCGGACCAGGGCTTAGTTGGAGGAGGGACACATTTGCTCACACAAACACACACACACACACAAACAGAATGTTTTATGCATGTTTTTAAATCAGACAACTAAGGTTTTTCCTTCATTAATTATTTGGTAAATTAATTATTTTGGAGAGAGAAAAAAAAACTTGCTTTACACTTAGTTAGTAATTATGATGCAAGCTTCAGTGCGCCATCAAGTCTTAGTTGATAAAATTAGAGCATAAAGAATTCACTTATTTCTAAGAATCAAACCTCAAATTCAATTCACACAGAGAGTAGGTAATGCACTGTGGCCATTTCCTCTAATATTCAAATACTCATCGACTGCGGAAGTAGTATTTAATAAATACAACATTATGATATTGTTTTATTTTATATTAGGATACCTAGCGGCATCAACAAGCCTCTTAAATAGGGAATATTGTGGACATTCTAGGTTGTATCCACCAGTGGTTACTACATGAATCCCCATTTACCTCTCATATCAGTAGCCTGTGGCTAGAGAACCTAACTCTTGAAGTCTCACTGTTGCTGCTGCCGCTGCATCACCCACAGCTAAAATACAGCACCGAGCCATGTAAACTCTACCAGTCACCATTTCTGCTGACAGCAGTGGCTTATTCACCCAAACTCCCTCCATGAATAACAGCCCTCTAGCCCAAGTTCAACCATGGGGGAATCCCCCCACACCCCCCAAAAACAAGATTCTTTCCCCAGCGATGAAAATGCCAGAGGTGTTTTCGCTCTCTCGCCTTATTCTCTGCTCTTCCCGTGTATCTTTATGTGCCAAGCAAGAAACCAAGAGGAGGCTGGCTTGTGAAAGCACAATGGCTGCAGATGATGTTGTGTTGTACACCCTTGTGGATGGAGGCTGGCAGTTTATGCTCTAAGCTGTGTTGGGTGCAACACAGGTAGAGACGAGATCAAATGACATGGAGTGGATAGCTCTGGGCTCAAGTTCTAGCACTGCACGAGAGAGAAAATGTTTTTAAAAACGGGGCCAGAAGAGCGGCGTGAGACACAGACTTACATTGCAGACCACATCATTATCAAACATAACACCTGTCTGCTGCCTTTAGTTTGGTTTCTGCCAAGAAACTTATTTTGCTTGTATGACTGCTGATTGTTATTTTACCTTAGGTGAAGCAGCAAGTTGAGAGGGAATTGAAAATTGTCCAGCCAGCTTCATTTGATGTATCATCCAGATTAAAAAAAACAAGTCTTGAAGTATTCTATAGTAGGTAGCCTTGTGGAGAACTTTTCTGCACTGTAATAGCTAGAGTATAACAGAAAAACATGGTTTCATTTCAAATAAGTTGCAGGTTAGTGGATGTAGTCTGACATAGAGAAAAGGCCTGGAATTTGTCTCAGGTGGAAGTGGCTATAATGTGATGCAGATCTAAAACATACAGTAGCTTCTACACATTGGGATTTAGCTCAATGCTACCACAGCCTTACAGTTTTCTCAGTAGTGCTCTTTTCCCACCATCAGGACCCTGATAGGTTGAAAATAGGAAGCATCTGTTTATCAAATGATGTACTCACACAAGGAGGCAATGTGTGAGGAGTGAGATTGTAGGGGAAGAAAGGAGCAAACACCATCCAAGATAACAGTTTTGTGCATTCGACAATTAAATCATAGTTTCAAAATCTGTTTTTAAACACCGTGTGTTGTCGAGAAGAAGAGAAAAGCCTGTATATAATGTATAAAGATGTAGTTTTATTCAGTAAGAGTTTTCTGTCATTGACCAAATTGACCAATAGCATTGTCAGATTCTATTTGCACAGTAACATTGTGGTTCACATAATATAACAAAATTAAAGAAAATCAAACAAAATAGCATAATGGTCAGTACAAAGAGTCCAACACACCAAAGGGGCCAAATGGGTGTGCAAACCAAAGACACTTATTAAATGTATTAATTATTTTAATTTGGCATTTATTTTTACGTTTACCAAATGATCTCTGCGAATTTGTGTCCAGCTCTGTAAATTCCCTTTCTATGGCCAATAGGGGCATACACAGCAACAACTGAGTGTTGCTGAATAAGGATGCTGTAGTCTTCCATCTCCAGAATGTTGTGATGTGAAACAGGAGGCCCTTGGCCAATAAACTCCATCTGCAATGTAATACCTTCTTCATCCAAGAAACCATGCTTATCCTTCAACAAAATTGAATGTTTTGCATATGAACTTTGGTTTAGCGTCAATACCATCAGCATCCGAAAAGGCATAAAAGAGAAACATGAGATGGAACAGGCTTCTTCCACATACTGCATACTGTATTTCAGCTCATTTGTCCCATTAACAGCCTGGACACATAAGGCAGTGCCGGTGCCTCATCGACTTGAGTTCATTTATGGAGGAAAATCTATAGAGGAGCGACACATATCCATCTGCTTCCTCACCCCTCCTCAGGGAGAGTCATTTGTGTACTTATTTAAGCTGCGGTCAGGCATTAGACTAGGCCTCTACTGGACTGTGTGTGCTACAAACTAATTAGTTCCCTTCCCTGTGCTATGGCAATAACTTTTCCAAAGTCATTTTCTTGCCATATGTATAAAAAAAAACACATCATTTGGTTGATCCAGCAAAATTAGATTTGAGGTTGAAACAAGTGCCTAGTTTGAGTTAATTTCCATTATGCCTGTTACTCCTCAAACATTACAGACTGTATTACGCACGCTGTACTGCATGCCTTAAGAAGTCATTCAGGAAGGCCTACTGTTGTAATGAGGTTAACTGAGGGAAGAATGCCACTATGGTAGCAGGAGCTTGTTTCTAGTGTTTCTCTCAGACTCTGTGGAGCAGAGGGGAGGGAAATTAGGTGTGTGTTTCAGGTGTGGTTGTCTCAGTGGGCTTGTGTGTATCCTCTGAAGACTTCAGTTGGGGTCCTAATAATAACTTGAAAGTGCAAAGTCTCGAGCATGGCTCCACATAATTAGCCTTTAGCAGGAATCAAGCTAATTGCAGAGAGGTAATTGGGCACACTTTCCAGTCTGTTTGTCTGTTATGATACACACACTTGCCTGCACACATACACACACACACACACACACACACACACACACACACACTGTACTTTCCTACCTTGGCGTTTCATGTTGCTTGTCACTTTGATTTCCAGATGAATTAAAAAGCATTTTAATTAGTTGATTTCTCCACCATGTCGTTTTTTCTGTTAGGAAGGGAACCCAGTGCACAAGATTCAAGTTAAAATGTGTAATAAAAGTTTCTACAATAGTGGAGTCCACAGTGGAATTCAAAGTGATATTTGAGGAGATTTTAGAAGATACTCATTATACAGTGCTTGTGTTGGTAGTGGTTTCACATGCCTTTTTTGTTATTCCATTCATATTTGAAGGAGAATAGATTTGATCTATTTGCTGTGTGAAGAAAAGTTTATAATGTGTGTGACTGCAGAGCCAGCTTGGAGGAGGAGCTGGACATGCTGCGAGTCCAGGCTGCCATGGACCGGGCCACAGTGAAGGAGCTCCACCTGTGTCTCGCTAATGAACACCAAGGTGAACATGTTTTTCTTTATATTCAGGAAGTTCTGGGGGGACTTAAAAGTAGGATTGGCAACCAATGTGAACATGATTCGTCAAAATGACCTTTTCTCTTTTCCATTTATTTTTCCTTTTTTTCCTGTCTGTTGGTTAGAAAATACTTTGCCAGAATTGAATTTTACACAATTATTCTCTTGTTAATGTCTATATTGCTTTCTACAGTGCTACCTAACAATGTCGCCACAAGTTTTAAAAACACAAAGTAAAAAAGCCCTTGAAGAATTACCTCTAATGGTCGAAAAGCATACATGTTTAACATGACAGCACCTTTAAGCTGTGCTTTTACCTCTGGGCCACGTGTATTTGTGAGCAGAATTAATAAGTCAACTCCCAGTGGAATTAATAGGACAACTCAATTAAGACTTGATCAACTCCCTGAAAATTGATTGGGAGATCAAGTAGTGTTCATCTTGTCTGCATATATCATCCCCAGTGTTAAAAAGCACATCGCTTTTAATCCAATCCACAACCTTTTGTCAGACACTGACCACCGCAACCACCATGGCCTTAATTAACTAGTTCAATAACAAATCTGTCCTAGATCACTTTAATTTTCTTCACAACCAATGATGGTGTCTGTTGGAGATGCAAGCGTGTGATTTAAAGGATGGCACTAATTAAAATAGTGCATCCTCTCCAATTGACAGTCTAGTCAGGAATACAAGGAAATGAGCTCCTTGGAAAGGACATACTTCGTTTTACATCTTGTCAGACAAATAATCACTCAATCTAAATGTTACACAGTGTTTCCCCTAGGTTGACTGCTTTGGGGTGGTGGTGGCGCCAGTGGCCTCAGGGGGAGGTGGGTGCACCGAGCAAAACTCGGCAGAATCTCAGCAGCCACACATTTCTCTGATCTATGTTTCTCTGTTTAGCGTCGTCAGGTTAGGCTAACCTATTTGGGGTAACAACAGATGTGCCTTTTCTTTGTCTAGAGAAGCTGCAGCATTTATGAAATGACACAATGTAGCCTTTACTGTACATTTACTGTCAGATTGATAACTTACTGCTAACCTTTTCCTCTGCTCCGCTCGCACTCGCTACACACACACATTATGAACTGCCCTATTCCTTAAAAGGAGCTATGCTACCAAGAGTTTCCTAGACAACAACAAAGAGGTTGACTCATGTTTCGGAACAGCACTGCACAGAGGCTCCTCCAAATGCTATTGATTTCTGAATGAATGGATATTTTGTGTTATTTTTGGGATTAAAAAAGATTTTTTTGGCCTGGCGGGGGTTCTCGTTGGCCTGGCGGCCTGCCAGGCCCGTACAATTATAGGGGAAACACTGTTACACAAGAGCATGTGTCTGCTTTTTTGTCTTTTGTGTTATGATGTAAAAATAATTTTCCAGTTTCTATCCGATGCAACCCCACTAGTTTAATAGGTAGGGTAGTACTGTATATGCCTAGCCAAATCTTGTATGCCGGATTTTCGCCAGTAAATTGTTTTACTATTTATGTTACAGTTGTATTCTCCCTGTATTTAAAAATGCACTTTTGATACCATAAGAAGCTTTAAAAACAAATTATCTGTCATGTGAAGTCACTGTGTACAGGTGCTGATTGATATAGTTGACATAGCTATATCTAGATGAATGATATCATTTGTTATCATATCGTTACAGGTTTATGTTATCATAGTATTCATCTTTATCACAATTTGTACATCACATAAGGTCCTATCAATTTAGCAAATTTTGTAATGTTTATAGCTGGACTGAAACCAATATGCGTGGCGGCAATAGGAAGTAAACTCAACAATATTAAGAAAAAAAGTTATGAATGGCCACAACATTTACTCCTGAAGAACCTCTTGTGACCCGATCAAAGGGAAGAAGGGTTGAAGTACTCACACCAGGATTACACTAACAAAAGGCAGCAGATGAAAGGAACAAGGCCTTTGTGCTGCAGCCCATGAGGAGACGTGGGAGGGACGTTAATGTATGCCGCAGTGCCAGGACCTCCTCCAACAGTGGGTGACTAGGGAGCCACCACGTCTTCTTATCAAGGTAGTGCTGAGGTGCCAACTCCCAAGCCACCAGCACTGGAGCTGGATAATTGTCTCCCAACCTGGTTATGTACCCAGCGAACACGGCAGCCCTCCTGTCCTATTTGGTGCTGTGTCTGATTGAATGTGACATGCTGGGAAGACAAAAGAGCAGGCTAATTCAAAGTAACAAACTTCCCTGGGCAAAGTGTCAAATGCAAAGCAAGGGAGCAGCGGCTCCTCACAACCTAGCCCTCTCTCTTTTTACTTTCTCCTTCTATGGCCTCTTTTTCAGACACCAAAAATCCAAAAGATCAACCTGAAAAGTCCTGACCTGAAGAGTCAAGGTCATGAATATTTAATTTTTCCAGCCTCATTGAACAAATTATTTTGGTCGTACTGTCATGAATGCTTAACAGAAGAGAATGAAAGGCAGAATTTTGGGCTACCCTTTGCATCTAGGTGAGCAGCCACTTTATGTCAAACAGTGACACAGAGGCTTGTTGGATTTTGTATACACACATGACTATATGTACATCAGATCCTCCAGCACTTGGACTTCTGCATGCATTCTGTTGTTATCATAAAGCCTAAATCATATCTTCGCCAAGGCCACTATTGAAGTTCTCAGAATAAAGCAGCACGTTAGTCTGCGGAGATTAGTTGTCCATTGGGGAAACATAGTGGACTACAAAGCAGTGCAGCCTGGGGCTGTGTGTTCACAAGGGATTCAAGCACTTCTCTTCGTTTGTTTAAGATCCCTAGAGAGAGGTTGCACATTGCATGTACCAGTGTGAGCTTTTGAACACTGTTTCCTCATGGACTTTTACATAAAACACCTTTCTGTTAATCAGGATGAAAAAGGCTATTTGATTTAGAAACAGCAGGTGGGTTTTACCAGTGAAATTTTCAAGTCTCTATGAAAACAGCATTAGTAATTCCACATTCCTTCTGATTTGATTGACAAAAGAAGAAAAAAGAAACTGGACCTTGGGAAGGAAATTAGACCTTAGTAATGCTAATTGATTTAATTTAGCCTCTTTATTATCATTCTATTGATTGAGCAGCCTGGGTTTGACACATCATGTCACAATAACAAGCTTTGTTCCCTTGTGCAGAATTGCTTCACAAAGTGGTAGAGGAGCGCCAGGTCAAAAGCAGCACTCCGAAAAAGCCTTCTGTTTCTTCTGAGCGAATGGAACAGTCATTTAAAAAGGTACAGCACTATGCCATCACTAAGTGTTCTTTGTCATTGCCAATAAAAGAAACCCGACAGAGCCATAACTACAGCACAATGCCTCTCAGAAAATTTGGTTTTGCTCTATCAAGAATGATTTTAAAGTGTTCTCATTCTTGGGAGACTTTCCATTGGTCAGAGTGTAGTCTGTGTGTCATCATTTCAAAGTCAAGTGTCAGCAAGAAAATGAGTTTTTCTCACATTTAAAAAAAAATGCTGCAAATAACCACAAATATTAAGTGTAGGAGTGGAGTAGGGGAAATTGTGAAAGTTACATGAAACAGTAGATAATTCAACTGGATCGAAGCTGTTAGTAGGAAGCACATGTTTGTGCACGCATGCTTTTAAAACCCCTGCATGCGTGAGTTTATATGTTGCTCCCCTTCTGCTTTCACGGCACTGAATCATCAAGAGTGAGGAATAGCCATCTAATTTTGTTTGAAAGGTACCAGGCTTCACCAGCGGGCAGAGTGAGAACCAAATAAAAGGGAAAAATTGCCTGAAGGCACAAACCCAGCAGGCATCCACTGTTCTCTTAAACAGTCTCCACCAAAGATCTAACAAATAGACTAAGTGTTCCTGGTTGATGTCTAGTTAGTGGTGATCAGGGTAAAGGAGTGCCAGTCATGTGTCCATAGAGCCTTGCCAGGCTGTGGGGTTGCCCCCCTCACTTGTTCAGCCATCTACACAGCATATATGCACTGGCTTATATACCCTTGAGAAAATGTCAGTAGTTAGGGAAACCACTGTGTGTACTTACTCCACACAGGTCAAATCAGATACTGGCCTTTCTCCTAGAAATTTTCATTGATAACATATACTCAGTAAAACTAGGTAAACTCAGATTGGCACATTGTTGTTTTCACTAGCAATGCAAGAGCAGTATGTTTTAGTATTAATGGTAAAAATGGTACATATGCAAGGAGAAAAAACCTGAATATGTTGTACCAATGAGGCCCCATATCTCTGATTCCTTCAGATAGAGCAGCTGGAGCGGAGGATGATGTCCCTGGAGGAGGAGACGGAGAGGCTGAGAGAAGAGAAAGAGCAGCTACTTGAGGCTAACGAAGACTTGGCCCACAACTGCCGTAGACTCCAGGCTTCCCTGGATCATCTACGAACCCAGGAAGTTGTCCGTGAAGAGGCAGCACAGGCACAGGCCCTGGCCCAGGGGGAGCGGCATCGCAGCGAGACCATGGCTCTGGAAGCCCGGCTGTCTGCCTCTCAAAAAGAGGCTACCAAGCTTCATCATCAGTTGCTGAAGCTGAGACAGGAGCTGGGGATTCTCAGAGCAGCCAGGGACTTCTATAGGAACCGTGCAGCAGGACCAGCGCGGGCAGGTGGGATCGCCAGCAACATTAACAGCAAGGTCAAATTCAAAACAACAAGGCTCAGAGGTGCATCACGCCAGCGCAGCCACCCAACAGTCAGCCCCAATCAAGCCATCAGCTGGCAAGGCCGCAGCCTCAGTCCCACTAAGGACGAGTGGGAGGACATGAGTGTAGATAGGTAATGATACACACACACATACGCACTTATTCTCACTGCCTCTCGCCTCATTATTTTTAGGTGGTTGGAGTGGAGAGGGTGGGCTGGCTGAATTGTGGGGGGCCACGCAGCATCGAGGGGACAACGTGCATATGCAAAGCGTAAGCAAATGGGTGATTGAATTTCATTGTCTGTCTAGTTGGTATTCAGGAGCCAAAAGAAGAATGCGAGCAAGAATGATAGAGAGAAGGAGAGAGGAGGGGGAAACTACTGTCAGATCCTTTGAAATATCCTGGGACGCCTTGCTTGGAGCTTATTGACTGAAATTTGCATGCAAAATTAGCCACCTATCCACACAAAGTTGAACCAATGCCAGAAAAGCCCAGGGATAAGGGGGCCGCCAAAGCCTTGATACCTTCCAGTGATGCCATTTTCATGCACTAGTCACGCTACCTCGAAATTGACAGTTTGGCAGTTTGATTTAATTTACCGGTCCTTTGCATATTCACTAACCCCCCCTTGACAGCACTAAGGATCCCCCTGCAAGTACCAAACCCCCCACCCACCTCCTCCACCAGTACACACACAACCAAACATGTATGAAACCCCACCCTGTGTCTAGTCATGTTGGTTATCTTGTGGCATGTCAATTCACAAATGTGTGTGTGCTACTCGTATTTCCTCCAGCCACCCCATAACCCCCTCACAGCACAAACACACATACACACACACACACACACACACGCTTCTCTCTCCTCTCCTCGCCTTAATTTAGTTAGATAAATTTTGAATGACCCTACTCGGCTCAGTACCAGATGTCTAGAAGCTGTTTAACACCCTCTAAATTAAGAACCATCGACAGTAATTATTTCATGTATGTTTTATGCAAAAAAGCCACTGAGCCAACATTTATTGAGTGATGGTCGGAATGATTTGATTTCAAACACTCAGAGCTATCGCTGATATTTATTTCCCTTCACTTTCTCTCCCCGTATGCCTCTTTCTATCTGCTCTCTCTTATGCTCAGCCCTACTAACTCACCATCTCTTCACCAACTAATTCATCAGACTGTAATCCACCCCAGCTCTATCCACATGAGGCCGTTTAACAGGGACTGGGTGCAGCTATGCCCTGCTTTCCTAATGCCTCTCCATGTGGCTAATAAGCAGCAGTCTAATATACGCTTTACCTGAGAGGAAGATCTAAGTGGATTTGTGAAGAAGGGGTCTAAACTGAGATGTTGTCTTATTTAAGGCACCTGTCAACTGATTTGTTACTGTAAAGCCTTCTGCGTCTCTTATCTCACAGGGGTCTTCTTCAGCAATATGTCTGGTAGGCGCTCCTGGAAATACTGTATTTCTACCTAAGGAGGTTTGGCCTAAATAGTGCCAGATAAAGATGTCAGACTCGTTAAGGATACTGACAAGTCTTTGTTTTTCCCCTTTTCTTTCTCGCTGCCTCTGGCTCCCTCTCTCAAGTTTTGAGCTGCTGGAGGCAGATGACTATTTTGAGCATATCAGCAGTTTTGGTAGAGGGCAGGACGAAATGAGAACAGGAAGGCATGGAGAATATCATATTGAATAGTTCTGTTAGAAGGAATAAATAATATGTGTTTATATATTTCATATTTTTGATCACTGACGGAAGACTCTTCTTTACAGAATGGTGAAAAATTATGGGTATGTGAAAAATGTGACAAGGAAAAAACAACATTAAGTTTCTTAGTTAAACGTTGGCCCACCGCAAGCTGCCAGAACAGCTTCAATGTTCTTTGGCAGATTCTCCAAGTGTCTGGTACTGTACTGGAGCGATTCAACATCAGTTCCAGAAGAAAAGATTTTCCAAAACATTGACGGGCTGTGCCTCAGGAGTTTGAGTGGGTTGTTCATTCATTGCAGGCTTGGTGGTCCAATCCTTGGCTCCCCCTGTTCACACATTGAAGTGACCTAATGCCTTGAAGGCAGCTCTGCTGTGTGATGGGTGAATGAGAGGCCAATTGTAACACACTTTGTTCTCTAAGGTAGAAAAGTGCTATATGAGTGCAGTTCATAGGTTTATAATTTATCATGGTGATGGACGGTGTCTGTCCATAGTCTCCTATAGTTATTCAGCTGGGTTTAGATCTGTTTACTACGAAGGCCATAGTTTATGATTCAGATGATTTTCTCGTCCTATATATATATATATATATATATAGCATCTTTCATTTTTCCTTTATTCAGGTTTTTCCTTCAAGTTGTCATTATCTATATTTGACTTGCTTAATTTTGGATCCAGTCTGTAAATGCACAGACATTTGTTTATGTACAGTATGGGTACACTTCACAAAAAGACAAATACATATCCCATGAAGTGTTCCTAACACATCCAGGAGACAATGTTGACGGCCTTTGGATGCAGTTACGAGCACTCTTGTTGACTGATTGGTCTCATGTTGACAGTACACAGGAGGTGACAGGATTCAATGTATCATGCTAATTATAATATTATGTTCAAATTGATAGTAGGTTTAGGTTCATAATTGTATTCACAAAGCAAAATTTTAGTCAGACTGATTTTGCTGTCTCACACTGTAGCACTAGTGGACAGCATTTTTCATGAAATGCATGTAACCCTGGTCTTAGTGGTGGTGATTAGTGATCCTCAGCAAGTCCCTGTGCTCCTTCCAGACCAGGTTTAACCCTAACTAGCCCCCAGCCTTGTCATGTTCCAGTTAGATCCTCTCTCTGTGGTCTTTACCTCTGCTGCTTCTCTCAGGCCCCACCTTAATAAACCCGCCAGCGTAAATGTCACTGGCTTCCACCTTCACGTCAAAGGTCGCTGTCAATAAACCTGTGTGTGTCTGTGAGCGTGTGTGTGTATGTGTATGTGTGTGTCTCAGGAAGCCCTTACCGTGTGTCCGTCAGATGCAACTTTGCTTGGCTCCGCTCAGCCGTGCCTCTCACACACGTCTGTCACACACAGAGGGCTAATGAAGGCCACAGCCGCTCTCATACATGTTGATGCATTCACCATTAGCAACAGACACTGCAGCTTTTCACTTAATTTACACCCACATTTACACTTCCAGCTCAGAAATTGGATGGGACATTGATTTTCTGTTGGAAGGAAGGGGGGTTGAAATGCACATATTTTTGCTTGATGTCAACTAAATCAACCATAAAAGGTAAATTGGATTTTTGTCCGTGGGTGGTACTTTTAGAACCAGGGTTGTGGGTTCAACTCCTGGCCTGTAACAAAACCTCCTCACCTTTCTCTACAGTGACAGTGGTGAAGAGTACTCGGACAGTCTCAACAGTGTGCACTTAGGGACAACGGCTTACAGAAAACACACTAACAGAAAGGTTGGTTTTCCCTCATCTTTTAATTATTTTTGGATTAAAAAAGGAATAAACTTCTACAGTCAGACTTTAACACTTGAGTAATGTGTATATTCCCTTGCAGACTACTTCTGCAACGTTTCATATTTTATGTGAATAGCCAGCGTTTGGATAGTTTGAGAGTGCCTACAGGTTTTGTTTAAGTTGGTTCATGCTTGTTTTAATAATGCCATGATTCCAGTGCTGTACGACCTTCATAAAGACTATTCCTGAATCCTCAAAAAGTTATTCCAAACTATCACTCAGTTATTGAAACATAAGCCTTATCAGTACAGTATAAAAAACGTACGTCCTATCCTTCATTTCTAATTAAATTTTTAAAAATGGGTTACAATGTGATATTCAGCATAGTAGATTGTATCTAATGTATTAAGAAAGAGTCAAAGTTGCAAGCTTAACTTGTGACAATTTAAGTCATATTCCTATGTGCACAGTTATATACAGCTACATTACCATAGCCATAGAAACAAGATGGATTAATGACCACTCTAGTGACATTGAAAACTAAGACCATGTTATATTTTATTTCACCTTAAACAGTAATTTAAGGAATTTACTTCAGATTCTGCAGATTTATTCTGGCAGGATGATTATCAGAGTTGTAGGGAAGGAACTGTTTTTTGTGGCAGATTTTGTTGAAGTTTTTGAGAGGGGATAAGTCTTTTGTTGATGGTGCAGAGAGTATCTTTTTATACTATTGTAACTTTACAGTTGCAGTTAGCTTATATATGCTGCCAATTCTTTACCATAAAGGCACAAAAATAAACAATCAATAGGTAGCATTTTATTAAGGTTTATGTGATTGGTAAGCATATGGATAGTTAAGAGTGTTTCAGTAACTATTTGTTGCATGGTTTAGTCCATGCCGCATTACAATGTTTTTTTAGACTGGCCACTCCCTTTGCTCCTACATTCACAAAGGCTTTCCCATGTGCAGTAGACGGTGTTCCTTCTTTTCCATCTCTTCTCACCACCATGAAATCGATAGGCTCGAGCCCTTGCTCTTGTCCACATCAAACCACTTCACAGCAGGACATGGCAGCTCCAAACCCCAGAGAGATATGTCCGTCAAGGAGAGAGATGAGGAGAGGAAAGAGGGGGACCTATAAACATATTCTGTCTTTTTCTTTCCAGGAGGAGGGGAGAAAGGTAGAAGGTGGGGAGGGAGAGAGGCTTGTTGTTGTACATGAAGCCAGGGAGCTGTCAGGGCCCTTACTCTCAGATCCCCTTTAGCTTCCCCACTCCAGCTTTGCTAAATGTGCCCATCAGCTCCTCCTGGGCTCATCGCCATGACAGCCCCGGCCCCTCACGATGTGCTATGTCACAAAGCAAAGGGTTCATCTCCTCTCTCCTCTCTGCAAGGCACCGTGTGATCAAACCTGGCACTGATCAAATCCTACCTGACCCCCATACAAAGGAAACAGGCAGAGAGGAAGGAGGGGTGCGTTGGGGGGGGGGGGGGGGGGGGGGCCTTCTTTGATGTCACTACAAACGATGGTGCAGTAGGGAGGTGTCACACATACACACACACACGCATACACACTTATGAGTAAAATTGACTATACACTCACACACACGCGTCATACTGTAGGAGTGAATCAGGGCTTTCAGACAGTGATTGAACAAAGACGGCATTTGCAAGCATCTGTCAAAAGTAATATCCGTGCTGAGAAGCGTTCAAGTTGAAGTTGGTTGAACATGCTCAGGTGAATTATTAAAGCACAGGGTGATTTGTCTTGTCGCGTTAAACTGTGCACACCCTGTGATCATGGTGTCATTATGAGCCGCGTTTCAGGAAGCACAACATGTCAACCGGTTGTGTTACATTAAACAGCTGCTTTTCATCACTGTCTCTGACTTTTCTGTTCCTTTAGTCCTACAGGTATGTACTGATTCCAGGTACAGAAGTGCCGGCAGCAGAATCTAACAGAAAACAACCTGATGTTCTGGCCCAAGGTAGCGTAAGTTCTCCTTTTTCACACCCATGCAAAACTACAAAAATCTAATCGACTATTAATTGAAGCAGGAAGAACACTCAATGTATGCACATGCTGTCGATCGGAAACAAGTATTTCAGAAGTTAACAAGCTTTTTTTTTTTTCTTACAACTTATAAATGGAGAACGTTAATCATTCAAATTGTTAAAAATATCACAGTTTTCACTCGCGCATACACAAAGACACTTTCACATATGCCTGTTAACTCCCAGCAGTAGCTTCTAAATAGGGATTTGGAGTTTTTCTGTGCACTTGTCAACTCTGAGGCGCCTGCGTGTACTTCCTCCTGTTAGACGATAAACAGCATGAGCCCTGGGAACGAGGGACGAGAGAAGAAAAAAGGGGGCGGAGGAGGAAGAGGATGCTGATAAAGGCCCAGCACTGCTCCTCCTCTTCTCTGCAGCAGCGCATAGAGTCCCTACAGCGTCACATTGACATACTGCGAAGTGCCAGGAAAGATGCTGTGCTTTCAGCCAAAGAGCTGCGGAGGGCCAATGAGAAGATCACGGCACAGCTCAACTCCCTTACTGAGAAACTCTGCAGCAGCAAGCAGCTCACACAGGTAACTTGGGAAAAACAGGGAGATGGGTAAACAGGAGAGCCATCTGTGAGTGTATGGAACTTTCTTATTTTTCTGTCTTTGTCTTTCTTTTTGTGGTTCTTTTGTATTTGCTGGGGGCTGAGAGTGCAGCTGTAACAGGTCCTTTGCCCTTATCATGCTTAATAAGTGTGGTTGACAGGCTTACCCTCATCTGTGGAGGTCAGGGCCTCGGAGCAGAAGAGAGGCGGAGAATCTCTCTCTCTCGTTCTCTCTCTCTGACTTTGCTGTTGTCTCATCCTGCTGAATGTTTCAACAAGCCAGTTCTCCACAACGATCTGTCACAAGCAGTTACATTTCTCCAAATATGTGCATCCATGTGCACAGACACACACAAGGTGACTGTTTTTCATAGAGTCCATTGCCACACATCCATTTAGTTATTTAGTACCCGCTTCCAGGTAGGAAACTCTCAGACTTGGTATAGACTATAAATAAAACACTAAACACTTTGGCCCCTAGACAGTATCTTTCTTGTCAGGGCCTCCTTGTACACACTAACATGAACACACAAATACACACACACCAACACCAAGACAGACACAATCGTTAATCCTACAGGCAGGAGACTTGTTTTGGTGAACTCAGACATAGCAGCAGCTACCAAAGACCAAATGTACGCCTGATTAGGTGCCTTTGTCTGTATATTTACTGTGTAGAATAGTGCAGATACAGTATAGTGAATACACACAGGTACAGCCCTCATAGTGTTGTTAGCTGGGAAGTGGCCCTTGTGCTACCACCCAGACATCTGATTGCCAAGGCCCAACGAGACCTTAGACTCAGACACAGCAGTAAAGGCGAGTGTATACTGTTTGTTTCCTCCTTTCTCCTGCAGTATTAATGCCACTCCACCAGAGAAAGTTGGAGCTGACTGACTGGCCAAAGCCAGGTCTTGTTGTCCTCTCTGGACAGGGCAAGAGGTGATGGACTTCGGGCTTGTTCCAGCCGGTCCTGGCCAGCTCTCCAACTAAAGCTCTCTGCTTGTAATTGGCTTAGGACAGCCTCCACAGGGGCCATCATGTGAGAAGTAGCATGGCAGTTTCACAGAAACTTGTTTGTGTTGCTCTGTCTCCTGATCCTTTGGCCACTCTGTCCTTCCCTTGTTGCCTCCTCCCTTGCCTCCTTCCATCATTAAGTCATATTTCCTTATTCCTTCCATTCTTCTTTGCTTTTCCCTCTGCTCTTTTTATTCCTTTTACTGTAATTTTTATGAGTTGTCAATGTCTTAAAAAATTAATCTAATAACTTATACTTTGTGGCCCTTAAATCTGTAACATGAGGGTAGAATAAAGCAGAAGAGGTGTGATGTGCTTTAGTGGAACATGCGTTCAACACCGTGGTGACACTTTCATTATTCATTCACCACTACGAGCATCACCATGTCCTCACATATGTCTCTGTTAGTACCAGAATGTACAATGACTCTCAAACCCAAACTACAAAAGTTTGTTGATGCAGGCTTTTTTCCCCTTTCCCAAAGGATGATTTAGATGTATTACCTACCATTATTTGTAGTTTTGACCATTATTGCTTTTGATTATGGCAACATTGTTCTCACCAAAGTAATTGTTAACAAGCAGTCAGCCAGCCAGCCAGATAATCTAAACCACTTTATTGGAGGTAAAACCAATGTTAAATCTGATCTTAACTGTTTTCTCTCCAGTGTTTATGACTTAAAAACAGGTGGGAAAAAAAGTTTTGCCAGGATCATTTTTCTCAGTTACTTTTTTTCATCTGTGGAAACAGGTGAAGAAAAAAGTTTTGGCTGGTGTTTTTTTTTTTTTGTTTTGTTTTGTTTTTTTGGCTGGATCATTTTTCTAAGCGTTTAGTGTTATAATACTCATTTTGGCCACAACAGGCTGAAGTGCACCACTACCCCATGTTCTAAATAGGACTAAAAGCATTCATGTTTTCTTCCAGATGAGTTTTTAATTTCTCCATGTACTCTAAACACATGGCACATATATTGTGTGCTAGCAAGTTATGTAACATTACTGTCATGTCTTTCTTTTGGCTAGAAATGTATTTTAATAGGTGCTAATCTGCTCTTAGCTTTAGCTGTACTGACATTAGCCCACCAGCTAGTGAGTGAAATACCAATTGTTCATGGTGACCCCACAGCTACAACCTAGGTTAAGTCGACTGCATAGCTAACTTTAGTTTACTGTAACATTAGTCACCCCTTTTGAGTGGGATGTTTTACCAATAGAGATTTAAAAAAAAAAAACAAAAAAAAAAAACCTTATGAGTGGGACATTTGGACACTTTCTAAGGGAATAGGATAATTTTGTACTTTTAAAGAGTGCAGGACTTTTGTCTCCCCCCTCTGGCAATGAGAGTAATTATAAAAACACTATCAACAAGTGCTTACGTTATAGGCTCCACCATAGCCTAGTCCATTGCTATTGTTGTGGCTGTAAAATAGTGGATAAATTGTTTTGAGTGTCACACAACCCCCGTGAAATGACTCATTTCAGTATCAGAGTTTGATCCATTCGGTCTGATAACATTTGGAAAGTCTAGAAGAGCTGCATGATTAAATGATTTTATCCCCATTCAAGTTAGCAGAGTGCTAACTGGAAATTAGCCAGCCCTGCTGGCAGAGGGCTGTAATGTGCATGCTCTGCCCATAGGGCACGTGCAGTATGCATTCATCCGGCCATCCTGGGAATGTCTAACCTGACACTAGATTAAAAACATCAGTATACTGTGAAATACAGAGAAATGTATCTGTACAGAGAAATTTATCTGGCTGTGATAGGCTTGATTAGCATTGTGTGGACAATGGAACCTTCAGGTGTGCTTGGACCCTTGAGTTGTGCACAATGTATTTTTCCTATAGATTTTATCAAGAGAAAGAGTGATTCATTTAAATGAAATGACTCTACTCCATTCAGCAATAATCTGATAAACAGGTTGGCATCTTGCATGGTAGCCTCAGTGTATGAACGTGCGTGTGAATGGGTGAATGTTGGCATGTAGTGTAATCTGCTTTGAGGGGTCGGAAGACTAGAAAGGTGCTTTATAAATGCAGCCCATTTAGCTAAAATTGGGTCTTTTTAATGCACTGCACATCGTACAATCATCACTGTGTTTCGCATAAAAGTATTCATGAGGTAAGACTAACAACACATTCTTATTTACTCTCTGAGTACTTTCATCTGCCAACAAAATCAAGATTAGCTCACTGCTCCAATATGCTTGGATAGCTTGGGTCATACTTTATAACACCTTACCTACTCAGAGGTGATCAGGTTTCAATTTCTCCCCAACATTGTGTAGGTCTCATTCTGCCCTCTGTGAAACAAGACAGCATCATTCAAAGTCACAGTTGCTGATACTTAAGTATTTTATTCATTAAATAAACAAAGCTTATTAATCTTACATGGCCGCCTCCTTCACCGACGTGGCTTACATCTCTATAGGATGGAATTGTTGGACCCATAAGTCAAATGTTGGACTTCCCACTGGAATATTAAACAAACAAAAATGAGCTGACTGGCCTCAAGGGTGATTTAGATTGGTCTAACTCATTGGTTCTCAAAGTGGGGTTCAATTTTACTAATATTCTATTCACTAGGAGTTAGCACAATGTATAAGAATGACTATTGTGATCAGAGGTCTCACTCTCTCCACAGTTATCTCCCCACCTATAGTATAGACAGTAGGCTTGGGTGGTATCTGTTTTTTCATACCTTCCTGACATTTCACCAGGGTATATGGTATATGATAAAAAAAACAAAAAACGTAAAAGCTGACATTGTCTAACCTACAATGCTGTGTGTCTAATATGCAATTAGCCTACTTAGACTCAGACAAATCTTGCTGTGTTTAAATACTTATGACCCATAGAATAATGAATAGATACTAAATATACGCCCTTCTTCCATGGTTTCTTGCTGGTGGACCCAATGACACTTGTTGCTGTGGCAAACACCAACACATTAGTGGGCTGAACGGAGATGATGTGTGGATGGTGGTGGCAGACTAACAGTTGAATAAAATCAAGTAGTATAATCATGTAAACTGCTTTTGTAGTTGGAAGGAGTCATCTCAAGATAAAGTTATATGTGGCAATATTTTCATGATTCCTCATAGGGCTGTTGCAGAGAAGAAATTTCCCCTGAGGTGATTTAGGATGGCTCAACAGTGCGTTATGCAGTATTATTTTTTTCTCCTTTTTTAGTGAAAATCGAGGTATGTTAGTCTGATTATGCGTCGGCCGAATTGAGCGGCAGTACCTTACGAACGTGGA
This sequence comes from Thunnus thynnus, assembly GCF_963924715.1. Taxonomy (NCBI): domain Eukaryota; kingdom Metazoa; phylum Chordata; class Actinopteri; order Scombriformes; family Scombridae; genus Thunnus; species Thunnus thynnus. The sequence goes on from NC_089519.1 coordinate 23,739,972, forward strand.
AAACACTTTAAATCGTGTCGTGGCAGGAAAAAATGTTGGCCGACAGTCGAGTCGACACTGGACAGGAGGAGCCGCCAAACATTCAATACACACACATTGAAGTGTAAAACAAGAGGGGCCCAGCCTCATGAAAAAAAAGAAAAAACATGAGCATAGCGGTTGTGGTGGTTGCTTGCGCAGTATTGCAATTTTGCAGTTATCGCAACAGCCCTAGTCGCCATCATTCTCAGTTGCTTGTTCCACCAGTAGAGACAGACTTCTGGTGATGTGTGCTGTGCACCACAATACATCACCTCAATACAGCATCTCCTTATTAGTTTAATAGAAAGAGGAGTGTCTATATTTTTGACGGTAGTTAACATCACACCTTCAGGATTTCTAAATACTCTTGTATACCGTAATACCTTGATATTGCCCAAGCCTAATATCCAGTTATTGAATTCTCTACTAAATCATATCTAGCAACTATCTTCTCAGATAGGGATTCATGGGACAAAAATCTTATCAAATGGGCGTCGACGGCTTGTTACATATCAATTTGGGGGTCCTTGATATGAAAAGGTTTAAGAACCTATTGTCTAAGTACGAAAGGTTCAACTGTCAACTGAAGGACTGATTAAGAATAAACATCACACTATAATTGCAATATTCAATAAACAGCATCCAATTCTATATCATAAATATGAATAATTAATTAAGATTAATTTAATCTTTATTGGTAAAACATCCAACTCATAAGTGGTGAAGTGTTTCTGTTACCATGACTAACGTTACACTAAACTAATGTTAGCTATGCAGTTGACTTAATCTAGGCTGTAGCTGTTGGTTGACCATGAACAATATGTTTTTCACTCGCTAGCTAGCGGGCTAACGCATAACATTAGATTAGCACTGCTAATTAGCCAAAAGAAAGACATGACAGTATGTTACATAACTTGCTAACAATATATGAACCTTGTGTTTAGAGTGCATGGAGAAATTAAACTTTATTTGGAAGAAAGCATGAATCCTTTTAGTCCTATTTAGAACATGTGTTAGTGATGCACTTCAGCCTCTTGTGGTCAAAATGAGTATTACAACAACAAACAGAAAAATGATCCTAACAAAAAAAAAAATTCCTTCAACTGGCAAAACTTTTTTTTCGCACCTGTTCTTAAGTCTTAAACACAGGAGGGAAAACAATTTAGATCAAACTTAGAAAAAGGATCACCAGATTTTGTTTCTCACTTGCCTCTCAGGACTTCCGTGAAAAAGTGAGTACACTGAAAATGTTGGTTAAGATCCCTCATTGCACAGGGAAACTGTGTGAACCCACAACTACAGTAGAGTCTGTAAACTCTGATGAATGTTGACAACAAAGTTTGGAAATCATTTTACTATCCACTTTTGTTTTGTCTGGCTAACATGAAGGTTTGATTATCTGACTGCCTGTTTTTCTTGCACTGTTAGACTTCTTTTTAGTAATGTTGCTACATTCCTAGATCTCAGCAATTTTATACAATCTGAGTACAATGTTATTATTACTGATAGGAATGATGTCTAGAATCACAAAAAATAAGATCCAAGCTGTAATAAACCGGAATTATTTCTTAAGGTGCCATAAGAAGCTTAAAAAACTCAGGTGACAGGTGAAGCATCCCCTTTCTATACCTACAAAGCCTAGCTCCTGACGAAATGTGCTAGTCATGCGTATCATCCAAATACAGGATCATTTGGTTGCTTGGATTACCTCACTCAGTTCTTGCCTCCTCGTTTACTTGACTTCGCAGTGTACTGTGACATCGCCCACGTTTCACCAGCCTTATCTCTTTAAGTGTGGAGTGTCCTTCCCTCCTCTTTCATGTAAGGGGCTGGGATTATCATAGGATTAGGGGGTGCAGCGTACATAACTGACTGAAAAAAAGCTCCAGACATAATTTAAATTTTAATGATAGTTGCACCACATATCACATAAAAAGTTTGGCCAACAGGATGAATGCAAAGTGATTGAGGAGCTGGTTCAGTAAGACGTTACACTAGTCTGTTCCCAAGTTGATTCATCTAAAAAGATTCATTGGTTTTTGCATGCATGTGTGACATTCATACATGCTCTTGGGCGTGTAGCTATTTCAGCAGCCTCTGTTTCCTTATTTATCCTGCTAATGATTGAGTATCACTTGGAACAACATCAGTGAGACCACTGCTCAGAGGGGAGCGAGAGAGGTGTCCTCTCTTCCAGCCTAATGGACCACCAGTATATCAGTCTATGTCAGTGTCATCTCTCACCAGGGCTGAAAATGGCCTGTGAAATCAAAGCCTGTCTTACAGGAAGTGTCATCAATGCCACTCTTAATTCGTGCAGCACCGCCACCGCATCCATAGCCCTACTTCATTCATTCTCTACTCCTCCCTCTCTCTCCATCACTCCTATTTCTCCCTCCCTCCTTCCCTCCCTGGGGAAATGGCTTGCGCGTCTTCAACACAGCAGAGGAAACCTAAAACAAGAGGGATTCTATTAAAAGGTGTCAGCCAGCAACCAGATATCAATAACCTCCATGTATGCAGAGCAGAGAGCAACCCACTGGGAATCTGTGGTTTCACTTGTTTATGTGTGTGTGTGATCCAGCATTTACCCCATGTGTGCAGCATACATCTTCATGTATCATGTCTCCTATTTGTGCCATTAAGCATTCTTGATTTTTATGACACCAGATCAGTTAATTGTGGCAGTATTGAACCAAACCTACATAGACATGTTTTTGCCCTTTATATTTTCTTAATAAACAGACAAAGAGCTTTTTTGAGCTTCATCACACACATGTGGTTAAAAGCGCTCACCTCAGATGCTTTTGTTTAGAATCACTGATACACTGTACATTGTACATGATCAGCTAGTACCATTATCGTTCATCACTCTAAACCCAACCGCTCACCAAATGCTGAACTCCCTCTGTCCCAAAGTGCTCTCTGATTCTGCAGGATGGCTTTATTATGCATGCCAATCACAGTGAGAATTAGGCCCTATTTACCGGGCAACAGCATCATCTGTCTCCTAATTAGCATAAAAAAAGAGTTTTATCACAGACGAGATATTAAAGCGGAGCCCACAGCTCTCCAGTGGATAAGGCATACAGTATTTCAACCATACTGTGCTTACTCTGCATCTGCCTTTATCATATTCATGTAATGTGAATTTAGAGTAAAGACTTGTGTGTTAGTTAGAGGATTTATTTTCTTACAACCTAAGGCAGAGAAAGCTGGGTTTTGGTTTGATTGAAACGTCTCTAAGTGAACATCGATTCACATGGCAATATATCATATCTCTCATTACTTTTTAACTCTCACCATTCCATAACACAAATATAGGTTTCCTTGGTTTAATAACCAGTAGACACAACTTTTGTTTTTAGTTGTGGTATCAGCAGTAATCTAGCCCACCAATTCTGTCTGTCGGTCAATCTGCAGAAGCTGACCTCTGACCTGGCTGGTGTGGAGCAGCAGAAAAAGGTTCTGGAAATGGAGCTGGAGCAGTGGAGGCAGATAAAGTTCCCCCAGCAAACTGCACCACCACCAGCAGCACCAACAGCACCCGTACATGCAGAGTGCTCCTGCCAGGGCAAGGCCATGCCCGCCCCGGCTAACCCTGCCCTCCAAGCCCTGGAGGCTGAGGTCAAACAACTTCAAGCCAAACTTAAGGTTAGTGGTTGTAAGTTACGTGTAGAGCTCCCGGGTTAATGAATTGCCCTCATGCTTTGTCTTATTGTGCACGCTTTATGAGATAAATCTCTTAATAGGATGATGGTATTAAGGATTGTGTTCATTTCCAATTTTGTGCACTATGAAGCTTAAGTGGGTAATACCATAAATAACAAGGGCACTTTTGAGAGCATTAATGCAGTATAGTCATACAGCACAGTGGTTACCAGAATATGCACAAAAGTAAGAAAATATGATTTATTAATGTTGCACATTTCAGTTTAAATTCCCTTTTTGATACTCATGCTGTACCAAACAGTGTTTTTGAATTCACACGCATCTAAGTTTTTTGGTTAGAAAAAACATTTCCCTGGTGTTTTATCAAACATCAATATTTCTGAGTCACTTTAACATCTCACTGGTTTGAACAGCCCTCAGTCCTTGAGGAGCTTAGAAACTCTGAAAGAAACTCTGTCAAGGTTTTACTCTCAAATCATGTAGCGTAAAAAAAAACAAATTCTTGAGCCTTTCAATTTACACTTAACATCACCTGAAATTGCATGTGATTTCGACATGAATTAGCATTTCTTATCATTTGATCTTATTACGGGGTACCTGTCAGAAAGATGAGAAATGGGGAATAACAGTAGAGACGTGCCCTACATCATAGGGAATGAGGCGTGAGTGGTACCACAGTATTATCACCCTCTCCGCAGCCAGCTCATCAGTGTCACCGAGCAGATTGCTGCTGTCGTTACACACAGCCGAGGAAGTCATGTCAGGTGACAGCAAAAGGGAGAGGCGAGGGATGCGCTGTGGGGGTGCATGCACTGAGTGAGCGCATTGTCAAAAGCTTGTACTGGTACAGTTCCCACAAGAGACACGGGACCCTTTAAACCAAAGTGAACATGTACATTCATATATCCATCAATCTCATGATCAGAAGCCAAGCTGTCGTCATGAGCCATATGTATCTTTTACTGCTGAAGAAAAGAGTAAAGCACAAAAGTGGTGCAGTTTACAAAAATCTCACCAGTATCTCTAGTTTAAATGCAATAAAAGCATCATCAGTTGCTAACAAATGTCCAAATATTCTAGTGTACGGAATATTTCTGGTTAAACAGCAGTTAAATTGTGAAACTTCTTTTTTTCTTGTCATAATGCAGAAATATAAGAGGTTAAAAAATATATCAATATTTTATAAAGATATAAAATGCAGTCATTTTATTAATAATAACAAAATGTGTACAGCTGGATTTTTTAAATTGGTTGGTAAATATATTCAAATATTTTATACACAATCTAAATATACAAATATTTTATACACAAAATATATTAAGTAGTAAAGGTCTAGAAATTATTATTCCTAATTACTCCCCTTATCTCATCCACTTTGAAAAATACTGTTTTCCTCTTAACCTCTTTTAGCACCTTCCACCCTCCCGCTGTAACTATAATGAGGAGGCATGCTGTGCCTGACCTGTCATCAGCTGTGTCGTGAAAACTCTCCCCACCCCCTATCGCACACGCTCAAACACATTAACAAACACACACACCGTGTGCCCTCCCCCCAGAGTGCAAGTGCGGAGGTCACAAGGCAGGTGGCAGCTAACAAAGCCCTGCGAGGCCAACTCCAGGAGAAGGAGGACAAGCTCCGCCAGCTGCAGGACAAGTTAGTCTCACACCTCTTCTCTTCATTAGTATTAGTTCTTTCTCTTTGTGTTTCTTTCTTCCTCTGCAGTACAGCTCTTACTTTGCCTTTCTTCTTCCTGCATCCCTTTCTCTGTCTTTGTCTCTCCGTCACTCTGTCTCTCTGTCTGCATGTTTGCACATTCGCTGCAGCTCTAATCTGTAGTGTTTGATTCCACCATGTGGCAGCACTCTGTCTGCTGCACTCCACTTATGTATGCTTCTCTTCTGCGTGAATCATTTGTGAAATTATGCATGTTCTCATGAGCGGGTGAATAAAAACGACTGAAGGAATTAGTTTGTATGCACATGTGTGTGTGTGTGTGTGTGTGTGTGTGTGTGTGGGTGTCTTGTGTGTCATGTAGTGTGGTGTTGCTTATGTGGGTAGCTGATGTGGAGTGCTGATCAAAGCAGTGTATTGATTGTTTGTGTGCCGCAGGAGGGACCATTTTGGCCCATGACACTGAAACCCACACAGCATCGCTCTGGCCTGTGGGCCACAAGCCCTAATGAGTTACATGGTACACCTACTTTAGCACCCGGTGCATTACACAGTCAGAATGTAAAGCTATAAACAATTCACTCAGGGAAACTATCAAGATTTGAACAGTGTTGTGAAAGTCATATATCATCATTCCGCATTAGGATTTCATCTTTGAACTGAGAGAAAGGTACAAAGAACAACTTGGCTTTCCTCCCCCTCGTTCTCTTTGTCTAGTATGCTGTGTCCTCTGCCTGCCGTTCTCAATAATGCATCCAGGGCATGTGTACAATCACAGTGGGTATGTGTTTGTGTGTGACCAAAACACAGCGGATCACAGCCAGACAGAGTGAACATCCCTCAGCTGAGTTTCCACGACAGCCTCAGCCTCTCCTCAGGCTCTTGTCACACACTCACTCATTCAAGCATACACACACACACACACACATATGTAACTTGCCATCTCTTCTAGCCTACCACTCCATTTGCCTCCATGGAGGGACCCCTTCTCAGAATGAAAGACATGTCTAGACGTCTCTGAAATATACATCTCAGCACACACACAGGGAGCAAGGCTGCTTCGCCTTAAAGAAGAGAAGGGGGGAAAAAAAGAAATGAATTTCAAAGTACACCGGCATGTCCTCAGTCAATATCCGGCACTATGGCCCTGCCTTATTTATGAAGCTGCTTCTTTCATCTTTAGCCCTGTTGTCTATCAGCCACATGAAACATCCACCCGCACTTCATTCTTAACAACATACACAGAAATGTACGCTCTCGCTTGCACATACACTCTTCAGACCACTGACTGTTATCATTACAATACACGCATGTTTGATGAACAATATTGCCAACAAGCGCAGAACAAAGGGAACAAACGTGTGAGTGATCGGGATATAGTTAGAGGCTCTCTTTCTCTCTTTCCACTAACACTCATAAATAGAGATCACACACTCCAGCAGAAGCTCCATATATCCTTCATTCTTTTTTATCCTCTATTCTTTTTGGGGTGCAGAAGAAGAGAACATCTAAAATAAATGTTGTCCATCTAATTGCCATTAGCATTGGGGCAGAGGGAGCTGCTGGGGCTCTTATTGCTGCTCTCCATCTTTAAGTCAACACCAGACAGTCATCTGAAAGGTTCAATATGGGTTTTCTCATTAATGGCCAAATCCATGGGGTAACCAGCCAACCCTACTCCCCCCCCCATCCCCCCACCCCCCCAAAGTCCCCAGGCTAGACTCCTCTCTCATTTAATTTAATGTCACTCCAATAGGACAAGCTCACATTTATTTAGCCAGTCTGCCCTCAGGCATTCATCCACCTAGGGAGACAGGGACATTTACTTACACGAAAGCATTTGCTCTGGCGTTGCTTCATCTGTTTATTTAAAACACACAAACTATGATGCATGTGGGAGCTAAAAAATCCACCACATCTTTGAAATTTAAAAAAAAAAGAAGACAAAATCGTTTTAATTAACTGCATCCTTATGATCTTTATTCCATTTGTTCCGATTCCCTAAGGTATAGACAACCATGAAAAATGCCTGATATTTGCCTTTTATGAAAACAGAATAAAACATGCTAACATACTGAGCCCATTTAAAACAAGGCCTCACTATAATAGGGCTCTGTAGAATGCTGGAATATTAAACATGTCAATACAGCAGGTTATTGAAATAGGAAGTGACACAAGGTGCATTTTGCAACAGTTAAGACATGATGAACAGCTTACAATACAAAGGCCGTGCCTCTCTGTAGGGAAGTATTGTCAGCGTAGTACAGCACACAAACAACCTTTCCGCAACCAAGTCCCCCTGCTGATGTGTTTTTATATATGACTGGTGTAATGCTGAGCTGAAAATAATAAACATTTAAATACTTGATTACAGTCTCTCAAGTAGTGTCACTGCTGATTCGAAATGCCGTTTGTCAAAAAGGACTCCCCAGTCACACTTAGTGCGCCATTCCCCGCCAGAGCACTTGTTCTAATATATGCCAGTTAGAATTATATATGCATCCTTATTTCACCCCCACCACTTACCCAAACAGCATGCCAGTGTATTTAGTTGTCATAATGAGCTGTCATGCCTGATGCACTGCATGGGGACCCTGTGCCTGCCAGCTTCGTGTGTTTGTTTGTGTGTGTGTGTGTGTGTGTTTGTACCTCTGCTATATGTGAATGTTCTTTTGAATAAATGTGAATATCTGTGTAGATACCCATTTATGCTTTATGCCGCGTGTGTGCACGCTCACCTGTATATATGTTTTTAAGGGCGAGCCACACGGAGCGAGATGTAAACATGAAAAGGCAGCTGGTAGAGGATTTGAAGACAAGGCTGAAGTTCCTGCAGGAGATGGAGAAAAGTTACCATGGACAGGTGGAGGAGCTAGAGAAGAAGGTATACATGACACATCACAGCTGCTACAATCATCATAGTATCCAATTAGTTTGATGGTCTTTGTTAGAATCACAGAGGAAATTGGGTATTTTGGTGCTCTGCATTTGTCATAGCCTGAATATTATTGGCCCAATTTTAATCGCACAAGAGGAACGCCAACTGCAAACTGGTAGATCTTTAAGTAAGGACTGTGTGGGCATCTCCAAGCGTGCTTGCTATTTTGGTTCATGTATGTGTAGCAACACAAAGTGCAAAAGGGCACGGTGAAGTGGATAGGTAGTAGGATGTGGTGATTAATAAATACACTCTGTCAGTCACATCACTGGTTTCATAGCTCTGAAACAGCTTTCAATCACAGTAAAGCATCACAGTTGTTCAACAAATGCTAGGACACTTCTTCAGGAAATCATACTGTATTGTGGTCTGGAAGGTGCAGAGTGTTGCGGCATGAATACAAACACACAACAGAGACAACGCTGAAAATCTGCTGCCAAAGCCAGATGGTGTGGGTTTTTTAACAGTTAATTGTTGTACAGTACAATGTTGATGGAAATACATTATTTAAAATGTTGTTGAAGCTGTTTTATATGATTGCATCAATCAGTTCAGTTTGTATTTCACATTGTAAATGATTACATCATATTGTAATTGATGTGTCAGCAGTGTTTGTATAGTGATGCATTTAAGGAATAAAACATGAGATGACAGTTTTGCAAAAAATAAAGCTGGGAAGGAGGCTATGGATTGATGAGCCTCAGTAATGTGATGTATCCCACATTAAAAGAATCTAGAGTTTTATAACCGACCAGTCTGACGCGTGTCGAGGTGTGTATGGTTATTTTGTGTCAGCCTGGTGTCATTCGCTTATAATTTGTGCAGCACTTCTCAAATCAGAGGCTGCAGATTTATCAACATATCTGTCCTGCTGCCTTCAGATGGCTGAAGGCAAATAATGAACTGAAGGAGAAAGTTTTCAGATATTAGAAAGCAGCTGTGGACAACAGATACTTGTAAGAATCACCCATATTGATTTATAGATAAATGCAGACTGCTTTACTAACATTCCTGTTTTAACATTAAATGTACACTACTTTGTCCAGCTTTGTTTTTTACCTTCCTGTTTCCCCTTTGCTCTACTTCGGTACAGGTGAAGACTTTATCAGAGGAGGCCACCAACAGGAAGGCCTTCATTGAATCTCTAAAGAGAAGACTGAGCGTGGCAACTACAGAGAAAAGCCAGTATGAGGCCTCATGTACAAAACTGAAGGAGGACCTGGAAAAAAAGGTTGGAAACGGCCACACTGCCAATTGTCACTGGGATTGAACGATATGGAACATTTGAAATGTTACATCAGCATATCATTTTGGAAAACATTTTTTATGTTTGTTTTGAATCATTTTGTGCCACAGCCTTTGAACAGTAAGAGGCAAGTTCAATACAGTAACTGACCAGTGTAATTAACTCCTCTGTGCACATGCATGGTCAGATGTAAACAGCTTATCTCTCATCATATCAGATCATAGTTTCCATCTATGAAACACTCCAGTTGTAAATTTTCAGCTTTCTTCTTACATACAGTTAATTTAGACAGTTTCATCTTTTTGGACTTTTTCATTTTTTATTGTACAACTTTGAGTCATGGTGGTTTAATAAAACATTTTAAAAAGTGAAAAAATATATACAAATCCAATTAAAGTTATAAAACTGTGAAATTAAATTTAAAAAACATTTAAGACCATGTTTGGGAAAATACTTTCCGTTGACACTTGTATGTTAAGAACTTAAAGCCTACAGTATGTGTAGAATTTTGTGATAATAGCATCTTTAAAATTAATCTGATGACATTAGAATAAAGAGTAAATCCTGGTGAAATTTGGTGCAGTCTATCTGATGCCTTCAGGCCATTCTGGACCCTACCATTAGGTGTCGTCAGAAATTTCCAAATCCTATAATTACTTCAAAACTGGTCTTTAATGTAATTGCCACTAATGTTTCACAGACAGATGCAGATGTTCTACTTTTTGTAGGAAAAAAAAGATCATTTGCTTTCAGCTGACCAGTTCTGCTTGCTATTTTTCTTTACAGGAGCAGCGCATTCATGCCCTACAGGCTCGTGTGGGAGCCAGTGAGCAGGCTTTGGCTGCACTGGAACAGACAGCCACTGAGCAAATGGAGGGATTGACCCAGCAGAGCTCCCATGCCTTGGACAGGCTTCAGAGACAGCTAGGCCAGGCCTACTCCCAGCTGGAGCAGCTTCATTCTTTCATCAAGGTACTGTACTAAAGGGGTAAAGGGATCAAAGGCCATGAGTCCAGACTTTGTACAGTCAAATCATCTAACTCATTTTAAATCGGTATCATATGCCAGCACATCCTTCGCCTTCCAATTATAATGATATCATGTGCGTCCACCACCTGCAAGGTTAGATGTAGGGGTCTCGGTGCATTGCGAAAGGTAAATGAAAACTGGCTTCTGGGACACATAATGTCACCGCCCTCGTGGATCTGTGCCAACTAGATACTGTAGAGTAGGGCTCACCTCTGAGCATAACACCTTCTCTAGGGGCTGGACTGTCTTTTACCAGAGTTGCCCAGGCAGTTGTGGGAATACTCAAGAGCCCCAGTGAAGCGCCAGTGTCTTGCCATTTTCCCCAAAGAACAAGGAGGTTGCCTATATGTTACTATGTCATGGAGATGAAGGCTTGGACTGTTGCTTGTACTTATGTGAAGAACAGCAGTTCAAACTATCCCACCTTCTTTAAGTCTCTGGTTGGGGAGTTCAAGTATCTCAGGGTGTTGTTCATTCTGGAAGGATAAAATGGCAGGAAATAGCAACTGAAATTTGTTACCTTCACAGTTTTCTTTAAGATGAGAAGTTTGGATATCCAGTAGGGGTTCTGAGTAGAGCCATTGTTTTTTTTTTTTGCATTGAAAAAAGCCAGATGAGATGGTTCAGCTATCTGATCAGGATGTCTCCCTGTTGATGTATTTTTGGCATGTCTACTTGGGAGGAGACCCCGGACCCATAACACAGGGTTTACCCTTTACTCATCCCACCTGGCCTGGGGACGCCTCAGGATCACCCAGGAGCAGTATGTGGATGTGGCTAAGACTGCCTTACTTGGCCTGCATCCACCAAAACCACATCAAAAGATGAAGACATGGAATTGCAATGAAATGTGTTATTACGCATGTGCACTTTCTTCTAATGTATAAGGAGATAGAGGCCACCACCGTTAGAGTACAATGTGCCCAGCGGGAATGGGTACTATTGTCTTTGTCTAGGCCTAATCCATCACCCTGAGGTGTGTTTGTGTGTCTTTGTCAGTCTATGTGTGTGTCTGGCAGAGACTGATAAAGACTGTCCATCAACTCTGTTCAGCTGACACCTGTCTATCAAAGGAGGAAAGGGCTTGGCAGAGATGGATAGTGGTGACAGTGTTTTTGCACACACACATAAATCAAGTGGCATATTATAGACACAGTTTAGTGGCAATTTTCCATAGTTTTCCTAAAGCAAGCATTTTCCTTGTACTGCTGAGGAGAATTCTAGGTGGATACGATTATTTTCAGCTTCATTTTCTAACCTCTGATTTCTTTCACACAACTAAACCTCTAACCTTTGTTCTTTTTTGCAAATTTGCAGCCTACACGCACATATACATATGCATACAATCTACATGTAACCTAAATATAGAAGCTGCATTACTTGCGAAAGCACAAACATATAGACACGCGTAGAAATACAGTTCACGTTCATATTACTCCTCTCCTCCATTCCCATAACCTTAGGCTGGTGGGGCCATTGTGTTGTTGTTGAGGATTCACATCATTGTTTGTCTCCCCCTGGCTCCTGTGATCCCCTATAAGAACACCAAGCCCTTTGATTGGACTGCCTGACGTCCGGAGGAGATTTACTCTTGTCATGTATTGATCAGGACCGGAGGGCTGCGCATGTGTGTGTGTGAGTGTGTGTGTGTCTTTATGAGCTTGTTTTTTTGTTCTTTGTGCCTGTATGTGCTGTGTGTGTGTATGTGTGTGTGTATATATTTGTGTGTGGAGATTTTTTTTATTGTGTGCCAGCAAACCCTTTGGCCCATGCACACGCCTCAGGCTGTAAGCACTGCTGTTGAACTGCTAAACAGTGGCCCTGCATGTAGTGACTACTCCACAACACACACACACACACATACACACACACACACACACACACACTGAAGGTAGTTTTCTAGCACAGAATATTTAGGCTGGTCATCCCTGCTGAAAAGTACAAGATTTTGCACAGTTTGTTTAGTATCTTTTTTTCTGAATAGGAATGTATCAGTATTTTTTAATTACTTGAAAATGCTGTAGGTGTGGGAAATGCAGTACCCTACAACTATGATGTAACAACACATTTACCTGTGATTACCTGATATATGTTTCATATACACAACCCATTCTGTGAAAGGCGCCTACACGATTAAACATCCCACTCAAAATTGTAGGCTATCCAAACAATAAACAGCAGTTTTTATAAATCAGTGCCTGAGTAATCTGACAAAATTAAAGCATTTTCTCCTTCCATAATGCTTCTTATGTTTTTGAATGGCCCTTTGTGTCCTCGTGTGTGAAGAGGTTCAGAGGTAGCTAGTTATTAAAGAGGATATCTTTTTAGCTGCTCATTTGATCCCCATCTCCATTCCCTAATCCTCGTCCTGTCTAAATTGGCCCTCTGGCTATAGTGATTGTGGTACTAGCCAGGCTAAGAGCTTTTAGCAAACACACACAGACACATACACATGTACACACACAACACTTTCCATGTATGTATTTGAATAACTCGTGCATGTGTGTGCATGTGTGCACGCTCGCATCCGCACTCCTCCTCCCTCCCTCCCTTTGTCCCTCCCAGGGCTGAGAATGAGTGATAAATTCACCCCTTAATCTCTTTCTGGATTATTCCACATGCAGGGTTTAGGTCAATTAAATGTAACCCTTGACTAGTGACAGTGAATACCTATTAGGCTGTAAATAAAAGAATAGGACCTCCGACTGTTAGTTAATGAGCTGTGTATTCCTTAAGGGTAAACATAGCTCTCACATCACCAAAAAGAGCTAAAGCTGCCTTCCTTTATCAGGAAATGGACAACGGTTATGATTTATGTGCTACTCAGTGCTACGCTGGTTATTTTACATCTACATGGAAGTAGTAGGCCACCTATGAAAATGGTTCTGCAGTGCTGACGATTTGAAATTTAATTGAATTAATCTGGTCACACTTCTGTTATCTAGAGGGCGTTTAAAGGGAATACTAGTCAATTTATGCATACCATTGTTTTCTATTATTTTAATCTATGTGCTTTTTGTATAATGTGCTCGTGTTGGTTTTCTTACATGTCTCCTTTGAATTTCTACATGTCTGACCTCTGCATGTTCGTACAGTATACATTCAAACTTGCAAACAGACAAATAACACTCTACATATCGTCAGCTGCAAGCCTCCAACTACTCATCCAGGACTCTCTGTGAGAACCACCGCCGGCTTTGTAAACTGCACCTGGAATTAAGAGAGAGGAGTGGAGATGTTTGCCGCTATTCAACATTGTTCATGTGTGATTACCTGTGTTACTGTAATACACTTGAGTGTTTTCATATGTATGTATATGTGTGTGTGTGTGTACACATTGTACTTCTAACTTGCATGGTTACATTGTGTACTATCCAAGAGCAAGTTGTACTTTGTTTAGTTTTTTTTTGTTTTTTTTGTTTTTGTGTAATGTGAGTTCTCCTGTCTCTAGCTTTCCCTCATCTGACCATCTATTCCAAGGTCAGCTTTTCAGCAGGCTTACAAGGGAATGATACAGAAGATTATTGCCTCGATCAATAAGCTCAAAATGAAGCAAAGGGGAGTTTACTTTATTGACTTCCTCGTGTACAGTGGCAGTTTTAACATTTAATTGTCTCTCTGTATTTAGAGCAAACTCCCATTTAGTGCCCGACAACTGTGCCATCCCAGGCCTTCCTCGTCTCGCTTGCCATTCACTCGGGCACCATTTGAAACAGCCCCTCATAGCTTAATTATTAACAGTGTTATGCTGCCCTGTTGTACTGTGAGACATTCTGAAAGCAAATAAATAAATGAATGGCTGTATTTTCAGTAGCTCCCTGTCTTTCTCTCTCTGATGCACGATTCTGTGTCTGTGGAGATTTTAGCAAAACTTGGGGTGCGTTTGATATCAAAGCTGTGTTCCCTCAGCTTTCAATCGACAGGGCAACAAACCCTCAGGTCCACATTCCTACAAGGGAGCGTGAGGCGAAACCGAAGAGAATCTGAGTGTGTCAAACTCAATATTCCTCCATAATGTACTAGGCCTCTCTGGCGCATGCTTGATCAATTTCATTTATTCATCTGCCAGGCAGAGCTATCCCTCTTGTTTTTCTATATCCATTTCATCATCCTCCTCTTTTTTATTCCGTCTTCTCCTCCCCCTTCAGGCCCTGGCCAGTGAAATACTTTTAGACGTTCAAGAGGTCAAGCAGCAGTTGATGAAGAGGAGGAGGTTGAGGCAGGCCAATGCTGTGGCAGCAAAGGGCGGCCTCTCAGCCAAGTCTATGATCAAAGCCAAGTCCATCGCAGCTTCCATCCTCAATATGTCAGAGAATGATCTTGCAGACATAATGGACACTGACCAGGTAAGGCAAACGGACTGTGGGGTCAGCATTACAAACACTAACTTGATGATCCATATCAAGTCTAAATTATGCCCAGAGCACTCAGCATACCTATGAAAGATTTTCTGTACTGTAAAATTTATAAACATCCTAAAAGTTTTCATTGATTGCAATAGAGAAATCAGAAAGAAGTGGTCTCAGACTTTTGGACCCCACTGTATGTGTGTATATATATATACACACATACACACACACACACACAAGTGACAAATTAAAGGAAAACCCAACATAAAGTGTCTTGGTATTGGGTCACCACATGCCGCCAGAACAGCTTCAGTGCGCCTTGGCATTGATTCTACAAGTCTCTGAAACTCTACTGTAGGGATGAACACCATTATTCTAAAAGAAATTCCCTCATTTGGTGTTTTGATGATGGTGGTGGAGAGCGCTGCCTAACACATCGGTCCAACATCTCCCATCAGGTGTTCAATTGGCTTGAGATTTGGTGACTGTGAAGGTCATAGCATATGATTCACATCATTTTCATACTCATCAAACCATTCAGTGACCCCTCGTACCCTATGGACGGGGCCATTGTCATCCTGGAAGAGACTACTCCCATCAGGATAGAAATGTCATCATAGGATGAAGGTGATCACTCAGAACAAGTTTGTATTGATTTGCAGTGACTGTTCTCTCCAAGGGGACACGTGGACCCAAAAAATACCAGCAAAATGCCCCCCACAGCATAACAGAGCTACCAGATCCCCTCACTACAGGGATCAAGCATTCAGACCTGGACCAGTTTTCCCTTTAATTTGTCACCTATCTGTATGTAGAAATCTGAAAAGTAGATCTTAGTTTTTTTTTCACCTATATCTAACAATATTTAGCCTTGCCGGAAATCACTGCATCTGTCTGACCTTCTCTTATTGATAGGTAGATAGATGTAGTCAAGTACTGTAAGCAAGGCTGAACACCAAGTAATGTATTAAAGGTGAACCACACACCAGGGCATGTCGGTAATCAGTCGGAAAGTTACAGTACAGCAGAGAAGAATGTGGTTCCATGTTTAGAGCCAGTGTTCTTGCTCTAGACAAGATCAAAAACACCTGCAACACCTGTCAACTTGATCATAGATTTAATATGACATAAGCTGAAGAAGTTCAACTCTTTTCTCTCACCAGTCGTTGAACTGAAAATCCTTGCTATTGCCTGTTGTCTGCTTGCAGAAGTCTGAGTTTCGCACTCTTTTCCAAGTTGGTGGGCCCTTTCTCCACCATAGATCATACCCAGCCGTGTCATCAATTAGCAACCCCATGTTACAATCAACCTCCCATCCCCGGGGACTTCCTCCCATCTATCACAAGATGAGAGAGGGTGCATCAGGCACTTACTCACACTTGAAACCAATTTTAGCCCTTTGCAGCCCAGCTCCACCCAGGAGATGACAGGGAACAGTTTCTCACTTGACAAAAAGTCCCCCTCATCAGAGCTGAATCCTCTGTGGGTAAAATCACTCTCTCTTCAACACTTGTTTCCTCCACCGTATTAATGGCTGTTAATGGCGGGCTGCTTGGTGCCTTAACATGGTTGGTGTGTTTTTCCAGTTGTGTTATTGAACATTTGTAGATCACAGCACTGCTGAGAATGCAGGGACCCACCAGAGAATTACAATGTTGTGTCACAGAGTTGGTTTACGGTTTAGGTGCGTGCATGTGTTACCGAGTGAGAGTTTGAATGTAAATGTCAGAAATAGATCCCAAGGGAAATGGCTTGTGTGTGTAAGTGGATGTAATGGAGAAACAAAGGCCATTTCATACTTGGGACTCTAGCTGGACATATTTAAAGACCTGAATGGTAGTTTGTGTCTATACGTAGATGTAACGAGATCAAAATCGACTCAAAATCAAGTGCACCTCACCTAAACCAGGTTGAACTGAAACTAGCTGTGAACATTAAAGTGAAATGGAACTACAGTATACGATACACTATATTCAGATTATCCGCAGTTCAAAATAAGGTCAGTTTGTGACACAATATTGTTGAATTTCTGTTAAATTTCTCTTTGTCTTACCCCTTCACTAAAAAATTGTAAGGAACGTTCTAACTATCTTTGCAGATTGTGTGTTTTTCTTTGGACTTGAGGACGTGACATGAGGTTATCAGGATGTCCTGGTAGTCTTCAACAAGTCCAACACACAGCAAGTGTATTCATTTATTCACTTGGTTGTGTGATACAAGTGTGCTGAATGAGAGCTTGGGGCTCAGTGGGACTTCTTTTACTTTTTGGTTTTACTTTCAAATGAGAATACTCAGTTGCCAACATAGCTATTTTCTTTAGTTTGGCAGATTTCTCTGTCAGCAATATTTGTTTTCAACATTTTAGGGCACAGGTACTTGCTTTTGAAATCAATGTATTTTTGAATTTCAGGCTTATTATAATTTTTAAATGAATTATTCTTGGTAGTGGTTATATTTTGGGAGAATTTTGGGAACAGATGGCCTTCATGTAATGCCCACCATCTTTTTCAAGGGCTACATATTTTCTTTCCTCCTGAGCATTAGTCTTGGTCGGTTGAAATGTACCTGCAAAAAATCTGATCTTTTCCTGGAGGTGTTTTACTGAACTGAAATTTGGTTGTGACTTGAGTGTTTGTGCAGTTTGTCATAGACAGTATAGCACCAAAAGAGAAAATACCCATGTTTTCAGAGATTTTATGGGAATGGGGATTTGTTCACCTATTGTTTTTTTTTTTTTTATTACATTGCTTTTCATAGCTATTAAAATTATACAGAAACTTAAAGCTGCCCCATTACACACAAGCACATACACACAAAATAAATGGGATGTACATTGATGCCGAGAAGTCTCGTAAGTGTTCTTAAACAGCAGCACCTACAGCACATATGTTCATACACATGTATCATACTGCACACTGTTATTTGCTTCTATCCACTCCATAGCGTGCAACAGAGGACCAGAGAGGGCCGACCAGCTCCAGGCTCCCTGGGCAACTTGTTGTGGAGTTAATGATCCAGATGTAATAAGGCTGTAATTGCCAGGCCAGTTTGTTTTGCACCTAATGTTAGATGGAGGGTCAGTGCTTTGTTATATATCTGCCAAGGGTAGACAATCACACTCACTCTCACGCACATACACTCTTTCACACAGCACGTTCATCTCTGAGGGAGCAGTCACAAGGAGGCCCCCTCCTCTCACCCTGCTTCTCTCTCTCACTAATATACCCCCTCCCCCTTGCTCTCTACCTACTTCTCAGTTACTCTAAGCACCAGTCACTAATTAGGCATACACTGGAATTAGCCTAGCCCCAGTGCTATCGCAAAGGATCACACCTAGGGTACCAGAAAGCAGGGGAAGCCCAAGGGGGAAACACATGCTTTTTTTTGTTTTAAAGATTATTTTTTCTGGCAGTTTGCCTTTATTTGTGAGTTAGTATAACAAGACAGGAAACAAGGGAAGAGAGAGGGGTGTGACATGCAACAAATATCAACCCTCTAGAACCGAGTGATTGGGCCCTTGTAGACTTTGTTCATACATACTGTGACACATACATACTGCAGCGACTCTGAAGTGTTCACTGTTATCAGATCAAAGTTGCATGAGTACTGGGCTGCAAGGGGATAAAATGTGCAATGAGACAGGACTTCAGACCTTATATTTATGGATATGAATGCAGAAATCTTAACTGTCCAAGCCTTCTCACTTAGTATCTTTCTGAATGATCCACTAGAAAAAGTATGCAATGTTTAGCACCTTTTATTACTGTGGATACATGATTAAAAACAAGACCAATGTAACTTGTTCTCTGGTCTCTCTTGAATGATAATATCAACTGCATACTGGTTTTCCTCAATAATCACACACACTGAAAATGAAATACTACAAGCTCAATTTGCACAGCCACATCCAGCTCCCTTGTTTAACCTTAACAACTCAATGAATGAACATTGCCACAGATGGTAGTCATAAAAACATATACACAGAGAGTTTTTTTCCTTTTATGTTTCTGATCTAGTCACATGTCATGCAACATGTGTGCAGACAGATCCTTTAGATAAAAACATAGAGATAGACATTTAATACGCACAGTTATACTCCCCATTACTTTGAACAGCGAAGTGTTTATATTGCTAATATTATTCTCAGCTGAAGATCCTTAAGACATAAGTGGTCAGATATTTTTCTTAGTAGGACAAATAAACCAACATTTGTCTGTCCAACTCACATCATTATTGCCATGAATACTGGATGATCTTCAGAGCACACTCTATGAAAGTTCACATAAAGTCTGCATGAGCCCCCTTGTGGACATGTCACTGGACAGACATTGCCACCCCAGACTACACAGGATTTTGCCTGTTAGGTCCACCAGTCTGCAAGCGCAGCTACACACATACATACACACACACACACACACACACTTCCCCCTCCTGCCCTCCGTGTCCCTGTGAGGCAGTACAAGGCTCGTCACATCATTTCGAGCAGTAACACCTGGGGTTCGAAGTGAAGAGGTAGCACATTAGTGCTGAGGTGTACATGGCCACGCAATCGCTCTTCACCCTGTTCATTAGCAGTAACAAGGCTACCACTCTGTTAGGTCTTTATACATGAGTAGCATGCAAACGTATACTGGCATACCCAGCCACTGAGTCTCCAGAGAGCCTCCTCAAGGTCCTGGCTGGTGTGATGCTACAATTTTGCCCTCAAGCAGGAGGCTCACAGAAGCCAATGTTAAGATACAGTGGCAGATTCTCTCTAGAAACATCAAGTATCAAGCATATCTTTTAGTCTGACTCACTTGAAATTTTGCACAATTTATCCATCTACAAAACACTAATATTCCTAGAATTTAGTGTGGGTATTCTCTCTAAACCATGTGTATTTTTAGTCTCCATCCTGTCATCGAAATATATGTATTTGCTGTTGTGTTTTCAGGGAACAGAGGCCCGTTCAGAGAGTCCCAGAGACCAGGAGTGGCTGGACCACCTAAACCACATCCTCCAGCAGAAGGTCAGGCTCATCCGTCTGCATAATGATCACATAAGTTACTCGTTCCTACACACTCAGGAATGAGAACTTTAGTGATTATGTTTTTAACTTTTTTAGTTGTTGAGTTGGTCTTAGGTAAGGTATAGATTTGTCTGTCATGTCAAAAGGTAGAAATTTGGCTGAAGGTGAGAAAGTTTTTCTTTTTGAAGTTGATGGCAACAAAATAAAGTGGAGAGTGGTTCTTTCTCACAAAAAAGTATAACTCAAAAATGTGGGGAAAAAAACGTGCAGTGAATTAATTTCAAGTGGGATTATAATCTTTGTTGCTTTATACAAGTATAAAGGAGAATTGGTTACCACTCCACCACTGTTTCATATTATTAAAACAACCGGCTCTGTGTGGCCATGAGACAGAGCATCTCATTCTCTGCTACTCTCCTCTCTCTCTGTATTGTTGACATAAGAAAAGCTGCAATGGGAGAAGCGCAAATTGAAACATAAGACACAATACCACTTGACTGATTCCATCGCAAAGAAAATAATACATAGTTCCAACTGGGAGAAACATGGTTTTCTTCAACTGCACATTATTTAGTTCAAATTTTTTTTTGTTTCTTTTAGGCAGATGTTTACATTTATGTCACCAGGAGCTGAATGCTATTTTGTTAAAAGTAATTGTTGCTAATATGTTTTTTTACAGAACTTAAAAAGAAATGTTTTTTGATATATTAATTTTAGTTAGTTAGTTGTTAATGTATATTATAATAATAATAATCATTTTATGTTTCAATTCCATTTTAGAATTGAATGATAATTTTACTCAATGTATCTAAATACAAATAATTAAAATGCCAAGAAGTTTTAGGCACTTTTTTAGTACAATTGAATGTAGCCTTGATTTTTTTTCATGCTGGTGTTTGAATTTCCATAATGGTTTGGCATTTTTGTCTAGATGCCTGTCACACCAGTTATTTTAGTCTAACATTTTAGATTGTCAGTCCTCAGTGTAGAGAGATTTGGGTACCAGTTGCGCCCAAATACAGTAATTGGATGAATTTTAGTTTCCACTCCAACATGTTCTTCCCCAGTGTCTGACAATTACAACGATGCAAAAGATAAAACAAAGAAAAGTGACTCCATCCTCACTGTGTGTTTGAGTCTTTGTGTGCACAGCCACTCATCTGTGAGTGCTCTGCTGGAGCTTTACTCAAGTGCTGTCAACGTCTGCTTGCTGTGATATGTGTATGATTGAGAGTGTCGAGTGTGTGTGTATGTGTGTCTTGTCTGTGTTCTTGTCAGCGGCTGCCGCAGGCACTCATGCGTCGCCTCCGCACCACGACACACACCAGACACTGTTCTCTTGTTCCCCAGATCTTCTTCTGACCTTTCCACCTTCCTCTCCCCCTCCTACACTAACACACACACACACACACACAACACTCTATTGAATCCATGTTTTTCCCTTCTAGCTGGACAGCTCTCAGTCCCTGTTCTCTGTCTCTCTCTGCCATCCTCCACTGTCCCGCATTCCTCTCTCTCTCTCTCTCTCTCTCTCTCTCTCTCTCTCTCTCTCTCTCTCTCTCTCTCTCTCTCTCTCTCTCTCTCTCTCTCTCTCTCTCTCTGGCTCAGACCCCGAGGCAGCTTGTTAGTGGGGAACTAAATATTGATTTGGCGGGCCTGTCGATGCCGGGAGAATGAGCTAGTGTCCACCAGAGACCTCGGCACCGGCAGCCTGCTATCGACGTTTTCCGTGGGCAGAACAGGGGTGGTGGAAGGGGGGTGGGTGGGCTGGAGCTGGTGTGGGGAGTGGAGGAGGAGGAGGAGAAAAGCGGAGTATGACAAGGCTGAGACTTGCCCCCAGGTCCCTGTGGGGACCACTGGGACCATCCCAGTCATCCCCCCCTCACTGCAACAGACTTTTTCTATCCCCTTTCAAGTCCATCTTGTTCTCTTTTTTATTTATTTATTTATTTCAAATTTTTCCTCTTCTCTCTATCTTGCAATTTCCTCGTTGTCTGTTTTTTAAAAGCGTAGTGTCGTATCAAGGGGACTGGCATTAGGCTTTATCTCTGCCTGTGTCCCTTGTACATATTTGTCTCATTTTTCTGAGGGGCTAGAGTGACATCTCACCTGCTACGAGGCCCCTATGAAGACAATATTTGAGACTGCGCTCGGGTTAGGTGGCTCTCCTAATGCGATGGTTTTAAAACCACAAAGATAAGGTGCTTATACAACACATGTCCACTGATGCTGAGAAGTGAGTGTTTCTTTAGTGAGAGAATACACTTCAAGAACTCTCATACTGTACCCCTATGGCTTCACTACTCTCTGTCATAGCTTCACCAAGCAGAACATCTGTGAAGTGGAATGGCCTGGCCTGTCACCCTGCCCGTGACACTAATAACACACTCCCCTAATAGTGATATGGTCTTACCTCCGAGCTACACTCACACACACTTCTTCGGATAAAAAGACACAGAGACAGAAATAGACCCAGTGAAAGGAAAAGATGAGAGAGAGATCCATGTCCTTAACTGGCTGGCTGTCACTGAAAGAGGATGAGGATGTGTCCATCTTTGCGTGTGCGCATGTATGTGTGTGTGTGTGTAACTCTGAGTATGTGTACATATTCGTGTGTGTGCATGTACACTCTTACAACAGTCTCATCTTGTCACTGTCAGTGCCTAATGGAGCTGCCAGGGGGACAGCACTTTATTATCTCAGTGGCCCTGTCAATAGCAAACCCATCACTCACTCAGTGTGTGTGTGTGTGTGTGTGTGTGTGTGTGTGTGTGTGTTTGTGAAAGTGATACGTATGTGTGTATCTGTGTCTCTGTGTGTGGGCCATTGTTCGCCATCACTGTCATGTACTACGACATGTCAACATAACGAGAAAGAGAGACATCCACAACACATCGGCAAATAGTGAGTTGTTGAGATATGTGACTGCGTATGTGTTGAGTTACGGCTCCCTTCATACCAAAGAAGTGGCATAGATTTCCGGAGCCGCCTCACCGCTGCCCCACATGTCCACTCAAAACCAAATGAAACATTGCATTCATTTCCTAGTTCCTCACCTCCACTGGTGAGTTAATGAAATCAAACCCTACTCCTGTCAGTAGAGAGCCACCATAAGCAGCGCTCGGTTGCCAGGATTGAGGGACGGTGCTATCTAATAATCATGAGCAGGCCAGGGGGTGTACTGTATGGCTCCACCGCAACCCACCATGAATAAGGCCAGCAGTGAAGATGGAGTGTCCATGTGGGCCATGGGGTCCAGGCACCGGCCCGGGGAAGCATTGATTTAATTGCCTTTGGTTTATTTGTGGAGTCCTAATTATTGACTGGAGGTAGAATTTAATGGGCCAAGTCTTTATGAAGACAGGGAAATGACTGGCTTCTGCTGCTGGCCAATAATGAACAGGAGGAGCGTGTGCATGCAAGCGTGTGCACATGCACGCAAACACTCACGTTCCCTCCAGATCATTTTTCAGACTCATTTTGTACACACACATACCCATCTCAAGCCTCATGACAGCATAATAACATTTAAAAAGTCATTGACTCTGTTGATTTCTTTATGAGAGGACAGCGGTTTGGTTTACTGGTATGGGGTGGCGCTGAGGGCCTGCTAATATTTACCTCACAATCACACCCCGGGGAGACGTACAAGCATCACTTCTTATCAGCCTCCAAACTATAACAAGCTGGTGAACATTAAGACAGTGGTAGAGACAGGCCAGACCAATCTGGACTAGACTTGATATAAAACATCAAAGGCGTTTATGGATGGACTACAAGGCTCAAATAATTCCTATAATTTCAAAACCTTATTGAACTTTGGGGAGAGTCTGCTGTAGCTCATTCCTACAGCGCTAAATGGCATCATTTATCTAATGTTAACAGACTTCATTCATGTCACTTTTTGTCAAGGTGTCTCACCCTATTGGTACTTCCCTAGAGCATTACATCATTAACCCTCTGTATTAAACATATCAAAGACTTAGTGCCTCACAGTGCTAATGTACTGAGAAACTTTTCTATTGTTGTCTGCGCTGGCAGGGTGAGTGGTAGTGTGTTGTGTTGTGTGGCTCATTATGCCTCTGTAATGACAAGGAACAGCTCTGAGTCCCACACTTCTCTCTGAAGGAAAGTGACTCTAATTAAGCCTCATTTAATGATTGAGCTAATTAAATCAGCCACTCTTTTTTCGTCTCTGTGAGCGTGTTTGTATGTGTGTGGAGGGGACCCGAGCCGAGCCTTTGTACTGTAAATATGTCACTGGAACAGTGGCGGGGTCTAGGAGGGGGATTCCCAAGAGGAGGCTGGTGTTAGAGTTGTTGTTAATACCAGAGCTCACTGTGACTTATTCTTATGTTCAATTGGTATTTCATATAAATAGAAATGGCAAATAAAGCTTGTTGGTGCTGTTTCTTTGTCATTAAACTGGGTGGTTACTTAACACAGCAGCTACAGTATAGAAAACATTTCAGCACATTTCAGGAGGTTAGAGTCGCTGGAATAAGCCAGGTGAAGAATCTTATTATTATTCTTTGACACATGAGGCTATTTTGGAGTTTTAAGGTTACTGCCAGTCTGATTGCACCCAAGGGTAGACCTCTGGAGCACAGAGGGCTTCCCCTCTTTGAGTCACTGTAGCACAGAAAGAGAATTAATGATGAAAGTGGACATTTCCTTACTGAATACATGGCTGCTGCTTTATTTTTATTGAATCCCCTCATGTCACTAATAAAAAATGGGGGGTGGCAATAATTTTTAACATTTTCTTGTATTGTGTGTGACAGTTTGCTGCATGCACAGCCACTTTTGTTGATCGTAACTGCTTCCCAGTACATTACCCTGGCCAATGAGCTGTGCTGTTAATCGCGGGTATGTTCTTGATTGCTGAATTCTACCTAAAGGTTGCATCTCTTTTGTATGGATATCACCTTTCTATATTTAAACCCCAGTGGTGCCTGAATCACCTCCTTTTCACACCTAATGAGTAGGAACCTGAAACAAAGACCCGGTGCTTTCCTGTGTTTAATCTAGGGTGTATTTAGGTCAGATCCCTAACAAATGCATGTTGCGCACTGAAATGATGTTTCCAAACAACGTATCAAGAAAAGGAGAGATTTTTAATTACAGTATTTGTGGCCCCAAGTGTCCAATTCCCTTTCATATCAGTCTCTAGTGGCCTAAAGGGGAGAAAAGAGAGGGATCTGCTCCGCTGCAGGGGTAGGTAATTACGAAGGAGAGAGAGAGAGAATAGGCTTGTCGGTGCTTTAGTGGTATTCTTACCTGAGCCCCTCTTTGCAAATGTGACATATTCATTATCGGAGATAATCAAATGCAAGACTTTTTAGTTTGGTGCCTTTGTGCTTTGGCTTTTTTTATCTATTTATCATGTTGTTGTTGTTGTTATTCCCCCGTTTGATAAATTTGATTTTCAAACAAAAGTGAGAAGATCAAAGATCAAAGAGCTGTTTTTTCCCCTCTGTGATAAAACTACTGTAACTACTTCTCCCTTACCTTGAATAGTGGCCTAGATTGGAGACTACTCATGAACCAGGGACAGAGATTTATATCAGGAATCCTTCACCATACTGAAAAAGCTCCTGTCATACCAGCCAGATCAGAAACCTCACTTTGCTCGTTATTATGAAATTTAAGACGTAGTATACATCCTTGTTTAACACAGCAAAGATATACAACAAGTTACAATGTAGTTACAAGTATACAGGTACACACTTCTTCTGACATCCAAATGTCGTTTTTATAGGAGAAGATTGTAGTTAAATTAAGTAAGAGCATCTGATTGTGACAGTTATATGTAACTATTGATACTGTTGGATGTTTAACTAGTGAATAACTTGGTGAGAGTATGCAGAAATTTGGATGATGTGTACCCCCTTATGTCTCTTTTAGGCTCTCTGATTCCTCCTCCCTCCTCATTCTTACTCATTTAGATATCCAGCATCCTGACACAATCTCTACAACTACTCACAAATTGGGCCCTTGGAAATAATTGCACTAACCCGTTCCGAGGGAGAAGACAAAAGAGCAGGAATGATCGATCTGTTAAGAAAAAAAAAAAGTCAGTGTGTGTAATGCCACTACCAGACAATGGTCACTGGAGTGCTGCAACTTTGAGCTGCTCCTTGCCTTGAGGTGTGCCCCAGGCTATCGAATAGCAATGTCATTTAATTGGCTCATAAAAACACCTTTTGCTTGCAGCCCCTGTCCTTGTCTTCACAGACACACACACATATACACACACACACACACATGTCAGTGTCAGTGGCTTTACATGTCAGTTCACTTCTAAAACATGTTCATGAAATCATACCTAGACAAAAGGTCTGCTCTGCAGGGCCTGTTGAATAGTAATAGGTGTGAGTTAGCATTGCTTAATGCTACAGTAGCTATTTTAGTGTTGCCAAGGGGGACAGGGTCTCTTGCAAAACAGTGGTTGTGTTGCTTAGCGCTGGTGTTGGTGCTGGCCAGCTCTGCCAAAGGGGACAGGGGGCCAGCTAAATCAACTGTAGCATAACATTAGTGCCAGTTCCTAACACTGCCTTAAGCAGCCCAGGGGATCCAGCGGAGCAGCTGCATCACAGCTTACCTCCAACCAGCCTGCAGGGTATCGGTCCCCAGCAAATGTGGCAGTTAGATGAAAGGGAATGAAAGCCCTGCTTGTCCCGTTTGTGAGCCTGTGCGTGAGTGTTTCCTTTTGCTTGCTGGTGCCAGAATCTTCCGATGTGAGTCACACACCAGTGGGAGACGAATCAGAACGAGAGGTATTTTATCAAACGTCATTTATCTACCAAGAGACCAAAAAAGTCTTCTTACTCTCATAAACATGGCCTTATAAAGATGTTTATCCTGTCATGCCTCTGCAGATACACTTTGCACATTGTTTTTGATTTCTCATGAAGGAATTGAAAGCAGATTGGGCTTCTGTCTTTCTTACTTTTAGCATCTTAAACCTTAGTGATAAAGCATCTTAGTGATAAGGTTTATCTAGATCATGTTTACCTGCTAGTGTTGTTTACTCTTATTCCCATATCGGTTCTTTTAATGATCCAGTCTCCCTCATTGCTGTCCCATTGAGCCCTGTGTTGTGGCTGTGTCTCTATTTTAGTGGGTTTGTTTGCATAGTTAGTGGCTCTAAGTGCAATTAGCTGATTAGGAAATTGTGTGTATGTGTGTGCCTATGTGAGTGTGTGTGTGTGTGTGTCTGTGAGACAGAGAGAGTGAATTCTCCCAGGAGGACAGATGCAGAGGGAGATGTCTCAGCAGTTACTTTAGTGTAGTGGTTCTCTGAGGAATAGCGCTGTGTGTTTGATGCATCTAGTGCTGCTGGAACTGACTCCCACTGCACACATGCTCAAGCGGGCACACACACACACTTCCCAGCAAACAGGGCCTTGTATTCCCTGCTCCTGTTACCTTTAATGAAGAAGAGAGAGGTTTCAAGGGGCAGGGGGACTGTCCGTGCATTTGTGTGTGAGTGAATGTGTGTGTGTGTGTGTGTGTGTGTGTGTGTGTGTGTGTGTGTGTGTGTGTGTGTGTGTGTGTGCGTGCGCGCATGTGTTGAAAGCACTGTATGAAGTTCTCACTCACCAGACATATTGGAAATTGATAAGATGATGGTTTCAAATCACATCACAGTCTTTTGCTGTGTCCTTAAAACATGTCAGCTGTGGACCTAATTCCAATATGTTGTGTGAGTTTGTGTTATTCACTTCAAAGCAACATGATACCTCGTATTCCTCTGGTGCAGATGTTATACAGCTGAGTTCATTGCAGCACTTCAGACTTGTGTCAGCCTGTTTTTCTGTGTATGGTTCAATACCTTATATTTTCACATTCTCTTTTAAGAGATAAAAAGTGAAAGATTTTATGATATTGAAGTCACTATTTTCAGCTTGGCCTGTCCACTTCTCATCTCTTGCCATGTAACTTGGGAAGTTGCTCAGGGAATGAATTTGTTTCCCTCGCTTTAAAAAGGCGCTTGTAAAAAGCTGCACATACTTGAAGTGAATATTTATGGGTGATACAGTATGAATGCTTGCCTTTGATCAGGCGCCCTAATGACCATAAAATCCTTGTGTCGATTCAGAGGAAAAACAAAATTAGCCAGAGTTCTGAGGAAAAGCCTGCCCACCTCTTTATTTTTACCTTTCCATCGTTTCCATGACAACAACTAAGCAAACACCTATAGAAAGTTCCTTCATACACAACCTTTTATAATCCTTTATGATTAAGTGGACATCAGTTCTCGTTACTTTCCCAGCATAGATGCAGTCCAGTAAAAACACAATACTGTAAATGTCCTTAGTGATGCCCAAACTGTTTTAATAATGGCTCGAGGAATGTCTGCTGAAAAATGATCAACTGAGGCTTCTGGGCAAAGCACAGTGTCTCCTCAGGTACTCCAAAAAAGGCAATGGTCCTGCACTTGATACTTAGGAATCATAAATTACCACTGATTGAGAATAGATACTTACAAAAAATAAGGTGTGGAATAAGCTTTTGAAACTACTGCTGTATAGCCTGTTTTGTGAAGTGCTTTGTCAAAACACTCAACATGGACGGTCCCTCAAAAGTTTCACAAGTCCTCAGGCCACATCTGAGGTTCTCTTGTTTCACTCACAAAACCGCAAATAGGCTCTCTGAAAAGCTGCCAGGTGTCAAAAATCAGACTTTTTTTAAACAGTGGTGCGTTTGTGTGTTTTCCTCATTTTCTCTAACCCTTTCTACCACCGCCCCCACACCCCTTTTCTATCCTTCCCCTCCCCTGCAGATCCCCTCTGCCGGCCAGCTAATGGAGGCTGTGCGCGTGAAGATGAAGGAGAGGAAAGTGCTGACAGAAGAGCTGGCCACGCTCGCAACACCAGTCAGCGAAAAAGCCTGACTCCCTGGGCTGAGGCTGGGAAAACTGTCATCCTCTTCTTTCCCCACCCCACCCCCCTCTTCTCTCTCTCTCTCTGGTTCCTACTCAGTGGGAGCCGGGCTGAGCCAAGCTGAGCCGGGGCAGCAGAACCAATATTTGTGAGAAAATCGCTGTCGACTCACTCTGGGCCACTGTCTCAACACAGCAGCCCGGCTTTTGTAAATGAGCCCTCGACATCTGTGTTAGTGCTCAGTGCGCTATGTCTATCAGACAGGGCCCTTTAGCGCCAAGCTAATTTACAGTGCAGCCACTCTCCCCCACTCTCAACGCAGACCTGGGGTGATAAGGCAAATGCTTACGTTAATGTTTAAGTTAGGCTTTTTTTCTGTTTTTTTACCTCACCCCCTAATTTATTTGGCACCTCAAGGACCTTAGGGTGCAGGGACTTGACCTAGCATTGCCAAGTCGACACTTTGAGAAAGTCAAGAGTGCAGCACAGAGCAGAATATTCACTGTAAGGGGCTAGATCCATTTATCAGACCTGATACTACAGTACTCTCAGACCCTGTGCAATGACTGAAGCCAATGATTTTTATTCATCAAATGCACTACAAGTATTTATCTCTGAAGGAAGATGCTTAAAATACTTGTTATAACTTCTACTCTGTAAATATTTGTTCCGTTGATAATTTAACAGGCAATTATGTTAAATGTGAATGATTTTCTTATAAAAACTTCCTCTTAATAAAAACCAGTTTCACCTATTTTTGTCTGTATTTTGTTCTTCAGAGACTGTATTATTGTTGGGAATTTCCTGGTCCTGTTAAATGTCTAAATGTTCTCTTGTTCCAGCAGTTCAAAGGACTGTCAGTCAGTCTGTGTTGGCGACTGAGGATGTTCTGGCGGACAGCAGGGTTCTCACACCTCTCTCCTGATTGACAGCTGACTGTTGGCATGGTTCCTGTCTGTAACAAGTGACCCCCGCTGTTGACATCATTAACAAGGGTCCACATGAGCATACGCACACGCACAGAGCACAGCGCAGCACAGGGGTGTATTGGAGGAGTGGTTGCATCCTTGACATAGCTACCTCCAACCCCTTTTATCTGTTTCTCTGTTCCTCCATCTCTTATTATTCATTTTGAATATTAAACCATGATCCTGGTCTCCACTGTCCTTGAGTTGGCATCCTACACAAGAGACCACACACTCCTCCCATCCATTTTCTTAGTCCTTTTTTTTTTTTCTACCTCTCCTAGCTTTTGTTTTCCTCTTCACTACTTTCCTCCTTTCTTTTTATTATGTATAATTAACAATGGTGTGAAGAATCCTCTGTTCAGGAATTAAAAAGAAATAATTTCACTTTTTAATCCCCCTCCCTTCTCAAATATATGCTAATGATGTCGTTTTCCTTTATCTTTTTATAATAAAGGATTAGGCCAGGACTGTCTCTAGCTGCAACTCGGGGACCAATTTAGCTGGGATCCAGGAGAGACAAACCCTGGTGGTTAATTACCATTCATTAACATAGTTTGCATCTTTTCTTCTTCTCCAATACCCAGGAGCCAGCTATTGTCAATATTTGTCCCATATAAATTTCTGCAGTTTTTTTTCCAGTCACTGTCCTCCAGCGTAATGCAGCTAATGACAAACATTAATAACTCAGAGAAATCCGGTGGCGCAGTGGGTATAGAAAAGCAAAGCATCGGTGCCACGCAAATTATCTCTCAGCCCCCACCCCTTTGCCGTCTGACTGTCTCTATTTCTCTCTCTTCCTTTTAGTGTGTAATGCATAGTCAACATGTTTGCTTGCTGAGCCCCACCATCCGGCCTCGGCTGACACACTCATGCTATTTCTGTGACATATTCAAATGCGGGCCCCCTTAGCTGGTACTCCCTTGGGTTTAATTAACCTGGCCTTGCCTCTGACGCTCCCTCAGTGAAGACGTTAAAACGATCTTGAAAACACCCTTCAAACAGCGCCCCCCTCACCCCCCCCCCCCCCCCCCCCCCCCCAACACACACACACACCAATGTCTTGCACTAGGCGCTGTATATGATTTATCTCTTTTTTTTCTGTGTAGGAATGGCGTGCCATACTCCTTTTTCTTCTCTTTCACTCTCTCCTTGTCTTCCATCCTTCTTTTCTTGTACAGCTCTCATTAAGAGAGGTTTCCTGTGGGAATTACTTTGATCAGTACTTCCAAATGCAAAGTTTTCCTCCCTTCCCCTTTTATTCATTCCAACACAGTCAACTCTCTGTCATTTTTTTCCTCTGTCTCTGTCTCTTTCTCTCACCCCGACTTCTTTTTAAATCCAACTTTCCTATGTTTCTTTCTTTCCACAGATTCCTTCAGGAGCTTGTTCCTGGAGGGGTAGTGGAGGTCAGGGTCATGGGTTGACTTTTGGGTCGATCGATGATTTGTGTATGTGTGTTTGAGTTGTGTGTCCCAAGGCTTCTCTGTTGTACTTTTAAGTTCCCCCGGTCTGGTGTGAGTGCGTGCCACTTGGGTGGGAAGGCGGGTAGCCCACAGTACACAAAACAGTCAGAGCACAAGCAGAGAATTTCTGCAGCCTCTAAACTGATGCACAATTAGTCCTTGCAGATCTCGTCAGCCAGCTGTGTAGTGGATAGAAAACAGCCTCTGGTGATTTCCTTTACTTCACTGACACAGTTTCACACCCTGGCTATCGCTGCCAATATACCAGTCTGCTTTGATATCGCATACACAGACACTTGGCACTGTCTTAAAAAACAAGGTACTTGTGACATACAGCCAAATGTGTTTTTGACAAATGTATAATGCAACATGTTTACAGTTTTCATTGTGTCTATCCTCCATGTTTGAACCACAGGGAGAAGGTTCAGTATCAAAAGGTAGAGGTTGTTTACAATTTGTACGACAGAAATTTCTCCAAGCTGTTGTGTTTCAACTTGCTGTAGTGTGTAATTTTAGTAAAGAGCCTAATGGCAATTATTTCCAAAAATTTTAAAATTTAGACATGGCTTCTCAATACGTCCATGTGTAATTTTCTTTTTCATTAGATCAGATGCCACCTTAAAAAGAAAAAAGGAATCACACTCTCCTGATGCACATATGCTATGTATACAACCTCATTGATCTTGACTTGAACAAGTCCCTTATCCTCCTCTACAGCGCTCCAGACATGAAACGGCAGCAGATTATGGGTGGATGCGGCCCGCCGTGGGAAGCGAGGGAGCAGATAAAAAGGCCAGCCACTCAGGGGACTAAAGCTATGTTTTGATGCTGTGTGATAAAGCAGAGGCATAGGGCAAGAGGAAGGGGAAAGTTAAAGGATCTATCTATATATATATATCCTCTGGCTTCTCTTTTTGGGTTTTTTTCCTCCCCTCCTTCACTTCTTTGTCTTGTCCATCGTAACCAAGCTTTTCCTGCACTTTTATTGTTCTCTGACACTCACTTTCTCTGTCCCCATGGACTGTCCTAAGCCTTGCTCATGGCAGCTGTCTCTCTAAAGCCATGGCCTGAGCTCCTGGGGAGAAAAAAAGAGAGAAGGAGAGACCGAGAGAGGGGTTGATCTGGTCTCTAATCCACCTTCTCTCACAGTGTAGGAGGGAAGCTGCAGTCCTCAACATCACCTCAGAGAGAAGCGACTCTTTGGTATGTGACTAACTGAACCCTCTGGTGTCCATGTGACTAATCTGGGATGTTGTCAAACGGTGTAGAAACATTCAAACTTATACTTGGGTGCAGTGTATTTTCACAGATGTTGCTTTCATGTATGCCAAGCTTTAAGCAGGGGATTTTTCTGCTTTGAGGTCGTCAATTGGCACCCATAGTACCATTTTGTTATGTGCATTCAGAATCCAAACAAACATCTGAAACAGAGTATCAGTCTTCATCTGTCTTATCTGCTGTGAAATAGGCAGACATCCTTTGTTTTCTGCTCCAGCATATAATAACACCTTAGTCTGGGGTGTATAGCTCCTCAAAGCACCTCTCCACCTTGGCTAACTTTTCCAAGCGCTCATTAGCGGACTGGCTGAAGTTTGGAGGGTATGAAGCGGGCTGGCAGATTACCCCCTGTAAAGTAGCACACCTCAGGTAATCACACTAATGAATTCAAGCACCCCCACCCACCCACCCCTTATTCCTTTCTCTTTTTCCCTTTACTTACTTTCTCCCTTCCTTCCACAGTGGCGGGTCGGTGCAAGAAGTGCCAAACAACAAAGAAGTGTTTGTTTGCATAATATTAGCACTGCACACTCGCACACAGTGGCGGGGGCCTGACTGCAGGACTGACTGGAGGCTTCCCATGAACACAGGTGGAGCAGGGCGAGCATCACTGGGACCAATTAGAGCAGAGCACAGGTACATTAGCATGTTTGAGTGGAGTGTGATGGCGTGGGGATTGGTAAGCCTTTCGAAACACAAACACCTGACCACC
This sequence comes from Thunnus thynnus, assembly GCF_963924715.1. Lineage (NCBI taxonomy): Eukaryota > Metazoa > Chordata > Actinopteri > Scombriformes > Scombridae > Thunnus > Thunnus thynnus. Next base: position 23,773,219 of record NC_089519.1, read on the forward strand.
GCCTGGTATGTTTTAGTTGTTTGTCTCTCATGACATGATAGGCATATGGGTGACAAATGTCCCCTGATCTGCTGTCACAGCTAATCATGTCTGCACTTACACACACATTTTACTCAAAGATACAACAGCTTTCTTACTGTAAATGAAAGTAAGTCAGAGCTTTATTTATGATTCAATATAAAAATGACCATTTGTTTTAAAGATTAATATAAAAAAGTTAAGTCAGTTTCAAGTGGGTTGTTGCTTTAAAGGATAATAGAAACAAGCAGCAAAATGTGATTCACAACGTGTTTCGTCTTTCGGTAACTTATTGAATGTGGAGCAGGTTGATCCTCACCAGTAAAAGACACCATTGTTCTTAGCAAAACTCCACTGATTGAATTTAGGTTAAAATTAAAACGAATAGTTCATTACACTGAAAATGATGGTCCCATAGCATTCCCAGGCCTAATATTCTAGGTTTGTCATGCGGTATCCACTCAGCTGGACGTGCCCAGTAAAACCTCGACAGGGAGGCGTACTGATCAGATGCCTGAACCACCTCAATTAGTACCTTTCAATGTGAAGGAGCAGCAGATCTACTCCAAGCTCTGTGTAGATGTCTGAGCCCCTGACCTCACTCTATCCCTAGGGGATAGCATAGACACCTTGCAAAGGCCACTTGAACCTGTGATCTTATTCTTTTGGTCGCTCCTCAGAGCTCATGATCATAGGTGAGGGTTTGAACTTACAACTTTTGTTTGGCCCTGAAGAGGTTTTGGCAAACCATCAGACGAGGGGAGGCTAGACCTTTCTCAGACTGCCGACACACCCTCTGTGGAGGAGGCAGAGTTGGGAGACTCAGGCAAAACCTTGCCCGTTTCTCTGGCATAGGTCAAGTCAATAATGTAGTCAAACCCTCTGCAGTGGCAAGGTGCCAGGCGTGCATGAGATTTCACCTTGAGATGTTGAAAGCTGTGGATATTGTTGGGCTGTCTTGGTTGCCTTACTAATGTCGCTTAAAGGTTAGGAGAAGGGTGTATGGATTAGCTGACGGGGGATGTGGTCACTTTTTTTTAAATGGGAGTGGACGGTGTGGTCCAATCATCAGGATATCATACTGCTCAGCCTCCCCAGGAAAGATTATAACAGGGTGCTGGAAGGATGATCTGGCCAATTGCAATACAGATTGAGCTATAGTCATTGGAAAAGTGGACTAAGTCTTTTAGTTTGTACAGAGATAAAAGAGGGGAGTTTACCCATCCAGTCTATAAATGTTTTGTAAAGTTAGAGAAGACCTATGACTGTGTCCCTGGGATAGTTGTACTGTGGGAAAATAGGGTGCCAGGACCATCGCTACAAGTCATCCTGTCCTTGAATAATTTGAGTAAGAGCTACGTCTGTATTCATTGCAAACATTTAAGAATGTTCTTGATGGTGTTGGCCTTCCATGAAATTGTTCCTTGTCACAAATTGTTTGGGATTTAAATCAACACAGAGGAGAAAAAAGTATCCAGTTTGGTGACCTCCAAGTTTAATTGAGACTCAGCAACTTTCAGTCTGAGGTGGAAAACAGTGCCCCTATGGTTAGGAGTGAGTGACTGTCCCAAATAGCAGAGTTCAGGTATCTCTGGGGCTTGTTCCCATTTGAGGGGAAATAAAAAATCATATTGAAAGATATTTTCATGATGTTCATTAATGAGCTGAGGAATATCTGTCTATCTCAGTTGAACACTAAACACATTAAACAGAAAAACTTTTGAATTATTGATTTTAAAAGGTATCCATAACTAAAAACAATTGTAGAGTGTAGAGAAGAACCTGCAGAGGCCATTTACAAAAAAACAATCTGCTCTGTACAAAAACATAAACAAGTTTCTAATGTGTGAACCAAAAACTTCTGCTATTCCAGCTTTCAGTCTGCTGATGACAAAAATGAGACCAGTGGTCAGTGTAATAAAGTTAATGGCAACAATTTCATATTTCACTTCAGCTCAGCCTCCATCTGTCTGTTCAGCCCAGGTGAGATTTATTGTCTCATGAGCTAAGACAAATGGACACTTTCCTCAGGCCACACACGCACATACCGATCACTGAGCCGTGGAACCAAGCACTTTATCAGAGCCGCCCGCGGAGGCCAGTGAGCAGGAAAACTGAGCGAAGAACTGTACTCAGGTCACTGACAGCCACTTTGATGTATCACTCTTACTTTCTGTGTTTGCCAATAAGAGACACTCAGACAAAATAACTGTTTGGTGTTCAAGGTCTTGTTACATATCTGTTCAACCTTTTTATGTATTTTGCCTTCACTGTGTAGCTGGTCTAATCTGATGGAGTAATACAGCTTACTTTAGTTATATTTGTTGCATACAGTAGCATTTTCACTCTATTTCACACATGCATTATCATTGCTGTATCATTTTTTACCACTAGGTGGAAGCAAATCATCATAGTTTGTAATAAATGAACTCAGCTTTGGACAAATCACTCAGTGTGTAGACCTGAATGACGCACAACAACAGATAATCGTTCTCAACATATACTGCAACACTTTTAAAATGCTTTGTTCTTGTGATAGAAACATCCAGTGTGGTATGCCTTCAGGGTGAGCTGATGATGTGAATTTGTAAATTTAAAAGGTCCTAATTTTATTTCCATAGATTATACAGATTGTCTAAGCCAGTGGTTCTCAAAGTGAGGTCTTAGAGGGGACTCCAGGGTGTCCCCAGCAAAAAGGGGAATAATTTATTTTCACAATAATTTCATCCATAAGTAACACAATGACAGAATGTGTGACTGTTTTGGTCATGGGTTTCATACAGTTTTTGTAGTAAAGCATCTAAAAGCGAAAATCTTATCATATGGGGGACCCTGTGACAAAATCTCAAAAAATGGGGGTCCGTGGTCTACTTTGTGTTAGTTTAGGGGTCCTTAATGTGAAAACGTTTGAGAACCACTGGTCTAAGCTCTCTTCCGCCTTCCTTGTTTTTGGATGTATGTTCAGATATTTTCCACATGATGGCGCCACTAACATAACAAATGTTTCTCCTCATTTTCAAACAGCACTGCCGTAAACGATCTGCTGTGATGGAATTTGGTCATTACGAGGGAAGAGAATAAGAAATAACACGCACATAAAAATAGAATAAAAGCATAATAACATGCATCAATCAAATCGTAGTGATGACAGTGATGGAGTTTGTATTTTAAACAGGAACGAATTAACAGCATGCATTCAAGATGTCCATCGTTTAATAGATGAATAGTAGTACAAAGATGATGTGCATGTGTGTGAAGTATGTTAGCTGTTTCTAATGGATATGCAGATGCAGGGACACACACAGTGATGCAGAATTACTTAGTTATTTACATTTTCGGGTTTACATGAAGAAATGTCAACAGATATAGTTACATTTGTGTATTGTTAGCTGGTTTGAGGTACATTATTTCTTTGGAGTGAAGTTTATTTATGTTATTTTATTGATGCATTTGATAAGTGCGCATTTGTATTCCTTACACTCAGTCTGTAGTCTGATGGTCAGATATGCACCTCCTACAACAGACAACTGTACACTTTATTGCACACAATATTCACATTATGATCACTCACTGTTTGCATTTCATCACCCAGTACTCACTTCTCGAGACCAAAAGAAATTGGCTTTATTATTTAGATATGAATAATATATTTGGAAAAACAGTTTTTTAAAAAAAGGAATTTTAATGCGCTTTAGTCGTAAGTACAGAGTTCATTTCCTACATGGAGGCTTCCTGGAAAATACAGCGTTAATTTGTTTCGTTTGGACAATCACAGACGCCGTTATGGGCACATATAGGGTTTGATAGCCTATGTGGTGATCTTCACTCCGAGTCTTATTCCAGTCCTGTAATAATGGCCATATGGGACGAGTCTCTGTCTGTCCAAGTAGTCCTGCCACAGTCGACCCCAGCCATCTGGCGTCGAGGGGCTGCCGCTGAGCTGACAAATGTGTGCAGGTGACTTATTAGCTACAGATTCAGTGATATAACTCGCAGTACTCCTGCAGATTCGTGCAGTCGTTTTAATCTTCTCAGCCAAAAAATGTCGTGATGTCCGCATTGAGCAGGTGTCAGAGCAAGAATAACAGTGTGTGTGTGCACAAGGGAAAAAAACTGCACATTTTGCAATATTTACAGAACCCCGTCTATACAGTGTGTTGTTACAGGAAACATCTCTATTATGATCAATATATGGCCATTTTAAAGTCCTTTATGTATCAGTGATGTCACTCCTGTGTAATTTTGTGTGGACATAAACTAAGAGTCTTGACACAGCGTCCGATCAAGGTGCCATGGAAGCTTTTTGAGTCATCATTACGCACATCCATCACGCGCAGTAGGCTCCTTGAAATGACTGATGACACCAGTAGGTCAAGTTCATGAGTTGACGTGTGGAAAGTTGACAATTCCTGACAAGTTAACACGATTTTAAAATGCAGCTATTAGCGATTAGTCAATTAATCGATTAGTTGGTCGAAAGAAAATTGTTTGGCAACTATTTTGATTATTAACAATTGTTTAAGTTATTTTTTCAGCAAAAATGCGAACATTTGATGGTTCTAGGTTCTCAAATGATATAATTTTGCTGCCTTTCTTGGTCTTAAACTATAGTTAATTGAGTATTTGGGGGGGTTGGACTGCATGTCTGACAAAATAAGACATTTGAACACGTCACCTTGTCCTCTAGGATATTGTGATGGACATAGACTGCGTTCTGATGTTTTATAGAACAAATAATTGATCGACTAATTGAGAAAATAACCTGCAGATTAATCGATTGTGAAATTAATGGTTAGTTGCAGCCCTAGATATTGGCCACAGTGTAATTATGCGTGTATAGATGTTATTATTATTCACTTTGAGGGGATGTTATACTCGTCTTTGCCAACTGCTAGTCTGTCACGCTCAGCTCTCCAGTATTGGTTTCTGGCGGTGGATGCACATTTTCATGGCACCGGTTTCTGTGTGATCTTTTTCATCGTGTAAATCAACATTTTTGCATCTGATCCGCGGTGTGTTCGTCTAGTGATGAATCTGTCATTTCTATTATGCTGTTACACTGAATAGAGAAGAATAGGAGTTGAATCGTGATTGTCTCTGCTCATGGGCGCTGTCCAGGGTGCTGGAGGTGTAGCGGCGCTGCTGAAACTTTGCAGTTTGTCTTTACAAGTCACGAGTCTCATTAAGGGGGCAAGCATCGACATGTATGTGTACTCTAGTGTGTCTTTTTCTCTGTCTTTCTCTCTAATGTAATAGAAAAGTGTAGCCCCTAGATATAATCTAGGGTTAAGGCAACTATTACCACCATCACTCTAAAGGACAACTAGCATTTAAGTCTCTACCCACAAACTTGATCTACTTAGGGTTACGAAATGTTTTACTTCTTCTCGGTATCACTCCATCTTAATGTCAGATTAAAGCTCACTTTAATTGAAGAGTAATTATGTGTCAGTTTGTTATCCTCGCACGTCCTCATCCTTCCACTAAACGATCTTAAATTAGAAATTTCCTCCGCCTGCTTTAGAGATTGGAGTCCATTCCCGGTGAGGAGCCGGCCGCTTTAAATGGAGCTAGCTCTGACGTCAGCGCCGTTTTAGACATGCGGGTTTGACATCCAATAACCCGATCGAGGCTTTCGTCAGCCCCTTTCTCACAGGAGATCCCTCTGGTGAAGACCAGCGTAGACGGGGGTTAGCCGCTGCTGCAAGCTCACCAAATACAATTAGGAACGAGATTTTTCCCTACACGCAACTGCAGCATCAGTTTATATTCCCAGCTAGAACCACCGTGTAGCAACCATGTCTGTAGCGGGGCTGAAGAAGCAATTCCACAAAGCCACTCAGGTAAGAGGACCGCGACGTCTTGTACACCAGATATTCACACTGAGGTGTCACTTCATTGGAGAGGAGTGGGGATGCGTTTGGACTGTAGAGATTCGCCTTTAGTCGTTTTGGTGCTTAATGGACCTTTCATGCTGCACTCATGTGTAGTAGTGAGCTACTGTAGTTGTGCTCCATCCATACATCAGTTACCCATCGCTGTCCTGGTGCTGAAATGCACTCCAGTGAATAGACTGGCGTGGTGCAGCATTGCACCAAAGGAGTAATTTATTACTCATGTTTTACCCTGAATCCTCCGTTTAGATTTATTATGGGTTATTTGACGCATGACGGGAAAAGACACGATGATTATTCAATGTCATTTCTCTGTGTGGCCGTCTTGGAGGCAGATGGCACGACAATGTGATGATAGTGATGTCGGGCACGTCAGTTCCTCTCGGTACCCTTCAGATGACATTCCGCACCGTCAACACGCACAGAAAACCATCAGAGCTGCAGCTCATGGCAGCCGCTCACACATGTAATGCGCAAGTTGTAGCCTTAAACGAAAGACGGTTTTAAATCTGTGTTTCTTTCAGCCAACCACGGTGGGAACTCCGACGGGCACTGTGTTATGCAATCGTTAAGTGCGCCTTGGCGGAAATCCGTTCCTATCAGCAGCGGCACGCCATGACCCCGGCGCCCTCTAAACGCACTTAAAGGCTGTTGTGGAATACCAGTGATGCTTTTAATTACACCATCCCCATCTACTGCCAAATTATCTGTTATTATTAGATGCCGGTCCAGTGCTGTTCAAGGTTACCCAGAGGCTCATACTATACCACCCATTTTAGTATCCAGAAGCTCAGATTGAGATTTTAACCATCATTAACTTTGCAGCCCATCAGATTGGTGGCTATTGGTCACCAGTGCTCCAGAATGGGACTTTGATGGAAAAAGCCATGGACCGATCTGTCCCTGCAGCCTGCCACTAACTCCAGGGCCTTTGAGTAGCTTTATTTCCGGTGTTATCTTAAGAGCTCCTGGGGGGTGGGGGGGTTGAGGGTCTTAGGGGTGAGTCACAGTGACACTGACAGCCAGCTTGAGGCCCCTCACAGTAGGAAACCTGGAGCGTGGCTGACTCACACACACACACACACACACACACACACACACACACCACTCTCCTCCTTGTTCTCCAGTTCACCCAGCCTCCATATGGGCTTTGTTACAGCTCCCAGTTCGCACCATTCCTCATCCTTATGAGCAATTATCAGTGAGGTGGGAGAGAATAATTAAAATGACTTAATTGTGACACTAATAATGGCATGTCTGTTGAAGGTCAATGTTCAAACTCTTAATTGCATGTTGGATCCGAATAACTGTGAATAAGGTAGCAGTTTCTGATGGCAGGAGTTAATTTACACAATTAACAGCTGGGTTTCAATATGGTGCTACAGTGCAGAGGCAGTATTGTATTTTTAGGTCATTTAAAGCAGTTATTAGTCATTTGTATAGATGTTAATGTCACACTGACATTCAAGAGGCTTACGTAGACGATTTGAGCCAGACTCGGGAATGTTGCGTAATCTTTAAGAGCAGCACTTAGGGATCAAAAATAAAACCGTAAATAAAAACTGTAAAACATACCTGGAAGAGTTGATTTAATAAAAAGAAAAAATAATAATTGTTAAAGCTCATGGTTTGCTGTTAACACACTTCTCAGTTTTAATCAGGAGCTCGTTTTGTCAGATTGGAAGAGCTGTAGACAGCAGCCCACATGGGGCATTTAGACGGCCGCACAGATTGTCTTAATTCTGTGTGATGAGTCTATTGTCACCCATTAGCAGAGCCCTCTCTCACCCTGCAGATGTTTCTTTACAGCCTCAAATGTATCTGTGTGTGTGTGTGTGTGAGGTGGGGGCGCATATGAGCATTTATATCTGTAAAGAGGTGTGGTTGAGTGTGTACATAGTGAATACATCTGAATTAGTAGATCTCACACTACACCATTTTCAATACACAGTTTTATTCCCTGTGAGATTCCATCAGCTCTAGGCTCAAAGTTAGCTGTCTCTGTGGTCTCCTGCCGTCTGTTCCTCAGCTTCACCCCCCCCACCCGCTCCTCAACACACACACACACACACATATACAGACCCTGTCTTCTTCCCCAGACTCCCAGTGGCAGAAGGCTCCCCTCAACCCTCTGTTCCTGTGCCACATCCCTGTAATCCAGGCCCAGACTCACATAGGCAGCAACCCAGCAATCTGTCTACTCACACACACACACACACACACATCCTCCGACCAGACATTAGCAGGACCCCCACTCCAACACAAGGAGAGGGGGGTCAAGAGATTAAGAGATAGCATGAGAGATTTAAAAGAATCAGATAGGAATTTGGCAGAATAGATGTCTGCATTGTTGGTGTTAATTTTACACAAGATGTATAATAGTCATTGGCTCTCTTCTTATTGTCATGTCTAAGGGCGCCATCATAGGAGTGAGTGATATGGACAAAACCTCCAACAAGGTAGCCTATATGTAATTTTATATAGTGATATCAATATATATCACAATATTGTAGATTTTCTGGAAAAAGATAGGAAGTTAATGGATCGAATAACCAGAGATTAATGTTTTTTAAGCTAATCAAGCAAATTAAATACACAGAAGATTTAGGTACTTAATCACATTGATGCAAAAATCATATCAAACCATTGTTGTCAGTAGTCTAATATAAACACAGATATAAAAGGAATAGCTAGGTATAAAACACATAGCAAATCCTCTGAAGGTTGACAAGTTTATATTATCTTTTATCTGTTATATTTTGTCATATTGTCCACACATAATAAGGAAAACAGAGAACAGGGCTTCTTAGTCTACATATCTATGATGTCATAAAATCTCAAGATAAAACATTTCCATGAATAAATGATGGCATGATAACATCAAACTGGTTTATATGTAGATTGGAACAGATTGCATATCCTGAAATGTTGCATTGACCTTATAGCCCCGTGCGTCACTAATTGCTAATTAGCTGTGCAGCTTTGTCTGAAGTAAGTGTACAGCTTGCAAGAGATAAAAATCCTCATTCTTCTGCATGGAGTCTTGCAGCATTTCTTCATTATAGACTTTATGGAGTGTGCTGAGAGAAGCGGCTCATAAAAGGCAGAATGCCATGGAGTGAGGGAGGGATTTAATGGGATGCAAACACACACACACACACACACATACACACATCCTCAAACAGCCTCAGTTTTACCTTCTCACATCCATCACTGAGTAATTTATTTCACACCACCACAATCACACTTTCTCTCTGACAGAGGACAGCTCTCTTTCTCTCTCTCTCTCTCTCTCTCTCTCTCTCTCTCTCTCTCTCTCTCTCACCCAAGGACATCGGGGCTCAGAGTGGTGCATTAATAACGGGGCCCATTTTAAAAAGAAGGGAAGCACAGAGCATGAAGGGTAAACTCAGCAGGTCCACCAGAAACAGCTTTTTAAAATTTTATATATTTATTTACTTGGAAATCCTTCACTATGTCATAAAGTGATATATAGTTGTTCTACATTCACTGTATTTAAGAAAAACATCATATATATTGCTATAAAAAAAAACACGTTATATTCCTCCTCATTACTTTAAGCTAACAAACTGTCTCTCTGTCTGTAATATTTTTGAAGGTGAGGATTGCTTTTATGACGTCACAAGTCATCTTCACCTCAGAGTCAAATGAGTCATGCTTTGAGCAGATGCTACATTCATGATGGCTCTGTTCCCATGGAGAGAGTCATGTATGTGTGTCCTGGTTTTCAGTTGATTTTGTGAGCATGCATGTGAATCTGCTAATGTTCTTCTTTTAAAACTAATGTTTTGGGAAAAAGACTCAACTGCAGTTCTGCTTGTCGTTATATTTGAATCAAACCCTTGTTAAAATACCAGTTTTTTATATTTATCTTAAGGCTGCGGAGAGCATACTTTATCTCAATGGAATGAGCTTGTGCTGCCAGGAGGGAGACAAAAATGTGATCATTAAATAGTACTGCAGGAGAGAGAGATAAGTTGAAGCCAGAGAAAGTGTGCCAGATGCCAGAGTGAGTACGAGAAGAAAACAAAAAAAGAAGAGTTGTTGGGGGGTTTTAGTCTGGCAGCTTTTCCAGATAAAATGGTTGTTTTGCCTCTTGTCAATGTCAGGAGGAGGCTGACGAATTTCCTCACAAGTTTGGCTTCCTCTCTGCATGTCATGGATGAATCTACTGACTAAAGCCTCTGACTTTTCCTTTTTATGTCATGTTTGTAAATTTAGCACCTTTACATGATAAAATCATAGATATGACAGATTCTAGATCCTTTTTTCTGTAAGATTTATGGTACATCTCAAGTCCCACAGCTGCATCTCTGAACAGGATCATATTAGTCCATTTTTGTTGGTACTATACCATACAAGATTTTCATAAGATAAGATGCTATTTTTTAAGTAAATATTGTGTGCTAAACACACTATTATAGAGCTGCAACAATTATATTTTTGGGGAATGGACTGTTGGTTGGGACAAAAGAAGACATTTGAGGATGTCACCTTGGGTGTAGGAAAACAGTAGTCCATATTTCTCACCATTTTTGGACATTTTATTGACCAAACGACTAATTGATTAATTGAGAAAATCACTGACAGATTCATCTATAATGAAAATAATCGTTAGTTGCAGCCCTACACTATTGAGTGACCAATAATCTTGTCTGCAGATCGACACCATATGGATATAAACAGTGAATTAACTTTAATATTGAAATAATATTAAGATATTAATTATGACATCTAATCACAGTGATAGATTTAGGATGGCAGCACAATTGATTCAGTATATCTTCAGTAGCAACAGATTTGTGTAAACACCATGTAATGAGTTTATTTATAAGACACTCACTGTTTGAGTTTTTAAAAAAGATGCTAATTTACAGACAGCACAACTTGTAAACAAGCGGTGCTACTTTTTAAATACTAGCAGCTGAGACTGAAAACGTGATCGCTGTTATTAGTCTTTGGAGCCATTTCTAAACAAACATCTGTAACTATTGTCTTCATAGTGAAGGAACATGTTACAGCAGCATTGTGGATCGTTGACGTGTTTTTAATAGTTTTTGAACAACAATGGAGGTCTACGTCACAGAGGAATAAGATATATCAGGCTTTGGATAGACATACAATACTTTTGAGTAGGATGAGTTCATTGTTTGTTTGCCTCTGCACATGAAATTTGTTGACAGTAAGAAAAATGAAGAAAATCACCAGCTTTACCCTTTAAGTTTGTGACAGCTGTGGAGATTGGAAAGAAATATCACAGGGTGAACTTGGGTACTGTGACAATGTCAGCCATTATCTTTTTGAAATTTCTCTTCAGGTGTAACACATCACTGAGAAAAGCTGTAAAACACAGCCAGTACACCTTTGAAGAGCAGCTGTGCAAGCAGCACGAAGTGTTATATCACCTGTGTTCTATATGGGAACAAAATGATCTGTGTAGATAGCTACACATGTGTACCCATGTGACTGCTGGATTGCACATCTGTCCTTTTTGGTATTTTAAAATCAGCAAGCAGCTATCAAATTTGAACAGGGTATATTTCTTACAGAGAGTGATGAAGCAGTAATCCTTTATTATGTATTCAGTCTTGGTCTGACCAGAGGTTTCCCAGTGTGTGTTGTGAATACTAATATCAGTACTTTGCTTGTTTTAACCATCGTTGTATTGTGTGTAGCATTTTGATTTGTCAGTCGGAAACCATCTCATTTTAGTTTGTAGCTTAAAGGAAAATGATTAAGTATTGTGGAGGTCTTTTCTTGGTCCATTAACTTTAATGCATGTGCACATACATTAAAAGGCATCTCCAGCATTTGTGCTTTCCTTAGAAAAGAGAATGAAATGTGCAAGTGTGCATAGATGTACATCCGTGCGTGCCTGTGCACAGCAGTGGGGTCCTTGGATGTGGCTGATGCCTGCAGGGCTTTAGGGCAGCAGATTGTGAGTGGGTGACTCATCCAGCCTGGATCCTCGCTAGGCCTACTGCAGTGCAGCGTAAAACAGATCCAGCTGGGAGATAACAGATGGGGCGGGAGGGACAAAAAGAGTGAAGCAAGGAAAGAGAGATAAGAGAAGACAAGAAAGAGGAAAGAGAGGGAGATAAAGTAGAAAGCACCCTTGAGCAGGTAGGGAGTGGCAGAGAGAGAGAAGGAGAATTCAGCCAAGATATACTGAACAGAGCGAGAGAAGGAGGAGGGAGTCTGCCAAGTCAAACAGGAGAGAGTGTGGAGAACAGCAGATCTGCAGGGATTCTTGCAGGAGAAATTTGAATTTTGTCACTACAGTTTGCCAATTTTTACTTAGCAGTTCTGAGAAATGAGCGCCATCTTGTTTAATAAAATATTATTGGATGATTTCTATGAAGAGTCTCAGTCATCTCAGTCACACGATACAAGCAGTAGTAGCGAGAGTATGTAACTGTGGTTGTCGTATCACAAGTCAAGAGCATCAATACTGGACGATTCAGCAAATGTTCAATGACAACCTTTTATTTAAACTGCAGTAACTTAAGTGTGATTGAGGTTATGAAAGGAGGTTGTTGTGGCAAATAAACAAGCTGGATTACTAACTGGTCAGAGCGGGCAGCTGCTCTGCAGTCCAAACGCTCCAGGTTTACTGTGTGTTAATTAGTTTGTGTTCATTTACATATTATTGATCATCTGTTTTTTCATATGTACTATTAAAGCAGAATATAAACTGACAAAATAAGGGCCTTAAAGTGGGTTCTTCTTTATTTTTCTAATACTGAGACACTCATGAAGAGGGCCGCTGTCAAAATAGAGTTTCAAGACATTCATTATTTTGGTTTTCTGGTTCCATGTTTAATCAAATGAACCCATTGCAAACCTTGGGCCAGGTAGTATTAAACATTGTTGACATTGATGGTGGAAGAACCCAGGGCTTACTGGGGGCCCATCAACTAATTTCGGCCCCTATAAATACGGCCATGCAAATGGTTCAGGTTAGGGAAAAATTGTGGTTACATTTATTATTAAAAAAGGAAAACTTTTACTGCAAATCTGTGATGGGACTTAAGTCTCTTGCACAAAAGTCACATGTGTTACATACCGATCCATCTCCCTGACCATCTCATTTTCTCTCTTACTTACTCTTCTTTCCGCCTACTTCCTGCATTGGCACTGAATGTTGGCGTTGGCTGTAAATTGCAAAGTGCAGAGACATCCAATATGGACGTAATTCTGCAGGACACTGGGCTGAGTATCAGCTGTAGATGTGTTGTTTTCATGTCTGTCATTGGCTCATGAGTCAGAGGACAAAATCTCCTTGTTGTAACAGTCTCCTAAGAGTTGAACGCATTTGTCCCATCCCATTTAGTACATCCAGTTTTTGCCAAGTGCGGTTCAGCATTGCAGCAAAAGTGGTGCTGCACTGGATCGAGTCCAGCAGTACAGTACCCGCAGCAATCTACCTCCCATCTTTTTATCTTGATCTCTTTCCTTTCCTTACAACATGCACTTGTCATTTGCCTTCCAGCTTTAAAACAAAGTTTTTATTTACCAGGAGACCTTTTCCCTGGGCTTGCTAAACAGACATAAATTCTGGTCTGCTGTCTGACGGGTGCAAACAGTTTATCTTTCAAACAATAAAATCTTTCACTGGTTCTCAGACAGGTTTTGCTATATATTAAAGCAGCAGTGACAGTTTTTTGACTAGTGTACGTGCGAAATGTCACCTCTATCATTTCTCCTCCAGCAAATGTTCTCATTCACTCCCCTGACATCACATTAATCCTTTAGAGACCATTACAACAGTGACTTTTTGTCTATTGACACTTGAGCATGTGATAAACAGAAGCTCCAGAGCTGCTACTACCCTACCTGTAAATACCAATATATCTCACTAAGTCCCATAGATTTACTAAAATTATTAAGTAGAGGGAGGGGAACAAAGCAGAAACTTTGAATAAACTGTCAGCGATACCACTTTTGACATGAATGTGCATGCAGTAGCCGGAGGGTTGAAAAGTGGACTGTGGAGTTGTTCAGTGTTCTGACATCAGCTTTGTTCTAGAGGTTAATGACAGACGAACTCTACCTGTACCAGATCTATTTTTAGCTCGTCCTGTGGTTAGATGCTGTCGGCACATTTTAAATAAGAGCACTGGTGAGATAAACTCATTAAACATCCTCATCCAAAAGAAATGTGAATGAATATGTGGAGAAAAAAAAGAAGCCAGTTTCAAAATCTGTCAAAAAAGAAGGATGTGCTGGGTGAAGAAAACACTGGTGGGTGATATTCTGCAGATTCGCGCCTTCTTATTTTGACAGTGACGCTCACTTGAGGTTTTTGGTTTGTCTGTAGAAAGCGAGCTGCTGTTCATCACTGTCCGCAGTTTCTCCTCCTCCTTTCCCTTGTTTTTTTCCTCTCCCCCCTTTCCCATCCTCCCAGCATCAGTATTCAGGCCATGGTTGATGTTTTATTCACGACTGGTATATTACATATTCTGGGCATCAACCACTGCAGGAGAGACAACCGATAGCATGGAGCTTGAAAAGGGAATTTCTCAGGACCTGTTATTAAGCATTAGGTAAAGGTTTGCCTAATTAAAAAGTGAAAATTAGCATTGGTCCTTTTGTTTTCCAAAACATATGCGTTTAAAGATATTGGCCATTAACATGACTCGCAATAGAGTTCAATTATATTACCCAACAAAACAATACCATTGGGTTTTTCATTGTATGTTGATTCCACTGTTAATGTGTTGCCATTCTTATGGAGTGTAAAGCAATTTACTTTTATACACGGAAACATTGATAAGAATAAATTAAACCACATTCATAAACACACATATACCTCTACTTCAGGGACATTTGGGTCACATCATTATTACGTAAATCTATTACCCAGAGCCTGCAGTTCACTTTCCCCAAAACCCATTCAGCATGTTGGTTATTGGCTTTTGTTATAGCTGCCAACACAGTGTGAATATAATGAAGGGCAATGCAACATCATTTACAGTTATGGATGTGTTTAGAGCCCCAGAGACCTTGCCAAAGGTATTATCTGTGATGTGTGGAGCAGTTTCTCAGAGTTAAAGGTCATTGTCCGAGCAGACATCATGAATCATGAGGTCATATAAGCCACTTGTGTTTTTCATCAATGTTTGAGACAGAAATGTAACATTTTGATATATTCTATAATTTAATTATAGAATATAGCACTAAAAAAGTCTACAGCCACGCTAGCAGCGCAAACCAAACTGTTAGATACAAATAGAGGTCCAAAATTTGTTTCTGGCAGCAGTAATAATGTAATAATTAGCCAGAGGGTGGTGTCAGCCTCCTGCTGTGTGTTGAGAACATGAAAGTGTTATGAGAGTTTGCGGCAATATTACGTAGTTTATTTATGTGAGGATGGTGTCAGCAGAGATGTCGTCATGTTAAGTAATTTGTGAGATTTTCATGATATTACAGTTTGTGTTGGCTAGAAAGATGTAAGGAATCCAATCTTTATTTTTTCTGACTATTTAATAATAATAACAACATTATTTATAGAGTACTTTTCTAAGCAGAGTTACAAAGTGCTTAACAGTAAAACCAACAGATTAAACAGTAAAAATGCTAAAATAATTACATTACAAGAACACAGGAAAAAACAGTGAGGAGCAGAGAAAAATAAGACCAAATAAGACAATTTAGACATGTATGTATAATTTTTGTACACAGTTTAAACATCATCAGTGTTTGCCAAGTAGCACTAAACACAAAGTACAGTTGGAGCTGATTGGAATGATATTAATTGTGGGAGTATTTTGTTGTAAAAAAAAAAAAAAAAAGTAGTGCATAAATTGAATTTTTGACCTGATGATGGTGCTATGTGAAAAGTCAGGGAATCACCAAATTTTGTAGCCTTCACCCTCTGGGGAACATGAATATCTGTACAAAATATAATGGCAATCTATCCTGTACTTGTTGGACTAACCGACAACAACACACAAAATACTGTATAATGAAATAGCATAACATGTATATTATAGCAGATTAATTTTATTCCTTTATTGAAAATTAAGGCAAGAAGATATCTGGACAGGAAAAGCATAGAACCGAAAGGAGGATGGCAGGAGAAAAGATGATAGAGAGAAGCTGTAAAGTCTAACAGAGAGCAGGAAGCGATGGGAAGAGGAAGTGATGGAGTAAGTGGAGAGAAGAGGAGGATGTTAGGAACAAAAGAGGAGTGGGGGGGGGGGCTGTGCTTTCAGACAGCTGTATAGCATCATGTCCTCAATCTAATGCCTAATTTGGCTCATGAAGGAGCAGTAATGAGGGTTGGGAGGGAACAGTCTGTGCTTTTACTGTATTTACATGTCTGCTGGTAGAGTGAGTCCAGCAGAGTTTTGGGCGGACAGTATGTGAGACATTTCCCCAGTATTTAAAAAAAAAAAAGCAATGTTATGTGACACACAGTTAACTCACTCGCCATGTGCGCACACAGCTTCCTCCCACCAACTGCAGAGCTGAGACTGGATGGCTTGTCAGGGATTATACTCAGATTAATCAGAGCACAGTGACTTTGCATCATATTGGAGCTGTGTGTGACTCAGAATCAGAGCACTGCAGCTGTAATCTGTGAAACGTGCTGCATGTGCTGGACCAGACCGCCAAATGTACCATGTGACAGGTCAGAGAGTCATGACTCTTCTGTCCTCTTAATATCAAAGTTGATTTCTTGTGGGGATTTTAATGCTGATAAACCATTTTCACATTCATCCACAGCTTAAGAGTCACCACTGCCCTTTCCTTTATATTGCTTTACACTAAAAAAATACTCAAAAATGTGCAGGGATGATCATGTGAGGAGGCAGATACAGTATATTAAACCTGTTTTAGTTTATATAATTAACTAAATATACTAGACTCTTATATAAATATGAATTATGACTAAACTCTTCTTATAATTGCCCTAATGTTGTTGTTCACCGTGCAGTTGACTAATGAGTATTTAAATACGTTGGTGCTTTGTGTAAACAAGCCTCTTCATTACCTTCATGACTTGTAGAAAGTGCCAGAGGCTTGTTGGTAAACAAAGTTATTTTTCTACAGTACAGACTTAATATGACGTCAATAACTCACAGACTGAGCAGTGGATTAGACATCTTGAATGAAATGCAAATGACAAATATCTTTTTTAATTAGGAGATGGCGGTGGACCATTCATGTAGGTGTGTGTCATTGCAGCCGTGTGTGTGTTTGCAGATGATTGTGTGATTTTTGCAAGAAAACAGATAAAGAAGAGAGTTGAAGACAATCCAGGAAAAGGTTGATTCAGTTGATAAGATGTGTGATTTTTTTTTGTCTTTGTCCCCATCTTAAAATTTTGGGTGTCTAGTCTACATAAAACTCACCTAAATGAGCTTTTTCAGATTCTTCATGTCTAATAATATTGTCAAGGACAGACAGAACATTCTTTTCATTTTTCTTTCTTGGGTGTTTTTCCTTAAAAAAAATCTCTTAATGTAGGTTTATGGATAAGCTTTTTCTTATCCAAGCTTGTTAGCAAAATTCAAGGTGGTGCTGACAGTTTTTGGAAGCGTTAATCACAGCTGAGCTTTTGTACAGCATACTGTATATATGGAGTGGCTGATAAATAGATTAAAGCCTCCATAAATGTTCTTACAGCGTGTGCAGGTCTGAGCTCGAATCCATAAATTATTGATTCTCAACCTACTTTGTTAGTGTGAGTACAAACACTGTTGACCAGCTCTCGTTAAACACCTTTTGAAAGGCTGACTGGACACATTTCCTGCTTTTAGCACATCAGCGTAAATTCAGTCTTTGTTAAGTTTTTAAACTATGAACACCTTTATTATGTGAAGAGATTAAAGAGATAAAAGTTGCCTTTTATTCTCAATTTTTAAGCAAACATGGACAAGAAGTCAGTAAGATACACTGATCTAAACGCTTTAGTAAAGGACAAAGTCACAAGTGTGCTATTTACTGAATTCCCTCAGATAAAGTACTGCAAAATTATCTGCTCTTTGTTTTTGAGTCTACTGGCTTTTTAATCGTTTTGTATTTAACCCTCTATCTATTTAGGGTGTTTTCACTGCAGATTTTTAATGTATCATTTAATATTTTTAGAGCTGCAAGTAACAATTATTTGATTAATCTGCCAATTATTTCATTGATTAATGGTTTTGTCTCTCAAGTGTCATAAAACAGTTTTTAAAAAAGGTGTAAAGGCATATTCACATTGCCTGTTTTGTCCAACTAACTTACTGTCATATATGACAAAGAAAAGCATCAAATCCTCACGTTTTAGAAGCTGGAGCCAGCAAATGTTTGGTATTTTTGCTTGTTTCAGCTCCAAATATTGTATTATTTTAATATTTATTATCATATATTGTATATGTTGAAATATACACGTCTTTTTGCATGTACAGGTTCAGCAACAGCCATCAATATTCTGGGTATCATTACGTTTCTGGTTCGCCTCTCCCTCTCCAATCTTGACCTTCTTTATGGACAGGAAATCTAATCAAACCAGACTGGTGTTGAATAGCAGATAGTCAATATCAAATATACAGGATGTTTTTCTACTGAGGCTTTTCAATTTTCTCGTCTTTTAATAGGTCGTGCCAGCGGCTGGATGTATTTATATTATTGTTTATTATTTATAGCTTCGGGAGGGACTAGTGCAGTGTGATTGAGAGTCTGCAGTAGTGTTTGGAAGGTGAAGAATCTGTTTTTTGCTGGTTTATTGATTTTAGTGTAAATGTACCACTGCTTGTTTCTTCCAGGATCCATTTTCTGTTGTTGTAGCTGAACTCTTTAGCCTGAAGTTAGAAGTAAAAGACATTTATCTTCATCAACAACAATAATGAATCTTCTTTCAAGCTAGCCAGCATTTTTGTGGCTTCAGTCAGGTGTTGTGTTAAAAGTGTGTTGTGTTCAGGGACCAGTGATGAGGTGTTTTGGGAATGTTTGTGTCTCCTCCGTTCTCACAATCAGGTATTGTCTGCACACTCCTTGTAGATTATGATATTGTTTTCCCTAATGGTGCAAATACTGTTTCTCCGCAGGCATGCTGCTGTCACAGCACATACTCTGACATACTGTCCTCTCTCTTTATCTTATTTGTTATCCTGCTGTTTCTCCAGATCCATTTTCACTCACATCTTCTCTTGTCATCTCTTTTTTTTAATTATGAACTTCTGACATGTACTTTATTGTACCCACACATGGCCTTGCACTTGAATAAAATGTGAAGTTACATATAAAATCCAATGGTTTTGCATGTATGATTGTAAGCAACAGTTTATCTTTATTGTTTATTTATAGATTATATTATAACAATGCATTATGTACAGTGTACAAAGCTGGTAATTATAATATTATAGATACACAGAAAAAAATTGATACATACTACACAATAGGGCTGCAACTAATGATTATTTTCATTATCAATTAATCTTTTTTTCTCTCTTTAATTGTTTGATCTACAAAAATGTCAGATAGTACTGAAAAATGCCCATCACAATTTCCTAAAGCCAAAAATAACACATTTAAATTGTTTGTGTTGTACAAGTCTCAAACCAAAAGATATTCAGTTTGCTATCACATGAGAGAGATAAAAGCAAAAGCAAATCCTTACAAATATGAAGATGGAGATGGAACATTTTTGGTGTTTTTTTTTTCTTGAAAAATTACCTGAATGATTAATTGATTATCAAAGTAGTTGCTGTTAAATTTTCTGTTGATCAACTAATTCTTTCATCTTTACTATTCAATACACAGGATCTATTACTTTTAGTAGAATTTCATTTCACTTTATATTCTTTGCTTTCCATATATATTCATTTTTCTGTTACACTTGACTCCTCTTGCTTTCATTTTTTATACCCATGCATGTTACTCTTCTGTAAGTCTTCTACCATCTTTAAAAGTCTTTCTCTCGGTTACATTAATTTTACTTGAAAACTTCCTTTGATTTTTAGATATCAATTTAAAGCTTCAGCATCTTTACTATCTCCTGAAGCTGTACAGTTGTACATCTTTTATGAAACATGGTGTTCAGTGTATGATTTGCACCACTGGTTTCCTCCCATAAAACAAGTTAAACCACATCAAAGAAGTGGCAGAGGCATATCTTAAAGTGGTTAACATGTACAGTTATTTGAGTGTCACTGAACTGACATTTAGTTTTAAGTGTAAAAGTTCATTCTTGACTTTAGGAACAGTTTGATAAAATAATCAAACTCTAGGTCCATTTTAAACGCTTTTTTCACAGCTTTCAACCACATTTCACAGCCTCCATGAGCGCTGATGATCATACGCTAATTAAGGCCATTAGATACTATTGAAAGCTCCAGAATTACTTACTGTAGTTTTGCTTCTTTAGTAAAAGATTTAAGGGTTGTAATTCCATCAGTCAGTGTGGATTTCAGTTAGTTTTTACATGTTTTCATTTGGCTTCATTATTGATTAATGGTCATGTGCTCTGGAGGAGGGGGAGGAGTCTTGGTTGAGGGAGCGCCGCTACGCTCAATGTCTGCACTGAATTTTTTTATATATAGTTTTTATAATCAGTACCCACACAAGACAACAAGTCCAGCTTTACTTTTCTTGGCTGTGTGTGTGTGTGTGTGTGTGAGTGTATGACAGAGAGAGAGAGAGAGCACTTTGTGTAAAAGTTCACACACCTCATGAAGAGGACAAACCAGCGAGGTTCCTCCTGCTACTGTAGCAGCAGCTGTCCTTCCTCGAGGTTTCCACCAGAGACTGAAAAGATAGAAAACCAGTAACTTCCTGTAACAAGTCAAGAAAGCATCACATTTATAAAATGTCTGCTTTGTCACTTTCCCCATAATTTTACCACTGAATGTCATACTCTCTTATTTCTGGATTCCTCTTGTTTATAAAAATTTAAAGATTATATTTTATGCACAGACAGTTCAACTGCCTTCTAATAGCAATAACACATCTTCAGACAATATGAGAACGTCTTTAATATCCAAAATCAGTGAAAGTGTTTTAATTTTTTTTTTTTTTTACTTCTGCAAGAAAGCGAACTGTAACACTGACTGAGGCTGACGTTGGTTTAATGTTGGTTCCTGATGACTGGACATGACTATGATCTTACAGATAAAAGATGTGCTCATGAATCTGTGGATTATAGACATACACACACACACACACACACACACACACACACACACACACAGTGCGGGCAGCCATCTGAAACCGAGCTTTAATAACTGTCATCAATACTGATTTTCAGTGATCGTTATCCCAGACAACACCATCATTACACCCACACAGATTTGACTTGCGACATTACTGGGTAAACATTAAAATAATATTACTGTGAGTGTGAACCTGCTGTATAAATATAACTTGTATAACGTGCTGGAAGAAGTCAACAGACCTCAGAGCACCGTCATTATCTCTTCTGAGAGACACACTCGCGTTTGAAATGTGACTTGCAGAGTGGCAATTATGTGTAGAGGAAGCGAGAAAGCAAGTGTGTTGATGTAACTGAAGGTGCTTCTACATTCGTTTGTGTGTGTGTGTGTGTGTGTGTGTGTGTGTGTGTGTGTGTGTGTGTCGTTTCTTGAGGGAATGGTGAGTCACTCAATGTGGGGATGAAGTGTCATTTATAGACTCATTGTTTCAGGGTTATCTTCCTCTCTTGGCTTTGGCTTTAAACAATAATGACACACATTTATGTATCATTTTGAGCTGAATTCAATAAAAGCTGGTGAGGGTTTTTTTTTTTTCCATTTTGATGCCAAAACATGTCAAATCTTCTGGCCCTCACTCAAGGCTTTTTCAAGTAAAACAAAGAGCTTTTCTTTTACTTTATTTTTAAAGATTCCCTTCAGACATGTTTTAAGATAAATAAAAATATTTCATTTGTGTCTAATATGGTTTGTCTACCAAAAAAAAGTTAAATCATCTCATTAAACTATTTAAAATGACATCTTCTGTTTCTCCCTCATTGAAAAATCTAAAATCTATGAATATGGAAATATTTTTCATTTCAAAAGTTTTGCTGGACACAAGATGTTTCCTACTTCACCTGAAAGTCTATTCTCAGTAGGGCTTGGTATTGTTTAAAAAGTTACCATACCAGTGCCCTTAAAGTGATACCGATACTCCGATAGAGTACTTCATTCGATACCTTCTTTTCTACTTAATTCAATACCCATCATGTGAATGGAAGCATTCAGTTAAAATGCCACCACTCCTCCCCTTCCTAATGATTTTTACACAAATACATTTTGAAAGTGTTTAAATTATTGACATATTTATTAAATCACTGTACAAAACTGAACAATGAAGTATTATCAGCTCAGACTGTATGGTTTGTAGCTGCTGCAGTAGTGGGCCAATCACACGTCGCTTTAAATTGAAGAAGGCTTGCGGTGATTGGCTGCCAGCAAAACCATACAAAAAGTCATTTTTTTCCAGATCTGGGTACAAAAAGGATCAGATGCAGGTATCATTTGACTGGAGACGTTTCAATACTACTTGGTACTGTTATTTCGGTCGATACCATAAAGATATCGAGTACCAATATCCAGCCCTAATTCTCAGTGTTTGTGCACTGGAGGCTTCAAGTTTCCACATCACACTTGTGTAAGTTGCATACTGGACCACGATTGGCTCCAAACTAGTTGTGATGTCACAAATGAAGCTCACACACCCTTTAAACTCAGATTTAAGGTGAACAGAGAAAAACCATCCCCCTTTCAGATGATGAATGTGAAACTCTGCATGTACATTATTCTGCACAATGAAGCTCAAACATCCAAATAAAGTAGCAATAAACAAAACACATTTTTGAGTGGAGGTTGACTTGAAGTTTTTTCAAGATTCAATGAGCATTAATGCTCTCTTTCAGTTGTATATTACAATCTGGATTAGTTTTTGCTGAAATACTTTGCTCAAGAGCATCTTAGTGGTGCGTAATGAAGAAGCAGTGCATGCACTCATTAGTTCTCTGCCAATCCAGAGATCAAATCCTGGCAGACCTTAGACTATACACTAAATCTCAAACACGTAAATACAGCAGCTGTTAAACACTCCTCAATGACAGATAATCTCAGGTAAATATTATTACCTTTAAGTGAAGACTGAATTCACCAAAAAATGTTATTCAGCAATTCAATAAATTCATTAAAATATACAAAGAAATAAACATTTTATGGCACATTTATAATGTTTTTTTACATAGTTGTGATCAGGGAGAAAGCTCAATTATATAAGCAGTGAATAAATACTATTATTTGCTGATATCTGGTGTTTAATAAAAGGTAATCCAAGGCTAAACAGGATGAATGTCAAGAGAGAAAGGAGGGAGACAAAAACACAAAAACTAATGGATGACGACAAACCATTGACTCAACTGACAGGATGATGAGACTGGATCTGACGTGATGAGATTTAGAGCATATGTGTGGTTATAGCTTTCAAATAAGGTGCAGCAACTAACGTTTTGACATAAATCATGCTAGTGTATTGCTAAGACTGTGCGCTCTAGACCTCCAGATCAGGATAAAAAACAAATTCTAGTAGCAGGTGAGATTAACTAATGAGTGAGGACAGGATCACTTCTTATGGGTGTGAAAATTATTGCAAGAGGGAATTCAAAGAAAGGACTGAGCACATTGAGTCTTTCACACTTTCTCATGGTTCCTGTGCAGAGCTTTAGGTGGTCTGGCAGGCGAACACTGTAACCGAGAGGAGCACCGAGACTGTCAGTAATACTGAGAATAGAAGCTCACTTATTTACTTCTAAAGGACGGAGGATTCTTGTCTTTACTGATAGTACTATTAAAATGTCTACTTCTGTTACTCTACTGATTTCCTCTGTATGCTGATCAGTTTAACTGTCTTTCCGTTAATTGTAAAAACAATAGTGAGAGTGCTAATATAAAAAATAAGGCAAGTTTACTTGTATAGCACCTTTCAACAAGACGATTCAAAGTGCTTTACATTAAACATAAAAGGTATTAAGACAAGTTTTTAAAAAAGACACGTTTATATAGGATTTAAAAGAGAAAAAATAAAATAGAAAAAGATTAAGAAAAATTACAGTGCAGTTCAAGATATGAGTAAAGAGATCAATGTGCATATGTGTGGAGAGGAAAACGGCCTAGTGCACTCATTACCTAAATAATAAACATACATAAATATAAAAAGTCAGTGTTAAAAAAATTTGATCACAAAACCAAAATGAAAGCCTTTTTCAAATATGCTCTAAAGGACTTTAAGGGCAAAGGAATTTTAACCCAATGAGAATAGAATAAATTTGAATTCCTGTATCCACTTGGAAAATGGACCTCTGGTTGTGATGGATGACTGTCTGGTTGAGTGAGAGTTAATCTGTGAGTTTGTTTCAAAATGAAATGATCTGCAATGAATAAATAGTCCCAAATTTAATTTCATAAAAGGCAGCGGCAAACAGAAACAGTACCAGTACCAGCCCTTGAAATAACATGAAAACACACCAGTAATAACATATATGTCTTGTCATGGTGCCATAAAGCAATGCTCTCACAATCCCATCATATCATTCAGCAAAAGCTCCCATCAGTCATGTCGTGCGTGCAGTTATTCATCCTCCATCTTTGTCTCATCATCATCACCATCATGTATCCCAATGCTCTCAAACTCTGGCACGCTTTCCTCACACGCACGGTGCCAGCTGGCCAACCCCTCCCCTCCTCACTCCCTCCTTTCCTCCCCCGTTTACTGAGTGGTACATGGATGGATCGGAGTGTGCACACATCTCCCCAGCTTCAGACTCATCCCTGTTGTTACATAAGAGCCATGCAAAGGCTTACAAATCAGATTATAATAGCCACGAGCCACACACTCAGAGAGGATAGAGGTCAGTGAAGCAACATGGCCAACCAGTGGAATGATGCTGGCAGGAGTCTGGACAGAGGAAACGCTGGCACCCTGTCCCGTCTGGGTGCTCGTCCAATCAGCCTGAGCTTGACATCTACCTGTCGTACAGGATGAAGCTCAGCAGCAAGTTTAGGGTTCCACTTTTAGGCTGTGTAGACTATTGTCATTGGTTGTTTCTCAGTGGTTTTGTACCTTTGAATCTTGTCCCTACTAATTCTGCCCCAGGCCTTGATGCTCTGCAGGATTACTGTCATCCTGAAACAGCTGCAGTTGGAGCAAGAACCAACCACCCCCACGTTCAATCTGAATGCCAGGATTTAAAAATAACAAATGGATTTTTCCTTGATTCCACGAGAGCATGGGTCGATACTTAGGACAGCTAGTACATTTAAAGGTTTGCTCCTAAATAAGTTTTTAATATCCATACACATTTGGGTCCTTGTGGTGATACAGTGTGTCCTTAGAAATCCTGGTCAGCTGAGTGTCGAGGTTTAACCGTTGCAGCTAATGTAGTCAGGCGTATTGTTGAGTCACAGTCCAGCAGTGAATGCACTTGGCGCAGTGTTGCATGAGAAATGCGACAATGAGAACAGCAAGGCCCTGAGAGTATTTGGAGGTGAGAAGAGGAAACGAAAAAAGGGAGTCTTAAAGACAAAAGTGGAAGGGAAAGGCAGAAAACAAGCTGAAAAAGAAGACTATACAAAGATCTTCTGGGCATTGTCATATTCCCAACTGAGCCATGCTTTTCTCCATACCTCTGTCCTCTTTTATCATCCTTTTTTCACAACATACTAGGTGAAAATGAGAGTTAAAAGGGGGAAAATATACCAGTGAAACCTGAGCACAGAATAAACGAGGGAGAACATATTTCCTCCTAGATCCTTCCCCACAGAGAGGGAAAAGGGCAGTTAGGGAGCAGATAGGTAAAGAAGGAGGGGAGGGGTGTTTTAATGCCACCAGGAAGAGTCAGATCCTCCTGTTATTGTCCAGCAGCAGGGGCTGTCCTACTAATAGCCTCACTAATCACTCTTGTCATTTTTAATCTCCCTCTTCCACCCTGGGCGTATTTTAAGCAGGGGCCTCCGTGTGCCCGGCCGGGATTAGACTAGTGAGCAGGAAAGGAGGGAGGAGGTGTGGGAGGCATGGGGGAGGGAGGAGAGCAGAGGCAGCACGCTCACATTGGGCGCCATGTGACCAATGCTAATACTAACAGTACAGCTGTGAATGCTAACAGTACTGGATAGTACAAAGATACACCAACCGATGATGTCTTTTGGGGTTTTTTTAACTGAAGAGGTGCGAACAAGCTGAGAAATGTCTCTCAGCAGTAAAGGAAAAGGTTTTGCATTATTACAGTGTGAACAATGTGGGTGGTGTGTGGATGGACTTTGTATTCATTTATATATCCATATCCATCCAACATATAAACCCATATTAAATTTGTAAATGAAAGCCATCCTGTTATTATGCTTTTTTAAATCCCATATGGCTTTGTCTTGATGTATGACAGAAATACATTTTAACCATTGTATTCTGGTACAAAATTCAATTTATAAACTACTAATTTGCAGCGGAAAACACATTTTTGAGAGAAATGTAATGCTTGCTGATTTACATTTTTATCAGCACACTGAGAAAATGTCAGACATTCACTGACAACATATCTCATTTGTTTTCCCTACAGCATAAACTCACAGCAACTAAAGCATGATTTAACATCTGCATGGCTGCGTTTAGGCAACTACAGTATTTGGCTAATGTCCATCCACCCAAACTGCCTGACTACGAGATTCAACAAAACATTAAATTGAAAAAAAGTTGCCAGCGATACGATCATACATTTCCTTCAAAAATGTAATTAACAAAACAAATTAGTAGGCTAGTATATAAACATAGTTTCTAGGAGACAGGGTTGTTATATTCTGTAAGTAACATTCTTAAAAATTCACAAAAAGGCAACTAAATACATTTTTAAAAAAGACAAACTGAATAAAGAAATGAGGAAATTATTGATGGTGCCCAGTCTATCCATATATTATTTAAGTCATTGCTTTGTACTTCTTGTGTTGGGGAATAAGCCGGATAGTCTTTTTAATCACTGCGTTTTTAAAACACACAGCAAATTTTCATATACGTCTGCATATTTTTCCCTTTTCTTCCCTCTGTCCTTCAGCAAAACATAGCAGGGAATATACCAATTAAAGCAAAAAGAAATATTATATTACAAGTGTTAAAACTGCTACTTGTTTTACTATTGTTTTACTTTTGGAAGTTCTTTTTTGTAGGATTTGATTTAAGCAATCCAGATGTTCAGAGAAACACATGAACAGATGTATAAACATGAAAACAGATAGGCTAACATCCTGTGTGTGCATGTGTGGATACGATGCTGTGCAGTAGTATTGATCACACCGTGTTCTGCAGCGAGTAGCGAAATCTAATCCCCAACTTCCGTTTAAAAGCAGTAGCAGCAGATACTTTATGTGTCACAGTGTGTCTCCGGCCGGTTTCCTCGTCAGCCATTTAATAGTATTAGTAGCTCAGGGTGTCGTACACAGGTGTAAAACCCTGCTGTTTAAACTCTGCTGTGCTGTTTGCCAAGAGTGTTTTCATTAATCTGTTTGGACAGCTCTCCTTATAGAAAAGAAATACCCTTGGCTTGCAGCTGAATTGTCACTCCTGATTAAATATAGCAGAGAAGGATCCAATACCTGGTAATGGTTTGTTATTTTTGGGACAGTAGGAGAAATTACAACATCTATCAGTGTCGGATAAAACCACAGAAGTTTGGAACAAGTCATTCCTCAAATCATCAGGCCAAATACAAATGCTTTCCATTAAAATCTATATTATTAGAGTATTTTTGACCTTTTTTAATTTTAGATTAAGTGGTGTCTGATATGAGTAAATACTTGGTTGAGGAATTTCAGTCAGATCCGTTTGGGCTTGCAGAAATCTTGCGTAAGTTTTTTTCTTCATAACAGCAAAATGCATGTGAGCAAAATCCCTCTCAGCTGTAAATCCACTGCAAGTTGACCTGTTATGTCATGCTGGTTTTCAGCTTTACTACACCTCACTTTTGTCACCTGGGGCCCTGCGAACACTGATGCACTCTCAAAATCTCTGCTGTGAGATCACGCCAGGACACGTCGTGCTGTCTGACCCCTTGTGATGATGCAAGAGATTTTGGGACGATAGAGGGAGGAAGGACACCCTGTCTGGAGCTTTTGGCAAGATTTATGAGCTATTTTCCTCTCCCCGTGTAGCATATTTAATCTGGTCAGATGTGCCTGACGTGGGTGCAGGTTGGAGAGAAATGGCGTGTGAGGAGAGAGACCTAAAGCTATGAACTACACCCGAAGGTTTATAGTTAGTAGCCTATTATAGTTGAATGTTCCCTTTTTTAATTTTACCTGATCTTGTTATTCATTAAGGATTTTAGTGATAGCAATGTCGGTCCACCACTTCACTTCGGTCCAGACAGAAATATCTCAACAGCTATTAAATGGGTTGTCATGAAATTTTATAGAGACGTTTATTGTCTCCAGAGGATGAATCCTACTCTGGTGATCCCCTGACTTTTCCTCTCGCACCACCATGTGGATAACATTTGTGGTTTTGAGTGAAATGTCTTAACAACTATTGGATGGATTGTCATGAAATTTTGTTTATACATTCATCTTTTCCTCAAGATGAGCTGCAATTATTTTGATGTTCCCTTAACTTCATATAGCGCGACCAATGGGTCAAAATGTCAACAACATTCCCATCAGCCTCAGCTGTTCTTTGTGTTTAAACCAGGAGTTTTCAAAGTCTGAGACTGGGCCTCCCCTCAGACAAAGCTTGGAAAAAGACGGCCCCTCACCCCCTCTTAGTTTACTTGCTTAGTTTCATTCAATTCCTTGATGCCTATGGGATCATGATTATGTTATTTGATCCTATAGACACTCAACAGTTGAGCCAAGATAGCCGGATATTGCTATTTGACATAACTTCAGACTACACCAAATACATAAAAAAGGTCTGTTTGAAGGCATTTATTTGTTTCTGACTCTGGGAAAGTGGGAAAAACAGTAAAATTCCCCAAAACTACTGTATCTCTAAACTCTAAACTCTCTAACCATATGACACACATTTAGGCTATTCTATGTGTTCTCCCTTTGATAACTAATGTAATTTTTTTTCACCTCCATTGACTGAGCTTCCCCTGAAACTGTTTGGAGCCCCTCTGGGGAGGCTGAACATGGTAAACATTATACCTGCTAACCATGTTAGCTTGTTGACAAAAGGATTTAGCTCAAAGCACTACTGTGACTATTGGATTTCTTCAAATATTGCAACTGAATATTTTCTAACATGTTCTACTAATGTGTGCCTTCTCATTGTGAAAGTGTGAATGAAACTCACACATTCACATTGTCATTGTGAGCATGTTAATATGCTGATGTTAGCATTTAGTTCAAAGCCTCACTTACACTTCTTTTACCTGGTCTTGTTATTCTTGTTTGTTTTATTTTGTCCACCTTATGTTAATGATTACACTTGATTGAATTGACGAAGTTTGGGGGGTTTTGTACTGGAGAAACCGTTTGACTTCTTTCCTCCAATGCACATATCCATTTAGTTTTAGTGTTGTTTGTCTTTTACAATGATTTAGAGCTGCAACTATTAGTTGATTAATCGTTGCCAAGTATTAAAATAATCCCCAACTATTTTCATGATCGATTAATCATTTTGAGTCATTTTTTAAGAAGAAAGATTTCAAATTCTCTGGTTCTAGCCTTTCAAATGTGAATATTTTCTGGTTTCTTTAGTCCTCTATGATAGTAAACTGAATATCTTTGGGTTGTGGGCTGTTGGTCGGGACAAAACTAGACATTTGAGGGCGTCACCTCAGTCTTTGGGAAACAGTGATCAAGATTTTTCACCTATTTCCAACCAACACGGAATCGAGCAATTGAGAAAAGAATTGACAGAATAAACCACAATGAAATTAATCATTAGTTGCAGCCCTACAATAATATGTTAAATGAAATGATGTCAAAGTAGCCCTAGAATACAAAGGTGGCAGTGTTTTAGAAATAACCCAGCCAGAGCTCTGCAGTGAAACCTTATCCCTGCATTGCCTCTTTGTCCAGAGGCGTCACGACTCAGAAACATTTGCATGTATCAGCACCGTGCACGACAGCCTTCACTACCACTACGAGTGCGTGTGCTCTCTGTGTGACGTCACAGGTTACATATCATCTACGCCACTGCTGTTGTTTCCCAGAAGCCAACTGCGCATTTTACTCAGCCCTGTAAGGTTCACTTCACATTGCTGCCGTTACTGCTGCTCAGTTCACCTTGTCGTGTCCTTTCCCTGCAGGAAGAACAAGGAAGTGGAGTGCGAGGGCTGAGTGGGTGATGGGTGATGAAAGAAAAGGATGAGGTTGGTTGTTGAGAGAGGGAAAGATTAAGGGGACAAAGAGATCAGTTATGTGTGAAAACACAGTGACATTGCTGGTTCCCCAAGGGGGTTTTAGTTCGCTGGTTCCCTGGCCACTAGGTGAGATTGGTGGCTCAGGTCACATTTACATAGTATGCTGTAAGTCACCGGGAGTTAAGGATCAATCATCAGTCAGTTGGTTATTGTCTGTGACATGCCATATAGTCCTTTAGTGATTCCCAGCATGTTTATGTGTGCCTGTGTTCATGCGTGTGAGGGCTTTCTGGCATGCATCGCCCCTTCATCGCTGCATTAAGTTGCTGTCTCCTCAGCTTGCAGCCATTAAAGTACAACGTTGTCTCTGTCTTTGCTCTCCACTTTGCAAATGTCTGGGGGTTGAACATGCGTTGACAGCCGCACCGCTCCACTTATTCAAAACAGCCACCAACAGTTGTTTTATTCATTCAGTTGCTCTTCCCCTGCCAAGCTATACGCAGGTCCCCACAGGCACCCTTGACTGAGTTGTTTTTCATCCATTTAGCCCAAGAAATAACTAACTTCTATAGACTCCCTCTCTCCATAACAACTAAGCCTAAAAACAAACACAGATATGGTTGAATTTAGAGCTCTGCATGTAGTGGTAGGTGAGTGTCCGCATCATCCAAACCCACCTTCAACGTCCTTAATACAGTGGCTTTCAAACTTGGTCCTCAAAACTCAAAATACTGCTGGTCAGGGATCAGATGTATAAACCAAGAACTCACTGGTATGAAGTACCAATACATTGCATTTCTGTTCAGCTGAGTACTATTACTTATTACTCACTACTGCCACTTTCTAATGCATGTAAGTATTCATTGTGTAGCTATTGTTCATGTTTCCTGCTCAAACAAGCCATAAGTGGAGTGAAAATGTGCAGCTGTGTGAGCCACGATATGTGGTCTAGTTTAGTCGGAAACCTGCTGGAGAAGATTTCTGATGGCTCCTCCTAAATTATCTGTCCATAAATGGCCTGTACACAGCCTGGCAGGTATCAAGGGTTATGTTTTTTTGTTTTTTTTTCTTTTGTGCACATTTCTTTTAGTATTTTTAGATTTTTTTAACTCACCTAATTTGTCACCTAAAGTACATCTGATGTGTGGAAAATAACTCTATAGATACAATATTTTTAGTTATTTCTACCCTGAAATTAATTATTGTTATGCAGTTAATAACTCTAAATGCTGCATGTGCATGTTAAACAGGCTGCTTGTTTACAATGGTGGCACCTTTTCTATTCCAATGCAAGCACATGTGTAAAATTCTTTGTACATTCAAGGCGATTATGGACTCAGAACTAAGAAAACATCTTCTCTTCCCTTTATAAAACCCTCCATACAAGGAATTGCTCTGTTTATCTTAAAGCTGTTACACCTGAGTCTGTTAAACCTGGTTTAGACATGAACACTAATCACCATCATGGATCAGAATATCAGACTAATTGACTATGTAGAGAAAGAATAATTGTCAGTATTCAGTATAACGGCAGAAAAACAGTGACTGCATCATTAAACTCAGTCGTTACAAACTACTATACGTTATGAGCCTTCGCTTTGAAAAGATTAAAGCTCCAAAACAACATTTGTGTCAAATTCCCTCTTTGATGTTATCCTTCTCTTTGTCAATTCAGAATACATGATGATGTTCAGATGACTCATTAAAGCTTGTGTGTGCTTGGTAGCTTCATTTTTTACAAATATAAATTCCACTTTCTGAAACCAGGTAAGAGTCACATGTAACTGCCTTCTTACAGCAGCCCAGGTTTAAAATTGTACAGTATGTGATTAGATGGCCAGGATCAACACCAGAAGTGTTGCTACCTACATCGCTTGTGTTGGCACAGCTGTGGCTAACAAGCACACACCAACACATAGATTAACCTTAACACACACACACACACACACACACACATATATATATATATATATATATATATATAAACATATGTGACATGCACACACTTCCATCTTAGAAGCTTGGTTCATCATCCTCTCCCAAGTGATGATGATTCATGAAGCATGAAGCAGGCATCCCCATTAGTCTTTGATCAGAGGAAAAGTAGTGAGAAGTAACAGGAAGTTATAGATATACATACATACACACACACACACATACACCATACCTGATAAGCCTGGTGCAGGCAGGTACCTGTTTCCATGGCAACCGACCGAAGGAGGATTTAAAGACATTGTAGTGATGTGTAGGTAAAAGTAATGACAGGAAATGTGGCTCACTGCTAGGCTTTCCACTATGTGTGTGTGTGTTTAGTATTTCTGTCAGAATACTGAGCTGTTTCACAAGTGGGATCAGAAGAGACTTTGCAAAGATGACTCATAGAACACCAATCCTCAGAAAGTCTTACATTGCATAAACTGTTGTCACAGGCTTAGTGCTGTAACACCCACCCACCCATCCCCTTTGCTCTGTCTGTCACAGATCACCCCTCTGTGTTTTACCCCAGGAAATATGCATCTTTACTTTTATTGTCTTTGTTCCATCTTCTGGGGCAGGGCTTGAAAGATACATACGTCATTTCCCTCAAAAAAGTTGGGATGTATAAAAACAAACTTGATGGGAGAATGTGCGCACCTGTACGGAAACTCTGACCCATGCATACGAGCATTTTGGAGACAGGAGAAACTAGCGAGATGGTGAGGTGGTGATTGTATAATGATTGCTCTCACACATTTAATGTCACTTCATATCAAGTTAATTATAGATCCACTTTAACATTAGCACCTTTCAATTTTAAAAGATATCAACAAACTCAAATGTTAACCAATTACATCTGTGATTTATTAATGAAACTATCAGTGATCCCCAGAGTGCAGAGGAGAGGTCCAGACTGTATGGTGTTCACAATGAAATGCCAGGATGTGGCAGGAAAGTCTGGCTCGCCTTTCTCCGATATTAAACCTAAATATACAGATCTTCACCTCAACTACGTTGTAGAAATCCAAGATGACATCAAAGAACTGCAGAACAGAGCACTAATAGAATTTTAATAATATTTTCTAATACTGTGCATATATCACCAAGTACGATTTTAGTTTTCATATAGTTTTTGTGTTTAAAATCGCTGCAGTAAACACACGACTGTGCTGTCAGGCGTACAGAGCACACTGGAGACACCGCAGTGGCTGCCACACGCACTCTCTGCCTTCCCCAGTCACCTCACTGGCACATCTTCACCACCTGCACTTATACATGGATTTTGTAAATTAGAGAAACATCTGTATGCTGGTTTTGGAGTATATATAATTGAATAGTGTTTTTTGTTTGTTTTTTAGATATTGAGTGTGTGGTCTCATCATGTGTGTGTCTATATACAGTAGATGCTTAACAAATACCAAGCCCCTGTGCCTCCACTAGTCTATACACTCACAGTGTGCAGCAGTGCACTTCTTGGTACCTCCACGTCTGACCAGCTGCTGCAGCCATCAGCCTCTCAAACGTTCTTCTGTTACTGTCGCCGTTCTCCACAGGAACAACATGTATATCGATACTCA
The DNA here is from genome assembly GCF_963924715.1 of Thunnus thynnus. NCBI lineage: Eukaryota > Metazoa > Chordata > Actinopteri > Scombriformes > Scombridae > Thunnus > Thunnus thynnus. Next base: position 23,807,001 of record NC_089519.1, read on the forward strand.
TGAAGGCGTTCGCATTGACTTTTTATAGTTAATTGTGGGAGTGTGTGTGTGGGGGAGGGGGGTTCAAGTTGATTGTGATTTATTAAGGGAGAAATTCATGCATTTGCGCGTGTGCACAGTTTGATGAATCTGATTATTTTTTGGTGCACGCCATTCCAGCTTTTGTGTGCAGGTACACTCGGTACAGATCCTACGCACTGTTTTATGAATGAGACCCCTGCTCTCTTTCAGGATCCTCACGTTCTGTCTTTGAAGAAACTGCAAATCTCACAGCCCATCTCCTATGACATTGTGAACATTTAAAAAACAGAAAATGTACAATTCACTAATTCTGTCAAAGAACTACATACAGCACACAGTGAGATTTTTCTTTTCTTTTACCGGAGGAAAGTGTTCATCCACTGACCTTAGCTTTCATGCTTTTCTTTACTTTAGTCACGCAATGTGTCGTTCCCTGAAAGCCTTTTTTCCTCCCTCCATCCATCCTGTGAGGGTCCATGTCTGGCCTCGTTGTGTCAGATTTCTGCCCCCTCAAGGTGTCTGGTGCCCGGTTACATCACAGACAGGAGCTGGATGGTGGCAGAGCTGGAAATATTATCAGCAGACAAACACAGAGGGGGAGAGGAAGGGCGTCCATAGGAGTTATTTCTGTGTTTATGTCTGTGCACGTGGATCTGTGCCATGCCTGAAGCTATAAGGTCCAACGCCTGCAGCTTATTGCTGGATCTTTCTCCAGCAGTGATGGAGAGTCTCTGCTTTTCTAATCAGTGACTTTGACATTGTCATGCAGGGGCTAACCCACTGCCTTTTGTTTGACTGAATTAAGAGGGTTGTGTTTTTTAAAATATGTTGGTACAAATATGTACAGTATGTTTGCTGTAAACTGTACATAAGTGTGTAGATGGCTCCCAATCTATGGGTTGCTGCCTCCATGGGTTTTCCAAAATAAATCTGAGAGGTTCAGAAATGATGAACAGGATATGAAAGAAGTAGCAACATATTTCTGCTACACATGTTATTTTTTGCTATTCTTCTACTTCTTGTGAAATACTACATATTTTTACTCTTTTATGCCTCTAAAATCTTCTAAATGAAACAACCTGAGAAGGAAAAATCACTCTGAATTTGCTCAGAACTCAGACATATGCAATCTGTAACAAAAGGTCACAAGTATTCCTTCATTTTAAAGGGTCACGTGCCAGTTAAAGATACTATTGCTCTAGAAAGTGTTAAACTATTTTATTAATAACACATTAATATCAGTATTATTCGATTAAAGATGACCGACACTGAGGTGAAGAGCACTATTTTCACAGCTGACTTTGTTATCTGTGAACACTGGCGTCATTACAGTGTACGGTGATGTTCTTCATGCTGTGTAATACTGACTAATGAAATGGCTTTCTCTTATGTAAAGCACAAGGTCACGCTGATATGTTGTTACTTGTTGTTTGACATTATCCTAATTGGAATGGAGAGGTTGTGGCCCAAAGATGATAAAGCAGAAAGAGGCTGCACATGGTGAGAGGGCAAACAACTCTCTCATTACAACATGTACATTAAGATACCATTTTAATGAACATGCCACTTCATGAATAATTTACTATAGAACAGCATAATCTGTCCTTTCTTTAAGTCTTGTTGGTTAAGATTTGGCAGCAAGGATGTAGTTTTGAATGAATAAATACAAATATAACATGAAAAACAAATCTTACATACCTGAATTTGTTAAAAACATATTTGAGTTTTCATGTGTAACACTTAAAAAGACAAAACATTTTAAGGTTGTTCCTTTGACAGATTCTTCTTTTTTCCTCATGTCACTTAAACGATGACTTTCATCATACTACATGGAATTTGTAGTATTTCATGTTTTCTCACTGCAGCATAATTTACTGCATGAAACTTATAAAACACTAAAGTCTAACATGTTTGTTTGTTTGTTTTGTAGAGAGTGAGCGAGAAAGTCGGAGGTGCAGAAGGAACAAAGCTTGATGATGACTTCACCGAAATGGAAAAGGCAAGACTGAACTCTTTTCATTGTCCCATTATTAGCTTGTTGGGAACTATACTGGAGATTATTACTAGATTTCTAGAAGATAAACAAACCCTGCAGGATCCACACAGATCTGTGCCGAAGCATCTTTGATCATTACGCTAACCGCTTCTGCTGTCACATCAAAAAACCACCATCATGTTATCATACAACCAACAGCTGATGGTTATAGAGGTCCACCAGTGTTCTCCTGCGTTATTAAACACATCCAACATGCTTGTGTCTCCCTACAGTTTTAGGGAAACACACTTTTGTCAGCAGTGTAAACTTTTGTCATTTAAGTCAGAAAGAATTGTCTGGTGAATGCGAGTCAAGTACTTGTCTTGAGAAAGACCAAGTGTGGTCAAAACATCAGTCATATAATAAAATCATTGAAACATGTTAGCATGTGGTCATCTTCACTTTGACACAACTTTTCTCATTAACCCATGGCTTCACCTTAAAGACATTTATATTCTTTCCAAAAACTGTTAAGCCATATTTTACTTATAAATTCCCACCTGAAATATGTTGCACAAGTCTTCACATTGAAATTGAATTTAAACTCAAATGTTGCAAGTTGGTTGAAAAAGTCAAATTGCCTGTTTACCTTGAACACTTTGAGAGTGTTGCATGAATGACTTTACAAGGCGAAACTTTTACAGTATACCTGCATAATACTGAAAGCTTCACAAGCTGGAGGGCACTGCTCAGACCACGAATGTACCCATGTTAATACATCAGTAAACTCATTTTTGAAAATCATTCAAATGATTTCTTTTCTAGAAATTCCTCTTTCACACTCAAACAAGTCAAATCTGGACAATTTCAGTAGAAATTTCCTTTTAACTCACAACATGGCAGCTGGACTTTTGTAGGAACAATATTTATCACAAAAAATGAATTACTCTTGTTTCTTTGTGAATGTAATTGTTTGCTCACAGACATCAGTCCCTGAATAACATATTGTATGTCTTTCAGTATAAATACAGTGCTTACATGTTTTAGCATCACTGTGTATTTGTCTATGTACTACTAGTATGTACTTTTGTATGTGTTTATATGTAAGTGGTGTAAAAATAGTGTGAAGCTGAGGGATGCAGGGCTGCAGGAGCTGGCGAGTCTCATCACACAGAAACAAGAACAAAAACAAGATCCCGGCCAGCTCTCAGCTCTGCACGTCTCCCTCTTACCACCACACTGCACAACAAAGCAACACTTCCTTCTATCTTTTTTTTCTCTTTGCTAGATAAAAAAATGTTTCAGTGCTGTATTATTTCTCTCATCCTCTCCCACAATATGCCAGCCATTAGAAATTTATGTTACTAGCCACATCCTCATCTTAACAGTTATTTCTGTACCTTCTTTTATTCTCTCCTTTCACATGTTGGTTTATGTTGTGTTACAGAGGATGGACACCACCTCTCGGGCCGTGATGGACATCATGACCAAGACCACTGAGTATCTGCAGCCAAACCCAGGTGACATAAACCAACTGGACAAGATGATACTATGTGCATGTGATGTTTTCAAGAATTTATTATTACACACGGATATACAAAGTCATCTACAAGAACATTCATCTTTTCATTTATTCCTGTACTAGTACACACATACTGTACAAAGAAGACAATAATGCATGTTGACAGTCACATTAAAATTTATAAACAACAGTACAACTGATGTATTATTAATTGTGAAAGTGCATTATTATTACAGTTCCATAATTTAATTATCCTGCAAATTGGGGTGCACCTTCCAGTCTCATTATTACATACTTTTTAGCCATGCTAGCAGCGGGGCGTAGTCCATCACTAGTGCTGGGCGATATGGTCAAAATCTAATATCACAATATTTTTAACCAAATACCTCAATATCGATATTGTGACAATATTGTAGGGATGCTTTCACAAAATATTTTACACAATGAGATTTTTGATAAATAATCATCAGTAATGTGGATATAATGACTAAGTGGGTAAAGGCAAATAATAGAACAGCTAGAACAGTCTGGTAAGTTCAGAAAATTACATCACTGTACTGTAATGCAGCCTTTAAAACCAGGAAAAGAAACACGTATTCCATATCACGATATTACGACATCCAAAATCTAAGACAATATCTAGTCCTATATCACGATATCGATATAATATCAATATATTTCCCAGCCCCATCCACCACTTTTGTCTTTGGTCCAGACTAAAATATCTCAACAACTGTTGGATGGATTGCCATGAAACTTTGTAGACATTCATGATCCCCAGTGGATGAATTCTGCTGACTTTGGTCATCCTCTGACTTTTTATCTAGCGCCATCATCAGGTCCAAATTTTTATTTGTCCAATGCTGTTATTTATGGTCATAAATCATAAATTGGTTTATGACCAATTACCTGCAAAACTAATGACATTCCCATCAACATCAACTTTACTTTGTGTTTAGTGCTAAGTAGCAAATGTTAGCATGCTAACATGCTAAATAAGCATGTTAGCATTGTCATTGTTAGTATGTTACTTTGTTTACGATAGCATTTAGCTCAAAGCACTGCTGTGCTAAAGTACATCCTCAAAGAGATGCTAGCATGTCTGTAGACTTTATTCTTTATACTGACTCAATGTTTATGTCTCACTACAGTATCATGGATGCTACTTGACCTTAATATTGCAACTAAATATTTTCTCACTTGTTCTACTACTGACTTAAAAAGAATGAAACTCACAATGACTTGACAAGTTCTGGCACCTCAAGCTTTCTGTTTTCCTGACAACAGAGTTAAAACTTCATTAAGCATTTAGCTCAGAGGTGTTTCATTTTATGTATGCCTTGTGTTTACAGCCACTAGAGCCAAGATGAGCATGATGAACTCCATGTCACGTATGCGAGGCCAGGAGAAGGGACCGGGCTACACACAGACTGAGACTATCCTGGGAGAGTCCATGCAGCGGTTTGGCAGGGAGCTCGGAGAGGAGTCTAATTTTGGTGAAGATCCTTGCATAAAAAGTCTTGCCTCAGAACGACTGAGAAGCACACTTTTTTTATAGAAAAATAAGAACAAGAACAAAGTGGCATAATTTTATTCCCTCAAGGACTCAGTAAAAATTTATGAAAAATATATGAGCCTGTTTTCCAGACAAGATGCCTACAGTTTGCTTTATTTAGTTCACAAGTGAAGGCATTAAAATGTCTTTTAAAGAGAAATACCCATCTTCAAAATCTACTGTAGAATGAGATAGTGATGGTGAAAAGGAAAACCTTATTATCAAATTTGATAATTTCTGCACTTTATGCTGACATTGAACTGTGTTATTGATGTGTCTCTGTGCTAAAATGTCTCTTTTTTTTCAGGCCTTGCTCTGATTGATGCTGGGGAAGCCATGCGTGAGCTGGGAGAGGTTAAGGACGCTCTGGACATGGAGGTCAAACAGAACTTCATTGATCCACTGCAGAACTTCCACGAAAAAGACCTCAAGGAGATTCAGGTACGACTACAGAGCCTGCAGGTGGAGCCAGCTGGTTCTCAGCAGCACTAATTCATCTGGGAACACCGATACACTACAGAAAATAATAAATAAATGCTTCTTTTGGTCATGGATTCAGATTTATTGTGTGGTCTTTTGCAGCATCACCTGAAGAAAATGGAGGGCCGTCGTCTGGACTTTGATTATAAGAAGAAGCGTCAGGGCAAGCTGACAGACGACGAGCTCAAACAAGCACTAGACAAATTCGACGAATCCAAGGACACTGCTGAGCAGAGCATGTTCAACTTGTTGGAGAGTGATGTAAGGATTATTTCCCCCTTAACTCTTGTCTGCTCGCTTTGTTAATAGCACTCACCATTGACACAGCCAGTCTCCAAATGAATGCTTACGTTGCACCGCGTCTGCTGGATGTGTAAATATACAATTGTTTGTAAACACCTTCACTATAGTCATTATATAAAGTGATAATTCTATATGTTGGAGTCAGTAGAAGCATTTCCATCCACCAGTTTTTATTTCACATTTTCAATTTGCACATAAAAAAACTTGAGTGGAAACAGCGAAAATTCGGAAAAATCTTGAAATGTTGCAAAAAGGTTTTACGCTTGACTGAGTTGGAAAAGCTAAATGTAAAAAAGTGAAGTGGAAACAGATTTAGCAATCGAATCATGATGTACATGAAGCATGAGACTTAAATGTCCACTTATGTTTCCGCTCTACAGACGAGATGCTCCTCAAATTAATACATGAAATGGTTTAATGTCCCCGAATGGGAAAAATAGCGCCACCAGCTGTTTGTCTTTATGAACTAACTCCAAATATTTGCAATCAGCAGTGGATGGAAATGCACATTAATCCAAATTGTCCTCTGCAGATATTCTGAAAATTCGGTTCAGATTTATGCTACATTTGGATGGAAACATAGCTAGTCTTTTTCAGGTTGTTGTTTCGTTCTTCTTTCTAATCACTAAAAAACAACAACACAAAAATGAACACAGCTAAAAATGTCAATTATGTTTGTCCTACCAGCCATCCATATGTACTATTGTGTATATGTAATCCTAAATCATCTAAAAACACTCCCTCAATTACATCTGAGGTCGTAGTATAAGTGACTTTGACTCCAAGTTCCAGTAACAATCCTCGTTATGTTGTTAGACGCACTTCTGTAATGTCTGCCGGGCAGCCATGTTGTTGAAATGTAGCGGTCAACTCTGTGCATCAACAGATTGAACAGGTGAGCCAGGTCGCCGCACTGGTCCACGCTCAGATGGAGTATCACAGACGGGCTGCGGAGATCCTCACACAGCTCACCAGTAAGATTGATGAACGGTCAGTATTGACACTTTTCTGTCCCACCAGGACTTCAGCTTTCTCATTTTACTGTAGGTTACTGGATGTAATTACAATAACATAGAATTTCAGTGGCGTTCAAAGACAAATAATAGATTTTTGGACTACCTACTAGTGCAACAAAATGCTAGCATTCGTACGTTTCTGCAGCGAAGCTTTGATGAATTCTGTTTTCCACTTCCACTGCAGGATAAGGGATTGTTCTAACAAACCAAGGAAAGAGTACATGCCTAAACCACGTACATCTCTGGACTTCTCCATCAGTGAGAACCACAATGGAGGCATCCACAGTGCTCGCTCTCCAGGTGAGTCCAGTAACAGTAACCTCATCGTTCAGAAATATATCCAGAAACCAGCCTGGGTGGACACACTTTAGTCTGTCATTGGGGAATCTCACAAGTTTGTGTCTAATGTAGATTAGAATTCAACTGTACAGGTTCTGGGCTAGTTTCTATTTATCAATGATTTTCTTTGCTTTAACCCTCTCTATGTTTTTATTTCTACTGTAAATTCTCAAATAAAAGCCTGTAAAGATGTGATAGTCAAGTCTCAAACCATTACAGACCATTAAAAAAAAGGAAATCCAATATCCAATAGATGTTCAAAAATGCTTTCAGGGGTAAATTTAATTTAGTCTCAATCATTTCTACAACATATGTAATTAGTAAAACTGCACACCCATACCATATTTACCACTCGCTTGCTTTAATTATGGCCATTTTTATTTTGATTTGTTGAAAGTCCCATTTCTGCAGATATTTTGAAATAAAAGCCTTTCAGGGGGTTTAAGATAATTAAAGGTACCATGTGGGGTTTTCTTGTAAACAAACAAAATTACAGTATGTTTACATTCAATGTTTCCTCCCAAAATGCATTTAGTGTATGTTTAAGGCCTAACAAACAGATTTAATGCTTATCTTTTCACATAAAATATTTCCAAAGCTGATTTTAAATCCTGGATTACATCTTCTTTTTTCCTCCCTGCCTTTATTACAGCAAAGGAAGTAGATAAGAAAACAGGGAGGCTTTTAAATTAAAGTATGGGTTCTCTCCTCAGTTGAGATAAAGGCTGCAATTTGAGAATTTATGGTACATTTGTTGTGTTTGCTAATTTTATCTTTCTTTTTCCCAACATTTCAGTTTTTACCTGTACAGAATGTCCTTCGGTCCAGAATAAATAGATTCAACTCTGCACTCTTCTCTTTCCCCTCTTTTATGATTTTTTTTTGTTCTTCTAGGGGCGAGGTCTCCAGGTGAGCCTAGGTCACACTTGTCAATATGTTTCTCCATCTGTGCGCTCATAAATTAATTTCTTCAACTACATCCTTTTCATTTACACTGCAATCTTTTGCAAAAAACTCAAAACTACCTCCATTGCTCCCCCCCCCCCTCCCCTCGTGTCTTTTCCTCTTTGCAGCGAGGTCTCCAGGTGAGACAAAAGTGAATCCTGGATACAACAATATCTCTTTAATCACTTCATCATTCTTGTTTTGTTTTTTGTCCATCTCTTTTTTCTGTTTGTCTCTTTGGTATGAAAAATTGTTGCATTCAATTGATACCAACGAACAGCAGAAAAAACAATTGCAGCCCGCTCACAGTATAAAAGAATAGCAGATCTACAATAACAATGAAAAGACTGGCAGCGGACAAGCATTTGCTATTTCTGTTTTGTTCTCTTGTCAATCCTCTGATCGGTCTTATCCTCCTGTTTCTTTGTCTGTCTGTCTCCCTGCCTCTCTTTCAATTTGTTGTCCTACTTGTTTCTTCTTGCCTTGTTGTTTATTGACCTCTTTGTTGCTGCGCCTACAATACTTATTAATTCAATTTAATATTAATTCATCATTTATCCATCCTCCAATTTATCCATTTAAAATAATACTATTGCTAAAGTACTCTTGTTTCACCTGTGTTTTCTCCTTTCCCCTTTGCAGCAAGATCTCCAGGTGAGCAAGAGTGACTTGGGAAGAGATGTGAAATCTCTTTATCACTCTTTATTTATTTATCTTTTTTTTTAAATAGACTGTATTTTTTTGTCTGCATTTTTGTCTGCAGTGCAGCTCGTCTGCAGTGCTGTTTCTGTCTAACCCCTGGTTTCTCTTTTGTTCCTGTATTTTATGAAATTGCTCATGTTTCTTTTACTGTTAAAGGTGTAGTTTGACGTTTTTGGAAATACGCTTATTCGCTTTCTGGCGGAGAGTTAGAAGAGAAGTTTGATACTACGCTCATGTTTGTCCAGCAGCTGGTTTGGTTAGCACAAAGATCCTCCCATCAGCACCTCTAAAGCTTACTAATTAACACACGATTTAGTTTGTTTTTATTTTTATTTAAAAAATTAAGCATAAAAAAGACGATATGCCATTTTACGGGACATTATGTGCCAGACTACTACTTGGCCAGAAGCAGTAACTTCCTTGAGTTTCAGCAACTGCTCAGAGCCAAGAAATAGTCCAACACATAACCTCCTGTAAGACCATAACTGCACGTTTTTGTACAGATTAAACAAATGAGATCTAACATGATAATAAGTGAGTTTTTTAGGTGCTGTTAGGTGAATTTTGTAACCTTTAGACAAAAACAGACTAGCTGTTTCCAGGCTTTATGCTAAGCTAACTGGCTGCTGGCGGTAGCTTCATATATAGCGTACAGACATGAAAGTGGTCGATCTTCTCCTTTAACTATCTGCCAGGAAGCAAACAAGCATATTTCCCAAAATGTTGAACTATTCCTTTAAACACTGTATGCCTAATTATTGTTTTCTGGTCACTGATAAATAAGTTTTGTGTCTTTTGTTTTGTCTCCTCCTCTCTACTGTTTTCTCTTCTTTTTACACCTTTCAGCAAGGTCTCCAGGTGAGCCTCTCACTTTTTCAGCCATTTACGAGTTTTCTTATGATCATTACGCCTCTAATCTATATGCAGCATCTTATCTCCACATCTAGCTTCTCCTCTAACTCGCCTTTTCTTCTCTTATCTCTCCAACCGTCCTCCTTTCCTCCAGCTCCCATGGACCAGCCTTGCTGTCGCGCACTGTACGATTTTGACCCCGAGAATGAAGGTGAGCTAGGCTTTAAGGAAGGCGATATCATCACCTTGACCAACAAGATCGATGACAACTGGTACGAAGGGATGTTGCACGGCAACTCCGGCTTCTTCCCCATCAACTACGTGGATATCCTGGTGCCGCTGCCCCACTAGGACGGCAGGTTGTCCAGCCACCAGCTGAGTTTGCAACAAATCCTGGCCTCCAGTTCCTTCCTGTGTATTCCCAGTTACCGTTCCTAAACATTCCCACCGACCACCTGTACTCCGCTTTAAAGGGGTCAAAACAACAGCAACACAATAAAGATAAAACGAGATTGACGAAGATGAATAAAAGCAAGTATGCACCAATTGAGCATAAAAACTTTAAAAGTAAAAGAAGAAAAATCAGCATTGATGTCGTTCCTTCCCCTCCACACCTCTAAAAGGAGCTGCCTTCAGGCTTCCGTAGCCATTTTACCCATTTCTGTCCTGGCTTTTGTCTCAGTTTAGGTTGGCTGTCAGTCTCTCATGAGTTTATCAGAACATCTTTGCAAAATAATCACACTTTATCCCATTCACTGTACTTTGTGGCAAACCTCTACAGTAGATAGAAATTTTTTCTCACATCCTAGAAAAAAAAATCCACGTGCTTCATGTTTGTTAGAGACTCTTGATCAAGCATGGTTTCAAGTGTTGACTTATCTTATACAAAATACATTGAGCTGATTAGTTTCATTTTAAATCTTCCTCTTTTTAATGCTAGTCGTCTCTTGGCATGCTCGGGCAGTGTCTAGAGAAACCAGGTCCCTGTCATGCTCTAAAAGATCAGTCCAAAGGATGTCATCACATTTTGAAAAAAAAAAGTTGTAGACTGATTCATCTAGTTGCTAACAACTTAAGATTACCTATAGTTATTTTTGAACATATCTACATGTGCGTGTGATTGGTTATATGTGATTTAGATACCAAAGTTACCTGCAGAAACCTGAATCAACAAGACAGCAAGGTGTCAACAAATCTGATGCAACAGGGTGAAGTTCTAGTTCTTTGGTATTTTTATTGGGGGAGCAAAATTGTATTCTTCAGTATGTGACATTACATGTCTGAGCCAGTGATTAGTGAAGTGATGACATGATTTGCAAAAAAAACACAAGTTGTGCAGTTTAAACCGTTTGAAGTGATGTAAGAAAACTATGGTGCATTTGCTCAGTATGAAATAAGTTCCAATCCTCTGACGTGTATTTTATCAACAACTTGTGTGACAAATGGTTGAAGTATTGTGAAATAATAACTTGTAGGACTTTAATGCTCATTGAGGCACCTGTTTCTTTCTGCAGCAGAAGGTGTAGCTCTTTTTGCTGCATTCCTACTACTGTAGTCCAATTAGTATCCTTTAGTTAGCTGTCTATAAGCCATTAATATGAAACTAGACATAGCCAACAATCCTCTCTTTGAAATGCTTTCTAAGGAGGACAAAGGAGTGCACAAATGGCTGAATGGAATGAGAGCTCTTTCTTTTTTTGTCTTGATGGAAATGTTTTCTTAATTGAAATGATGCAACATACACTAAAAAAAAAAACCCTTTCGCCATCATAATACAAACAAAAAGCCACTGGTTTTCTTTTTCCGTGTCATGTCAGACCTCAGAAAAAGTGTTAGATATTCTATTATTATGTTTCATTTTCTCTAACTAGCTACATGCTTGTATGGAGTATTGTGTGAGATTGTTTTTTTTTTTTCTCCCTTCTGTTAATGATGTACTGATAATCTAGAAATCAAACCAAAACATGTTTTAGTCAGCTGAGCAGTTTGGAGCTGTAGTGCACACGGTCTCCCTGAGGTTTTACTCTCTGCAATGTCGACAACGTATTACCCTTCTGCAAAATAATCTGTGCAGCAGTAACACTTATTTCTTTTCACCCATCTTGTAATGATGTTGTGCGTGTATTTGGGGCGGGGTATTAGGGTTTGCATACTGTTCGTGTTATGCACAGGGACAGGTTTGCAGAGGACCTCTGATGTTGAGGTATTTCAGATATATACTGTTTCTGACAGTGTTCGACATTAAAACAAACATGGATGTCTCTTTGATCAAAGGACCAATTCATATACATATATATATTAAGTAGAAATTACAGTAAATGATGCTAAATCGACTGATAACCCATATCAAGTGTTTCTTTTTAAGGGACGCACAACTTTAAACTGACAGTATACATTGTTGGCTGGTTATGAATAACGTTACAGTTGGAAGAGGTCACGTATTTATTTTTTTTAAAGGCGATAAAAATTCCTTCCCTGATTTTTCTTTCAATTTTTTTTTAAACAATCGTGTGTATCTTTGCCCTCAATGAGGACTGTACAGCTTTTCTGTGTTTTGTTTTCACCTTGTGTGTATAGTCGCTCATCAACAGTAACGTATCTTATTTTTGTAACTGTGACAAAAGTATACACATATAGATGTATATATACAGTATATTATCCAGAAGCAATGTGAAAGGAGGGATTCTCTGTGCTGCACATGATTGTCTTTGGATTGGTTTTTTTTTTTCTTTGTTTTCTGTTTTATTTTATTCTTGCACTGGATTCTAAGACTGTATGCTTGATGTAAAGAAAAAAATGTGATAAGTCAGTGTAATTTATTCAAATAAATACCGACAAATGGTTATTGCCCCAATGACCTTCTGTTTATAGACACTCACACCTTGGAAATATGTCGCAGGTGGAAATCCGTTATGAGAAACAACGACTTTTCAAATTTAATTTAAAACCGAAGCTGAACGTGAAATCATTTGATGTCTCTCTATGCAGCTATTTTACATTGAGCTTCTCTAGCTGTTGTTTTCTCAGAACATGGAGAGCACACAGTAGGGACTTGGCTCAGCAAATAGATGAAGATAGATGCATTATTCATTTGCCTGGTGGATTCTTTCATGTCCTCTCGCAAGAATCCAAACGGAAAAAAATAGGTCAGGTAAGACAGAAAATCTCCAAGACAGCTGAAATGTCTTAATAATCCTGTTAGTGTGACATTATCGAAGTCATGACTACAGCTTCAAGCATCTTAAAGGCTCCAAAGAATATGCATCATATGCATGTCTAACCTGTAAATATTGTACATCCTGCACAAATGAAGAATTATAGTAGAGTTCTAGTGTGCGCTATAAATCAACAGAAATGAAGCCACTGACAAATATGCAGCAATAGTACGACTGGAAGTAAAATTGTAACAATAATCACAAATTGGGAGCCGCAGACAGTCAATCTCTGCAGGATTTTGGGAATATCTCAGAGCAAAATTATATTTTGTTCAGGAAATTATCTTTTGTGGTTGATTTTCAGTATTTTACAATTGCTTTGGCTCAATTTTCACAACATTTCTATGTATTAAACCTCTGATGCATAGAGTCAAACTGACTTACTAAATTCTTACCTTTTAACACAAAAAGCTTTCTTTACATACAGAGTGCAAAACACTGAATTCATACACTCAGACTGCAGAAAACAAACACCTCATATCAGCACTGAATTCATTCTTATCACTAGATGTACAGATGACTGAATCAATTCAGTGTGTTTGCAAACATGTCTCTCTATTTGAACATTACCCAGATGAGCATTATTGCTAATCATTTCATCTCTACTGCAATATTGTTTTTTGTTTGTTTACTCAAAATGTTTGAATGTATTACAGCATTTTATAATTGCTTTGGCTTGATCTTCACAGAATTTCAGTGTAGAAAAGTCTAAAAGCTAAAAGGGAAACTGACTTTCTCAATCTAAACTAAATTATTAACGTGTTCTTACATACACTAAATTCATATGCTCACCCTTCAGAATAAAGCCACCTCATAACAGCACAAGTTTTGTTAGAAGTGACCATTGTGATCTGCTTTGAAGAGATTGTTTCTTGTTTGACAACATAATTTGATGACTATATATAAAATTAAAAAAAAAAAAAAAAAGAAAATTCAGTGATGAAAAAATACAGTGTTGTGATGCTCTGATAAACTCAATAATTGTTTAGATGGTTGTTTTCATTTTGTGTGCTTTTTTTGAGAATTTGAGCCCAGAATTAGAAGCATAATTTTGTGTTTTTCATTTTGAAACTGTAGTTAAAGCAAGCCAATGCCATTGTAAAATAGTGCGATATGTACTGGTGTTTGTGCATGAGATAGGAGGAACTTCAGCATCCATGACGATCTGATAAGCCAGGTCAGGTTATAACTGTGTGACAGTTAACATCAGGTGTGAGGTGATATCATTTTTACCTTTTGCCTCCCCACCCATTATCTGTCACCACCAGTCAATCAAGCTACACCCTCTCTTCGTGCATACAGTTTAACTTCCACTGTCCTGCTGCACACACACACACGTATACACACATTCACACATTCATCTGCTGTACTGACACTGGTCCAGTAAAGCGGGGACTACTGTAACATCCTGCATCAGACTTAATCAACTACATCTTTTGAGTCTCATCAGAGCATGTCGCCCTCCTAGTCACACGCCCTGTGGCCCGTCGCTCTGCTGATCACTGCAAATATAGACACAGTTTGCACTTTGTTTGACATGGTTCAGGTGAGATAAATCCACAAGCGCTTAGGCCAACCACAAGATACAGTAACTGGCATTGTCACATGTGTACAGTTGGATATTGTGGATAAAGGGCGTCTCCTATTTAATGTTTATGAAACCACGCCAGCTCTCTGACTGACTCTCACTCACTCTAAAACTGAAAATAGAAGTAAAGCATCCTCTAGTGGTGGTAAACTCACAGTGCTCAGCATGCAAGCTCTCACATGGAAGTGTTGTTTTGCAGTTAGGTTCACATGATTGTTGATGGTAACTGATATGTTTATCTTTACTGGTAATTATGCTTCCTTTTTTTTTTTTACTTGCTTTCTCTCTCAGTTATGTTTGATCTTTTTTTTAAATGTCTAATTACATTTCACTTTCTATTTTTTTATGCACCACAACACCAAGGCAAATTCCTTCTATTGTATGTGCATACGTAGGGCCAGCCTGTGGCATGGGGCACGTAGGCGTCGCCTAGGGTGCCAAATAAGTGGAGGGTTTTTTTTGTTTGTTTTTTTCGTACCAACAGGTGTGATTGTATACAGCTTTTGGAAATGCGTACATGTTCTCCCTTCTGTCTTTTTCCCCATTAACTCACATGAGTTTTCATCTGGTTTGATGTTCAAAGCTTTACTGTTTATGACAGCCACCAAACTTCCTGTGCTACCTCAGGCGACGCCACCAAACACTCACTGACCTCCACCTGCCCTCTTGTCACAGTCTAATTTGAAATATTTTTTTCTTTGTTAAGAAATAACTGACTTGACCTTTTGTGCTTTATAATCATATTAAGTATATGTATGCAAAACAGAGTGTGGCCTGGATGGGTCTATAATGGTGCTGGAGTGGCTGTGGATGAGAGGCCCGATATGGAAAATTTGGTCTTGCTGTCCATTTTTGGGGGCTTCAATCTAAATCTTTTGGGGCTTCAATCTAAAATCTCGCCCCGGCCCTGTGCAAACCTACTTGGCAATAAACGTGTTTCAGATTCTGAACAGTGCTCAACACAACAATATCAAACATCATAGTTCTGAGCCATAAAAGGTTGGCGAACAGCAAGAAAAAAGGGGGATAATTGATCCTTTATGCAGAAATATAAAACATATTTTACAGACATATATTCACTGTCCCTCAATTTGTATAAGCAAATTCAGCAAATATGTACTACATAGAAATGTCAGGAGCCCTCCTGTCCAACTTGACCCTTTTTTTGTATTAGGTACTTAGATTACTGGGGAAGTGATTAATCAGAGGCTGCCAAAGATCCACTGTTTTCCACTTGATTGTTGTTTGTATAAAAACCTCTGTGTTTTCCATATTTTGGTATCTTGTCTTTGATCTTACTTGGCACTTCAGTTTATTTGCTGCTGTAATTTGTTTGACAGACACAATGACAACAACGCTCTATTGATTCAGACTTACGGGATGTCTGATCTAGGCTCACCATCAAAGCTAGTGTGTGTAGGGCTGCAACTAGATTATCATTGATTAATCTTTAGGTGTGAAAAATGCTCATCATAACTTACAAAAACCCAATTTGACATGTGCAAAATGCTTGTTTTGTGCAACAGTCCAAAGGTCTTAAGTTTACCATCACAGAAGACAAAGAAAACTAGCAAATAATAACATTTGAGGAACTGGACCCAAATTATTAATGGATTATCAGAATTGTTGCCATTTATTTTCTGTCGATCATTTCAACTCTAACTTATGAGAAAAACAAAAAGCTTTCTTGTTCACTCTTTCCTTGAATAGTCTGTCAGCGAGGCGGATAAAAAAAGAAACAAGTGACTGAAAACCACAACACTGGTGGTCACAGTGCAATCCATGTCCAAGCAAAACAAACACAGCATGACTACACGCCACAAATACTCCTCACATGGACACACACTCTCCTCTTTTCCAGGTAATGTATATAATAGCACTCCTGACACATGCCCACACACACACTGTAGGTCTGTGGAGGTGGAAGTGTGGTGGTGAGGGGGTGGGGGTGGTGGGGGGGGGGACAAGACAGGCAATCCAGTAAAAAGCATTCCTCAGACCCTCTCTCCTGGTGGGTGGCCTGCTTGGACACAGCACCACCGAGACAGCAGCTCCTTTTTCCAAAAATCCTTCACAGCCATTGTGTCTGCCCACGCCGTACTGCGTTACAGACACTCACACACTGAACATTTCTAACAACTGATGGCAGACGATCCTTAACCACGACTGAGCTCATTTCAACAGGTGTTATGAAACGCTTCTTGTCGCTGCCATTTTTGATCTAAATTCAGACAGGAAATCAAGCTGAACCGAAACGTCTGCAGGATTTTGGACTCCACAATTCACTTAGTTTGCGTGTAAAGAGGCGCGATGCTGCACACTCAGTGAGCCGTTCAGCTAGTTTAAACTGGCAAGTTAGTCAGCCACTCCATCATATTTGACACTTGAATCAGCCGCCGCTCTGAATGCATGAATGGCGGACTGCATCTGTTTTCTGGCCAACCCCAAACCGCAACAGACCACAAGACACCCACACCAGTTACAGACATGTTTCACTTTCTCACTGGAGCAGAGGGAACAAAGTATATACCTCACACGACCTACAGTGCATTAAAACCGGCTCTACTGCCCATTCACACAGTATGTAAAAGATAATGTATATAATGTATATACTACTGTATGTATTCTTTAAAAAAGACATTTGAAGAAAAGCACTTGTTAAACTCTACAAACTCCACAACAAATTACTTCAAAACTAGCATTAGACAAAAATCTACTTCATCATTTCAACTCAATTGGATCCATTATAAAAATACATGTTGCATGACCAAGCACTGAAAATTAGTTTAAACTCAACATTTCAAGGTTTCCAAACATACATAATACACTCAGTTGCTAGTTTTGCTACACCTAGCTAAAGCTAATACAACAGCCTACAATAAATCCTTCATGATGGTTATAATGTTGAGTTTTTGTTAAAATTGTTAATTTGACTTTATGGTTTTTACTTAAGTAAAAGTAGTAAACCCACAATAAATAAGTAAAAAGTCCTGCACTGCATCAACTAAACGTACATAACATTTCAAAAGTATAACTCATTATGCAGCCGTACGACTCCCGTCAGTTGTTATTATATTTTAAATGTGATGAGATACATGTACAGTATTTAACTTGAGTGTTGGCATTTTATTAAACTTCATACTTGTACTCTACCACATCTATTGTCAGTTATAGTTGCTATTTACTTTTAAAAAAAATCATATTTTACATACAAAACATGTGAGCTCATAAAATATGATGCATTGTTATAGAAGAAACTGCCCAAAAGTATGTAAAAAAGCTCAGATTAGCTCAACTTTGACCGACTGCAACTTTAAAATGCTACTTACACATTAATGCATCAGTATTCATCATTCAATAATATACTATCATACTGACAGGGGGCATTTTTCTGCATTGATTTAGTACTTTTTGTACATTTTTCTAATAATAATGACATACTTTCATGTCTTTCGGGGACAGTTTCAATGTAGGACCTTTACTTGTAATGAGTATTTTTACATAGTGGTGTCGCTACATAAAGGATTTGAGTACTTCTTACACTCCTGGTTTATACACTTCTCTCCTCCTCTTACACACACTTAACAACACATACCAGAGAAGTAAGGTTTACAAAGTACATCAAAATACATATATATAGTGCAATGGAAACAGAAATTAAAGCCAAACCAAGAAAAGAGTTCACACACGCACACATACACATACACATTCACATACATACACACTCTGAGGAGCAGCTGTTGGTGGGAGTGTGCCAGTGTGTGTCATTACATGTTTTCCTGTGGCGTTCATACATAGTTTCTCTATTCAGCAGGAAAGCCCAGCTCTCAACACCAGACAGAAGCAGCTAATACCCCTGTCTGTCAGAGCTTCTCAAAGAGCAAGTGATTGGAGATGACAAACGAGGCAGTAAGACAGGTCAGGCAGCTCTACGGCAGCAGCGGCGGCAGTGAAGGAGCAAAAAGAGAGGAGGCAGGGACTGTAAGATGCGTGTACATTGCCAACAGGGGAGACATATTTTAAGTGTGTGTGTGTGTGTCTGTGTGTGTGTTTGCAAATTTGTTAATCATACCATGAGGGGTCTCTGGGGGTCTGACGCCACACTTGTCTGTCAGGTCTACAGGAGGGTGAAGTTTGTTTCCGGCTCTGGATTCACTTCCAACACCAGCTCTGTCACTCAGGCTTACACACTGGAATCCAGAGGACAGAAAACATCTCTGTTTGTGTGGTTGTGTATGTGTGTATGAAAATACATCCACTAAATCCATTTTTAACCCCAAGTAATCTAAAGGATATTGTGACAATCAGCATCATTCCTCAACTAAACCATGGCAGTGATGAGTGTGTGTCAGGACTCACCTCTGTTCATACTGTAGGCCTGGGTGTTGGTATCAATCAGTCCTCGAAGGGTGGAGGTTGAATTAAAAAGGATTGTAGGCTGAGGTGAAGGTATGAGGGGGCTCCACGAGGACAGGCGGCCCTGATGACAACATCACGGTACATTTTTGGCAGTTTGATTCAGTTCAGGGTCAGCTCAGTTAGCTTTAGAACCAGCATACCGCTTTTTCACAGCAGACATTTTGACACATCATAACAGGTGTTACTAATAACATTAACGACGCCTCTGTTCTATTCAAGTGTCACAGTGACGGTGTGACAGAGAGTCAGCATGTGGCTAAATGGAATTCAGCCATCATTAATTTTATTATTAACATCTGTGCTTTTCCTGCTGTGACATGTCTTCAGTGAAAAAGACCTTTCACCAAAATATTTCAGCACATCACAAAGTACGTGTAAAACATTTTTTGTAGGCCTCATTTACACTCATCATTTCATGTGTTTCTCACATCCACATATAGTATAAATTATTGACATTTCATTGGGGAAGTCCACATTCTGCTGTTTCTTTTTTTTGGCCAAAACTGCTAATAGTAAATAGTTTGTGCCAATGAATAATTTCTTCTCATGAGCCAATTTCAATGGCAAAACTATTAAGATTGGTTTAAGGTTTAAGAAAACTTCAAGATATTAAAGGTGTCCATTAACTCTCTGGGGTCCAGGTTCATATTGGTTGATTTATGACAACTTTCTATATGTTCATTTTTGTCTTTGTTTAGCACCTTTATAACTATAATCACCCCACATGCATGGGTCCTTCCATCCTTTTTTTCAGCACAAACAAAGTCTAACTTTGTCCATGTCCATTTATCTAAGTATAAAGCCAGCAGGAACCCCAACTACAAGCAAAATGACAGAGACACTTATAAAAATGTACAAATCTTAAGTGATAATCACTCAAGATAATTTTATAGGACAGGTCAAGGTTGTAGAAAATGTTGTGTCGCTATTCATACACAGAAATACATAAATGTAAGAAATAAAACTATTACACAGTATATTTACATGTCAAATTATTTTATCCCCACTTGTTTTTGTGCCCTTTTCATTGAAAGTCTACAGACATGCGTGAAACTCACCACATCAGCACTTTCAACTGGTTTTCTCAGCTTGTCTCTAATACAAATGAGGCAATTATTTGCTACATAATATGCAACTCAAATCACCTTGATACAATTTGATAGTAAAACAACAACAAAAGAAATCCCTTTACCTTTACCACACCTCTGTCCCTTTCTGGAGACATTTATACTTTTTTTTTTACTCTTGCATAATGATTTACAGGTGACAGGAACAATCTGTTACATCTACTCTAAAGACTTGGTGGCTCTCCTGGTGGTTCATTGTCTGTCACTCTGGACAAAAGCATCAGATAAACAATGTGAAGATGCACAGTAAATGCAAGAGTACAAAATAACATAACATGAAGTGTAAATGTTTAAAATACATATGTTTCATTGGAAGTAATGAAAAAGAAACAACAAAGCAGCATTAAACATTATAAAACCACTGACTACAATTGTAAGATTGGTTAAAAAAATAGATAAAGATTTCTTAGAAATACTCAAAACAGGGTTCAGACAAAACAATACCCAAGATTGACTCTAATAATTGGCATACAACATAAATGATAATAAAATATTTTATGTATAATAATACATAATTTGAAGGTGTATTAGAACATGATGTGTAATGTGTATAATAGCATTATCCCCAGAAAACACTTGATATAACACTTGCAGGCTGGAGGATACTGTAATTCAGTTGCTCAAGAAAAAAAGTCAGTGATGGAGAATTTATTTCTTATGTCACACAAAACACTGAGCTCACCCTCCACACCGGGCTATTTATGACAAAATAGGCTTTGAGCCAACACTATTTGGCACTACTGGGCACATTTACTTCAGTGTGGCTTTTACCTGGACATAAATTCTCCACAGTGATTTAGCTTGTAAAAAGGTTTTTAAGTGTGAGCCAACAGTGAGGCAGAGTGAAGGGCTCTCATGACAAATGGTGCCAGGTTAAGGGCCAGCCGCACAGCATGCAAAACAGTACAATGGGACATTTGGTGTGCAAATCCATCAGTCCATTCAAATGGTGTCTCAAACAAAAAGTTGATACACAAACAAATCAATTAACCTGAGGGGGAAAGAAATCAGAATAAAAAAAAAAAAGGTGTTTCATCAGTTTACATTTACAAAGGCGGGATAGACACAAACTTGGCACCTTCAAAAGTATGATTTCACATTACTCAAACACAATAAAATTTATTATCTTCTAACACTGCAGATACTGTGACACTAAAAGAGTACTCGACTGATTCTGCTTTATGTTTCTGTATCATTTTCAGACTCATAACAGTTAAAGATAAAGATAAATAAGATCAAGAATAGGCAAAGATAAATGTTGACGCAGCAGAACAGGAGATATCATCTTTTTTATTCCACGCATTCTTCTTCCTGGTCAAAACCTGGCGCCTACATTACCCACAATGCAGCTTGAGCACCGACAGTTCAGTTGGAGATTCAGTGCTAGTAGTGGCTGTAGCCTCAAGACACTAGCCTCAAGTAGAGATGAGGAGCAGGCCTCAGAGGTCTGATAACCTCAAGTCTTTCTAACTCCGCACCTCCAGACTTTTTTCAATTTCAAACTTGTAGTCTTCAGACCAAACCAACGCTGACTCAAGTGACTCACTTGAGGCAATTTATCAGATTTCAAGCAGATTTTCAAAAGGTTTTATAAAACTTTTTTCATGCATGAAGTCCCCAAAACCTGACTTTGAGGTGTAAAATGGAGTTCCCCTTTAAGACTGTCAGGATTTTCCCGCTTGGTGTTGAGGAGTTTCATTGAGCTGCTGTGGAGTGAGCCAGGTGGTAGAACCTGTCTGTTTTTGGATCTATTCCCCTACTTTAATCCCAGAGACAGTCACACCCATCACACTGCCATTGTGCAGCTGAAGTCTCTCTATGCATGACAGAGTGCGGGTGCCTGAGTTTATTAGCCTACGAGCACAGCCAATATCATGCAGACACATACATGCACACAAGCGTGCAAACTGAGTGACACTCACATATATGCAATTAGATGTCTTTGTTATTTAGTTATTCCGTTTATATATGTTTTTCTGTATAAATGCAGCTTCAGGGCCCAGACCCGCATCAAGGTGTTGGAAGTGCACTGACAGGACAGTCTCTCTCTGACTGAGG
Organism: Thunnus thynnus; assembly: GCF_963924715.1. Classification (NCBI taxonomy): domain Eukaryota; kingdom Metazoa; phylum Chordata; class Actinopteri; order Scombriformes; family Scombridae; genus Thunnus; species Thunnus thynnus. Next base: position 23,829,118 of record NC_089519.1, read on the forward strand.
TTTAGTTGGGTATTTAAGACACCCACACATAAGAATAAAGTCTTTTTTATTTTCTGACAGAATCCAGAATAACTTGTCTAACAGCAAAGTTTCATCCAATTGAGCAACACCTTTTAGAAAAGTCAACATAGACAGATTAAACACTCTAAAGCAATATTAAACCAGACTAAGTCTTGATCTTTCAGGTTTGATCACGCAATAAGTTTTCCGCCTTTGTTCCATCTTTCCCTGTACATCTTCAGTGTCTGCTGCCTCTGTCATCCCTCCATCAGCTTCAGTACTGTGCCTGCTTTTATAGCTTTATTACAATGTGGGACTTGTTTTTGTAGTTTTGGCCATCATTTCTATCAGTTACGATAATATCGTACTCACCACAGTAATTGCTGAGATCTCGCTACAACAGAGTCTGACGGGGAAAGAAACAAGCAGTCACAGCATCAGACAGGCTGTAAACAAGCCAACAGTTTAGCCAAATTATCTAAACCACTTTATTTGGAGGTAAAACTGAAAGGACAATTGAAATGTTGGTAATAATTCCTCGTTGCACAAGAAAACTGTGCACACACAATTATGTCAAATGGATGTTTGGAAAACAGTTTTACAGACTGTTAAACATCTTTACATCGATGTTGCCACTTTCCCAATAATAATAATAATAACTATTAATAACTTGTTGAGTACAATGTTATTATCAAAAGGAATGATAGCAAACTATGAGAATAAGACTCAAGTTTTAAAAAAACAGAATTCCTCTTTAAATGCACAGCAGTTTGTAACAGTTGAGCTTTAAATTAATTTGATTTGTTGATACTCGGATCACTGATCAGGCTTTTAATCGCTGTGGAAACAAAGCCATGGATGAACCTTTTCAACGACCTCCTTGACTCTTCGTTACTGTATACTATATGTGAATGATAACAGATATATATCATGTAAGCTAATATAAACCCCTTGACAGCACAGACTATGAATAGACCATGACAACACCCAAGAAAGCTAAACAAAGAAAAGGACATTATCTGCTTTGGGGCAGACTTCCTCCTGCACCTGCACGGAAAAAATCCATGTGAGTTATGTTTCTGATGAGGGAGATTATCAGCATTGTTAAACAGTGTTTTTTATTCTCTCTTTCTGTCTACCTGACTCTCTCACTCTTAATGTTTCCTCAACATTTGACCTACCTTTGACCCATGTTTGCACCTGAGTTTTGGCTATCTTTGCCAAGCACAAGCCCAGGGCACCTTGTGACAAAACCACAAAGACCACTTATCACCCGCCAAGCTCCAGGAGAATAAATCCACAATTATGCCACATACAGCATCAATCTAACACGGCTTTTAAGACAATACTGCCTCAGGGTGTCTATGTGTATTTTTAAAAATCTATTAAATTTACAATTAAGGGTAGCGTTACACTGCAATAACATTCTTTTCTGGGTCTAATTACCACAATTATACTGGTAGCAGATCTTTAGAAGATTCTATCCACAAAGGGAAAGATATGCTGTGTTTGAGTGCCTGATTGCTTGCACACAAGATGTGGCTTGTATTGGCTTTTTGCCTTAAGAACAGATAATCCACATGTGTCAGTGATTGAGGAGGTACAAATCCCACAGTAACAGACACACAGGTGGCACTGGAAAGAAACGGCATACCAGTCTAGATTTCTCTCTTTCCCTCTCTCTCTCTGTCTCTCTCTCTCTCTCTCTGACTTACTTGGTCAATTACCATGCAAGGCTGAGTCAGAAGGGCAACCTCCCTCTGCACGGCTCAGATACAGGTATGCGTGAGACCTGCAACACCCAACACACAGCTACCTCTCTTGTATCCAACTCTTTCCAACATACACCACATCCTGTTTGAGTGACAATGTCTCAGTCAAGTAATGAATTGAGGTGTGTGCCATTACTGCCGTTGCATGTGTACTATCTCTCAAGCGGAAAGAGTGTTAATTATCCTGGCAGGAACTGTAACTGTTGAAACTAAAGCAACTAACCAATGATTTATAGTCAAATGACTAACAAAGATACATATTGGCAGTATCTAAATATATTTTAACCCTCAAAGAGCAGAGGCAGACTTGTTGTTAAGCTCTGCCAACTAAAAAGTAACAAGGAAACTTTATTTTCAACACTTTACCAAGTAGATTAAGGTTCCCAACCTGGAGGTTGTGACCCCTCAAGGAGTCGCAAGATACATCTGAAGGGTCAGCAGATTGTTATGGGAATAGTTTGACATTATGGGAAATATTCTTATTCACTTTCCTGCAGAGTCATGTGAGTAAGTCGATACCGCTCTCATGTTTGTGCGGTTAATATGTAGCTGGAGCTAGCAGCTGGTTAGCTTAGCTCAGCACAAAGACTGGAAACAGGGAAACAGTTGGACTGGCCCTGTCCAAATGTTACAAAATCTGCACATCGGCACCTCTAAAGCTCACTAATTAACATTTTTTCTTGTTTGAGTAATTGGTAGAAAAACCAAAGTGTGAAAACAACAATTCAACATTATATGGGAGGGTTATGTGCAGGACTGTTTCTTGGCCAGTAAATTCCTGAAGTTTCTGTCAGTTTCCTGGCAACTGGTCCCAGCCAGGCTAGCCATCTCCCCGTGTTTTCAGTCTTTATGTTAAGCTAAGCTAAGCGGCCACTGGCTCCAGCTCTATATTTAGCACACAAACATGACAGTAGTATCTACCTTCTCATTTAATTCCCAGCAGGTGTATTTAGCAAAGTGTTGGACTATTCCTTTAACAAGATAGGAAAGAAGATGAAAAATATTTTTGCAACAAAAAATGACATGTATTTTTTTTGTTTTTTTTCTAACTATTAAAATCCAACGATCTGAGACAGGAACATCGGTCTGGAATGATCACAGCTCAGACACATGCCACCTATGATAATAAATCGCAAACAGGTATAGCTGGAAGATTAACATTAACTCTGGTATTGTTAAGAGAACTTTAGATGTTCTGGTTCATAGATCCTTGTGTCTTTTATGTTAAATCAGGTGGGTGGCGTCGATGATGATGGCTGGATGCACGCCAAGTTTTATGTTATGTTGTGTCTTGATGTACATTGTTTTATGTGACCTTGGGTTTTAGCATTTGTTTTATGTACAGTATCTTTACAATATGTTGTATGTATTTTATTATGTATCATATGGTGTTTAACAAATTTCCCCTCAGGGACAAAAAAGTTAAGTTGAAGTTGAAGGGTCACAAGCCAAAAAGGAGGGGAACTAGAGGACTGTGGAACTTCAAAACTTTACAAAATCTACTCACTGTTCACGATTGATTTATAGAAAAATCAATCATCCCTTGGTATATAAAAAAAATTGAAGAGGTTCAACATGGTATAATGGCAAACACGCATTTTCAGAGCCAAGGCCCTTTCCACAAGTGCTTTATCTGCCAAGCTTAAAAAGACATGTCAGGCGTTTGACAGCTGAGAAAACACAACACTGTGCTCAAGGATATCAGTGGAAGCTGGATGAATACCTGTATCTTCCTGCTTAGGAATCAGAGGATTTAGGTGGCGGTGAAAGCTTGTCAGAGATGACACACAAAAGCCTTGTTGTGCACCACTGAACAATTGCAATACCTTCAACTAAAGCGGCAATTATGATCAAGTTAAGACTGATGATTTAAAAAATGGATCGTTCATTAATGCTGGCAATAATTCAGATATATTACTGGCAGGGAGCCTAGTTCACACAGATAAGCAAGATAAGAGAGAACATGTAATAGATCAATCAAGATAAACCTTACACCCACTAGTAACATTGGTGCATCATGGCTGTGCTTCCTCATGTCTGTACGGTAGATATAAAACCACCACCAGAAGACAGTTAGCTTAGCTTAGCTTAGCACAAAGACTGAAGGGAAACAGCTGGCTTTGTTATGTCTAAAGGTAACAAAATCTGCCTACCAGCACCTTTAAACTCAGTAATAAACATGTTATAACTTGTTTTCTAAAATCGATAATCTCTTGTCAAACTTTTCCTTTAAAAGCATTTTTTAAGAACTGAGCTCAAAATAACCTGCTTTTTAATGACATCACTTTTGAGCTTTTTGCAGACTGAATTGCGTGCCATTACGTGCCCGCACACAGAACGCACTGTACCGCACATCTCATGAGAAAAGACAGCTAAAGCTTTGCTTCATGGGAAATACTTTGCCAAAGCCACAAGAGCTCTGTGTGGTAACAACACATCTCCTCTGACTCTCCCTCCCCTCCGTCTTCCACATCTGCCTCCCTGTCAGGCAGCAGACACACAGAGAGAAAGAAATGAATCCCGTGTTAATGAAGTAGAACAAAATAAGGTGGATAGTGCTTGACTTCTATAACCATCCTAACGTGAGATCCTATTGTGCAACTGGGGTTCCTTTTCAGGTGCAGGCACGGGTAAAAATGCTCATGTGCGGCTGCCTGGGCTCTGGCAGGCTGAGACATCTATGAGGTGTTGACACATAGATCCTAACAGAACCCAACTGGCATGATGCACTGACATTTGCAACCAGGCATGACTATAATTGTGTGCTCTGTTACAGGAGAGAGATACTGTTTCTATCAGGTAAGGGGTGAGTCAGACTGTGTGTGACTGTTGTGCAAAGAAAACGTCAACCATAACTGTCCAAAAGTCAATTTTCCAGTGAAAATTAATTTGAGTCACTGATTGGAGAGTCATTTGTTGACACATGTAGCTGATCTGGCTCTGATGTGGCGAATAAAATTATTATTCAACCATTTCTAAATGTTGTTTGGTGCATGAAAGGGTCAAATGATTTTTGTCTTTTGAGGCTCAGGATCGGTCCATGATGACCCTCAGTGACTCCTCAAGACTGACTTTGTTATGGAAAAAATGTATTTTTTTGTCATAATAAAAGTAGATCAGTAGATCAAGGTGATGAGTATCATTACATTTTCGTTTGACCTGGTTTTGACGATAACAATTAAAATAAGAGTGAGTAAAAAGTAACTGTAGGATTAACCAAAGCACTGTTAAATTTGAATTACTGCCGAATTAATCAACACTAAAAACATCAAAGCAGGAATCAATCTTGCGAAGTTTGGTGAAAAATAATAATGGCTACATTTAAGTAACTATCGAATATTTACCAGAGTGTGCTTGTTTGCTCATTTATATATGTTTATCTATTTATTTATTTACTATTGACTTACTTTACTTCAGGTTCATTTGTTTCTATGTGTAACTATGTCCATACTTCTTTGAGGGGTCCCCCAAGCAATAAAGGAAAGTCATTGTAGCCTATAAACCAAACAAACCAAATCCTAATGTCAGTCTTATCACTCTGCAGAGACGTATCTTGAGCAAGATGTACAATGCAAGCTTCATTTTAATGTCAAGTAAAAATTTATGTTACCACTGGATTGTAGACATTTCACTGGCAACACACCAGGCTCCATCAGTTCCACATACTCGTGGGGAGTCCAGGTATTTCAGCATCTGTGGGTTGTTTACAACATGATGTAACACGAGCATGCGTGTGACTGACTCACATGAATTATTGTGTAAATTAGTGTGGAATTACGTGGGAATGGATGTCAGGATACCACTCCCAGTAAAGGTTTAGGCTACTTGTTCAAAAGTCACCTGAAGTGACCTGAAAGTGATGCCCCTTCTCTCATTTGCTGGAGAAACGTTGAGGCGGTGATATTATGGCAGCATCGTAAGCAGCAGACAGGACCCTCGTTGTTGTCCAGTTTGACACATATTTCCTCTTTTAAACGTCACCCAAACTATCTGTCCTCTCCATCTAGGCTTTATGTTCTGCAGTAAATTAATAAACACCAGTAAGTGCTGTTTGCTCTGCCATGCTGTGTCAGACATTTGTTGAGGGATTGTTTCTTTCAACAGTCTACACACATGTACTCCTCACTGCGCTTCACTGCAAAAATCTTTCAGACTATCAGTTACTCAAAGCGCCACCCTTACACCCCGTATCAGACAGTTTTACACCAGTTCACTTTAATTACTCGCCAAAGATGGTCATGTGACCCACAGAATACCACAGTTGCCGCAGTTCTGTAGCACGGATGAAAACTCTTGGATGAGTTGTGAAACATTTTCAGTTCAGTACAAAGGTTTTGTTCGACTCAATTTTGTACTAACTGGATAAATATAAAAAGATCTACTAAACTGCATATATCCACGGTTATTCTTCTGTGTCGGTGTGTATACGAGAGGCACACACACTCACACACACACACATTGATTTAACGGCAGGCTCCCCGTGCAGTGTAGTGCTTCAGTTATGTAAACTGGCCCAGGTTTGGAGCAAGTCAACCGTCAGGACTTTGCATCCTCACCAAGGCCCTGCAGCTGCTAATGCAAACAAGAAGCCCTCACTCGCTGCACAGAGGCCCGACTGGGTCAGCACACACACACACACACATGCACGCACGCATGCATACACACACACAAACACACACACACACACATCTGTAGACTCAAATTCAAATAGGAATGAAAAGCTTGATCCTACAACACGATATCCACTGCTTCAAAAGAGTCAAACTTTCTCTAATAAAATAATCATAAGCATACAATCAAAAATAAATGATGGTGCTTTTTAAGTAATATTTTAAGAGATTGCAGAAAAAAATCCTAAATTTAATGATAAATTTCTTTGAATCAGACTTTTGAAAAACAAAATGCATGACTCATTTAAACATACAGTACCAAATAAAAACCATTTCTAAGCACGTGCCATGTTTTGAGCCATGAGATATTAGTAATAATACTAATAAATAGCAATGTATTGATCCAGAACTTGTTAAACCATATTTTTTAACTAATCAATTTCAACCAAGATGTTCCTTCATTTGCATGTGTTCATGACTAAATAATTAAAAACCACAAATATACTTTTGTTTTTTGTGTATTTCACATTTGTCAAATTCATTAAAATAAAGTGTTTTCCACTTTTAAGCATTTGCACTTGTATCAACACCAAAATTATGAAATCAAATCAAATCTTTGCCCATCTGTCTACCTCAGCTACTGTTCAACACCTTGTATTATCTGCTCTTTGAACATCACCATATGTGCCCTGATTTCATGAGTACAAAAGTCATCCGCCAGCTGTATACGTAGAGCCATCAAATGGTTAAAGTGAAGTGTTCAAATTCAAATGACTAATTTGTTTGTCTTTGTTTGGAAAGAGCCGTTTCTCCCTGGCACAGCCAAAAGTGGAGTACGTGAGACACAAAGTGAAGAGCTCTTCATTTGCCTTGGCTGCAGCCCTGCTCTCCCGCGCAGCTGTCCCGGCCTTGCGGTGATTTGTGTCTCCACACGGCACTGTGATGGACAGGTGGAGGCCTCTCATAGTGGCATCAATGCATGGCTCCAGGGCTCTTAACCTTGGAGGCCCTAACATATACTCAGCGATGCTAAACCCAAGTACACTTCAACGGGAAGACTTGGGGGCTCCGTTTGCAGCTAAAGCTTCACTACATTTAAAAATCCAAAACATACGAATTCAGGACTTGAAAATGCATGCTGCAGGAGAGTTCCAAGTGTAGACAAAATAACACAAAATTCATGAAAAAATGCACTTTAACTTCAAGGTCACTAAATCATAGTTTGAAGAACTGCAAATAAAATGGGTTATATTCATGCATCAGTGCAGTTTTTCAGTTTTTTTCTTTTTTAACCAATGCATCTCTCTTTTTTGGTATATTTAGTTGTCTGTCATATCAAAATGATTTCCAGAGTACTTTTACACTGTAGCTAATTGGCACTTGATGTAACAAACTCAAATTTCAGAGGTTTTTGCACTTGTGATTTATTCACATCAAAGCTGAAATAGATTTTCATGAAGTGGTTCTGTTATTTTGTCAAACTCCTATGGCTTAAAGTTGATTCTTCAGCTACTTGGAAACAGTACAATAAGCTGTAAACACATTGTTTACTGTATAAAGTTGATGTGGTAAATATGTTAGCAGTCACTTATTTACACAGTGAGCAGATACAGCAAGATCAGCATTCAATTGAAGTTGTGTTCCTGGCCAGTGGGTGAATGTATCCTACATTCACTGTACTTTTAGCTCTATTTTGGTCTTCACCAAATCCTAAATATCTTACACTGCTAAATACTTTAATGTGCTCTTGAGCTAGTCGCTAACTTTGTCTGTCTCTCAATTGGTGCTGAGCAGGTCATTTACAATGTGTTTATCAGAGTTTTTCGGGGGGCGGGGGGGGGGGGGGGGGGGGGGTTGGCTGAAACCACACTGATAAGAGCAGTTTGGGTGACAATTCTCTGTGGGTTTGTCACCAGAGTCATTTCATCCATTGTTAGATAAAAACAATGATTAAGCAGCTTTAACAAAAAAAAAAAACAAGCAATCAAAGAATAATCTTAACAATTTGCAGTCATTGTCACTCATTCAAATATTGTTTTTGAAAAGAGTGAAAGTTTGTTTTCTTTCCAAATGAGAACCCTCTTTTCAAGTTTCACACCGTCCATTTGGCATGAGCTCAGAATCCTTTAAGTCACTGAAGCACATCAACATGTTGTAAAATGCTCTTGATCACAAATGTTGACAGTAGAGTCACCTCTCAGCCGCATAACTCATATTTTTAATCCACTAGCACAAACACCTAGATAAAAGGCTCATGAACAAATATTAACAGTAAATGCTGAACCAGGGCCAGATCATGATGCATAAGCAAACTATGGCAGCTATGAGCCTGAGATCCAGTAACAACGGGTACCTGAGAAATTACTCATCACTAATTGTTCACCGCCATAAAGCATAAGAAGCTGTTTTAGGCGAAGGGTGAGGTCCAATGCAAACTACATTGCATGTCCATCACATCTGTCAAAAGTTGAAGTAACTACACAATCAAATACACATTATTACAGTCATGTGGATAAGAGTGAATTAACCTAATGCAATATTCCATTCACACTGTGTCTTAAACAGACCACCCGAATTTACTGTTTAAAAAAACATTTACGCCAACGGGTTCTCATTTTAATTCCAGTTGTTTTTACTACACATACAGTTTCTACAATGTGTGTATAGTATATTTTACACTTTCTAATGTCTTTTATTATTGAGTTTTAATGCTTTGATGCAACTTGCTGTAAAAAAAAAATCCTTGTTGGGGATTTTTTCATAGATCTGAACTGAACTAAGCGACAGATAAAGCACATGGATGGGTGAAAAGATCCAAAAATTACACACTGTAGCAACTATTTTATTTTTTATATAAACTTTTATATCAGCTTTATAACTGTTAATATGATTTGCTTAATGATTTATATAAGAGCAGCCACATAAACATAGCCTTTAAACTTGTAGATGTTTATTTTAAATAAAAGTCTATAATAGTATTTACATCAGAGCTGCAACTTACAATTCTTCTCTTTATCGATTGATCTGTCAATTATTCTTTCAGTTAATGGTTTAGTAGGTATATTGTCACAAAAAAGTGACAACTTGCTTGTTTTGTTCAAAAAATCTAATTTACAATTATATAAAATCCTTACCTACATCAGAAACTAGTGAATCTGTGGCAGTTTTGCCTGATAAATGACCTAAAAGAATACTCAATAAACTAATTTACATATATTTACATTTGTGCTGTAAATGCTCATAATGACAAATAATTCTCCCAGACAACCAACTACAGTACTACAGTAAACACATTTACAACTTCAGGCAAATCACAACAATTAAACATTTGCCACCAGATAAAAATCTATATATCAATTTTTAAGTCAAGCAGCAAATATTTGCTGCAAACATCAAGCTGATCAAACTGTTTATCCCCAAAGAGAAATGCCAAAGTCAGCTTAAGCATGAAATATAAATGAATCACAGGTTTAAAGGTCACATAGACTTATTTCAAATTTATACTTCAAACCACTGGAGCTTTTTTTAAGTTGTGTGTATTGTATTTTATTACTTTGAGTTTTCATACTGTGAGTGTTGTTATGTGGTGCATGTTTTAATGTTTTAATGAAGTGTGTATAAATGAAAATAGTATCTGTGTCACATCAATAATGGCACAATATTGCACCAATACGTTTCCTGTTGAATGTTTCCCTCATCATCTGGGGCTTTTTCAAAATACTAGCACACACCAAGAAGGCTTTGAGAGATTCTAAAAAGCTGAGGACAGCTCTACACAGCTCTGAGTGTTACCTAACAGCTAGCAGGTATGTGGACCCAGAGCAGCTCCTAACCATCGCTGACTCTCCGTCATATAACAGGGCGATTCCAGTTCCAGCCCAGGAGAGTCACGGCCCCAGCCCTCCCCACTCGAATAAACCTTTCATCAAGGCTGTTGTCTGAGCAAACCTGCGCTCTCTCACCATGCTCTCGCTCTGACACATGCCCGCAGTGTTAACCCAGCCTGGTGTTGAGTGGTGGTGGTGTGCAGCCGTGTTTTCCTCTCTGTTTGTTTAAGAGATTAAGGTGGTGAACCCCGGCCCTGTGGAGTCCCCAGACTTCATACCAGTGGAGCTCCTCAGAGCGTCAGCATTGTCTACATCACTTGTGCTGGTGAAATTTAATAGTGGTCGAAGTCAGCTTAAAAGCCGAGCTTTCACCCATTAGTGAATCCAAGTAAGAGTTGGGTTACTTAAAATCAAATCTGCACTACAGAAATGGAAAAAAATCTGACATTGTACTTTAAAACATATCCCACAAGTATTATCACTAATTCCTCAAAGACATTCACAATCAGAACCAACTTCGATGAACAATTTCCATGTTGAGAGTTGGTTATTCTTGTCTCCCGAGTTGTGTCCAGAGATTATGATAATAGCCTATATTTTGCATGCTGAAATCACAGGACGGCCTTTGTCTGGAAAACATTTACATCTCTTAACACAGCTGGCTTGCCCAACCACTGGCACAAAACAAACAAGGAAGCAAGGTAGAAAAACAACACGTAGGTTAAGTTACCACTAAAGAGGTCTTTTAGTGTTAAACGTCAAAACAACATGGACCATTTTGGACTTTTTTAAATAAACTGTGGTCGACTTCAGAGGTGAATTTGAATATTAAGAGGAGACAATGTTTGTTTTGACAGTTTCTTGTCATTGAAACTGAAAAGGTTTTACATGAAATAAATCTGATAGTTACAAGTACAAAAGTAACAAAAGGTGTACACTGGAAATACACTGTAAATAACATGTTTTGAGTAACAACAGGTGAAAACATTGTTAAAACTTATAATTAGAAAAGTGGACTGATCCAGATAGTTGATATTTATATATCAAACTTTATTGCATATGCACTTAAAAAATGTCAAAACACTTGAAATAGAAATTTCCACCACAAAGTATGCAGACTTTGTAAAACATGAACAATAGACCCTTATGAAGCAGAGGTATGTCAAGAGCATGTGATGCTTGGGGAGGTGTGGCCCTTCAGGTGCTCTGTGTAGGTAATACGCTCTACAGGTAACACTGACTCATTCTAACACACACCTTAAACACCACGCATGGCACTCTCACACCTTAACACTTAAACTTTACCTGACAACATACTGTGGGAATAAGCTGAATAAGCAGTGTGTTTAATGCAACAGGATTTCTTGGAAAAAACACCTTTTTTCAACTGTTTTTGAAGATCTGCTGGATTTGGACTCAAAGACAGTGAGTTGCTAAAAAAACATATGTGATCTTTCTAGCAGGATTTAATCTGTGTCCTCAAACAGTGGGAATTTCTTCAAGACTGTGCAAGGACTAGTATCTACAGTAAGTTCACTTTGCAATCTTACTTTTTGCAGACGTTTTTGAACTGTCCATAACAATGCCAGTAGTCAAAGTGGAGAAAGATTCTTCAGCAGACACCTCTTTGGCTGCCTCCAACCCTTCGGTGCAGACAGAGGAGCAGCCAAGAGGTCGGAGGAGGAAGAGACCCCTTCAGAGAGGGAAGCCCCCCTACAGCTACATCGCACTCATCTCCATGGCCATAGCCAACTCCCCTGACCGCAAGCTGACTCTGGGGGGCATCTACAAATTCATAACAGAGCGCTTCCCCTTCTACAGAGACAATTCAAAGAAATGGCAGAACTCCATCCGCCATAACTTGACTCTCAATGATTGTTTTATCAAGATTCCTCGAGAGCCGGGGCGGCCAGGGAAGGGCAATTACTGGGCCTTGGACCCCAACGCTGAGGACATGTTTGAGAGCGGCAGTTTCCTGAGGCGCAGGAAGAGGTTCAAGCGCTGTGACTTGAGCACCTACGCCTCCTATGTGCATGAGACGCCGGTCTTCTCTCCTGTCCAGATTGCCAGATCCGCATATACCAACTCAGTCTACCCTAACATGACAGTTAGTCCACCCTACGGGCAGCAGCTCCCCTCTGCCTACTACCCCTCCTCATCCCCTCCTGGGTTCGGACCTGGTCAAACCCGCATGTTCAGTATCAATAACCTCATAGGACACCCGACTCCAGCCAGCATGCTTGGAGGCCAAGGGCCAGAGGTGATGCAGCAGAACAGCCGGAGCTTCAGTCCGGAGGGGCTTCCCAATGGATCCAGTCCCTGCAGCCTGGGAGCCGCAGGTTTCCAGAGCCAACCATGCGGAGGGGCCGTGCCATCCCACTCCAACACACATCCAGGGTTCACCTACTCCGGGCCAAATGGCCACCCACACCACCATACCCCCCAGAGCTCATATGGACAGGGCCACACCCAAGCGTATGGGGCGACAGGTCGCCTCCATTCATCAGGTCACGGGTCTGCAGAGACCCTGGACCACTACGGCAGGATCTCCCCTGTGCAGCTGGGCTCTTTCTCCCAGTATAACAGTGCTGCAGGTCCCATCGCCAACACTGGGGGTTACCTGAGACACCCCACATACCCAGGGAATATGGACAGGTTCGTGTCTGCTATCTGAGGTGCTGAGAACGTAGAGGGAACTGCATTTGAGCATCTCATGATCGTGTTGCCACATTAGAAACTTGAGATGGCACAAAGTGAGCCAGACATTTCTGCACACAAACAGTCATTTTATTTTATTTTTTTTGCTTTGATCATGACATTTATTAAGGACAAAACTGAACAGATTTGTTAAGAACACCTCTCCTGACACAACTGTGATTCACCCTTAAACCTGTTCTTCCATATCGATGATAATTTACTTCTAGCTACACACTATAAATCTGAATTTGAATGTCAAGGTGTCTTTGCAGCATGTGAGTGTGTAAATTTCATCCAATGTCGTGTGTGGTTGCAAGCTTCTTCTTTTTTTTGTCATGAATTGAATGTGCACGTTTAATATTTACACTACTGGTGAGTTTAAATGACAGACTTTGAAATGTTAGTATAAATTATTGTGCTTCATGGTCATAGGCTTTGCAATAAGTGGCTTGTATGAAGAACATCAGTTTTAGTACATTTGCATGTATTTTGTTGCCAAATGAAAATGCATATTAGGTTGCCTTTTTGGAAAATAAACTGAATTAAATAGCTTTTTTTGTTCTTCAAGAATAAAGTATTTAAATTATTAATGTATATTTGGTATTACAATTTGAATAATGCGCAAAAATATCACACCATAAATATTATTTGCATCTTCATTGTCTTCAAGAGGGAAATTTGGTTTGCAGCCAGGTGACATCAGTTAAATATCAGAATTATATGTGTTATATTTGTGATAGTAATAATTCTACTTTTCTAAGATACTGTGATATTATAAAATAACAAGGACAAACATATCCAGACATGTTGCCAGGAAAAAATTCCCTCAATCACTGCTTTTTCTCTTGTGTTTGTGTTGCTTTTTACACTGTTACAGCTCAGCTGATCTCAAGTGTTGTCTGGAGCCACAGTATTACCAGTCAGCGTGACCAGCTTCAATTATCATGCCCAGACATCAACACGGCACTCAGACAGACACACAGTTAATCTACCACACAGATCCACTAATCAAGAAAATGAATTGACTTGTAACTTGATATTTCAGCTTATAAAGTTAAGTAGTGCGAGTCCTTTATCTCAACACTAGAACCTCTTTCCACACAAAGTCTGCAGGTCTGACAAGATGAGACTTGTAAGGAAATGCTTCATTATAGTGAAGACACTTGATTTTGCTATCAGAAAAGCTTTGGTGACAGATGCGGCTTGATGTTTGTTTGTTTTTTAACTTAGTATACTCAGTCAAAGAGGTCCTAGTTTTCCTTGAGTGCTATCGAATTGTAAAATCTATATCGATTAAATAAGAATAACAGTAATGAACAGATGATAAAAATCCAAAAACTGTAATTATTATGAGAGATATAATAAACACAACATTCAAGATAACAGAGACACAGGTGAAGATTTGATAAACACCAGCTTGGTTTGGTGTCTATGTTGGTTATATTAAAAAGAATTAGGCTTATTTTTGTGGGCATTCTTTTGAAATACATTATTTTAATATCATGAACTTGGACGAGCAATATCTAAAACAAAAAAGGGCAGAGATTTGAATAAAGTCAGATATTTATAGTGGCAAACATCATTGACTTTAACAGTTCGCAGCTACAGAATATTACGCTGTACAACATTAAACATAAGCTTTATGAGGAGAAAAAAATCTAAATTAAACTGTTTCATGCAGTCAGTGCAGGTGCTGTCCCTACATTCACTTACAAAGCACCTGTCCCAACTTTCACTAATGATTGCTGAACTGTGCAGTGACAACACAAAGCATTCATGGGTGAAAAATGTTTATTTATTTTGATTTTCAGAGGAAGATATAAACACAGCAGGTAGAAACTTTCTAAATTAGATGTTTTATATCATGTATTTTTTTTTATGTCCCAGTTAAAATCTAAAGAGTGTGTGTGGTGCAAGTATCAAAATACTTTCTACCACTTTTTTTTCCCAATTAAACTGCATCATTAACAGATGCCTTAAGATCAATGTGCTGATATTAAAATATATACTACAAAACTCTTAGGACCAAGATGAGAAATTACTTAAACCGTAACACACACACACACAAAAAGTAAGACATAAGTATAGCTTCTAATAATTAAAAAAAAATGTCATCTAGCATGGGGCAACACTCATTTATGTATTCAAAACCATGAGTGCTCAAGTGTGATGCTATACATATAAACAGGTTATCGATACAAAGAACGAGCTAAAATATTTAACGCACACATAAATACAACAGACAGACCGAAACATTTCAGCCGATGTATTCAACAAGTCGTTGGAGTTGCTCACAATTCTTCACAGCGTCTGGCAAAGACAGCAACGTCTACATGGAGAAAATGAAAACATGGATTGTATTAAAACATCCGTATACTGTATGTATACTTCTGACAGTAAACAAAAGGTGGAAGAAAGCACCAAAACAATATCAAACAGCAGCTCTCACCTCTCGGACTTTATTGATCATGGTGTTTAAAAGGAGAAGCTCATTCTCACTTTTCTGCTGGTTGGTCTGGTAGATGATTTGCTGTAGAAATGGTACAACATGATGAACACATACTTTACTATTTACCCATAAAGTCAATCTAATCCTATTTTAAGAGGAAACACAAAGTTGCAGGTATGTTGTCAGGAATATCAGTAGTTTGTGTACATAGCCTGTACTTACATGTCTTTTTGCTCTTTCGAGGAGTTTACCTCTGGCCTGCTCCACTTCCTGAACGCTCAACTTCAGTCTCTCTACCTACGGATGAAATCAAAGAGATGTTCATTAAACAAAACAAAAAGACATTAAATCCTCAAGTGTTTGCACAGGGAATAGGCAGAAAACTATTATAATAAAACCTAAATAGATGCAAATTATCAATGATGAATTATTTGACATTTCCTACGAACTGTAGTATCTCTCACACCATGAGTGATGGGACCATACCTCTTTCAATAACTGGATCTTCTCTTCCATGAAATGCGCTGGCTTAGCTGATTGGCCACCAGCTTTCCTCAACTCCTCCCGCAGGAATTGAGACTCCACCTGTGACTGCTGGAGAGATCGACGGAGCTCAACCACATCTTTCCGTAATTCCTGTGAAAAATTAACAAAGAAAAAAAAGCTGTGACTCTGCCAGCAGAACATAATATTTGCTGCATAAAGTATTTCTGATCAGAATTATTAAAATGTTGTGCCTTACATTATTGTCAGTCTTGTGTTTAGTTAGAAGGTCTTGGGCTTCATTTATGTCTGCCATCAACTTCATTATTGTTTTCTCATCCTGTGAAAAGAGAAAAATTTTTTAAAAGAACTTTTCAGAGCTCTTCTCTAGCTGTTGGACCTTTGTTAGGCATTTTAAATGAAGTCAACACTCCTTAGATGTAGAGTACCTGCGTTTTCTGCTGCAGTGCCTGATTGCCCTTCTCAACCAGACGGTTAAAGCGGCTAAGTTGATGCTTTAAATCCGACACCTCGGCCTCGTGTCTTGTGTTTGCAGCCTGCTGCTCCACCTGCAGGCCACAGCTGGAACAAAGATTAAACAACATTGGAGTGGAATGACTGCACAGGCTGCCAATAATTTTGCATTACACCTATGTGAACAGTACAGTTTTTCTATACATGACACTAATCTGACAAATGTGAAAGAAAATGCAGCAACATCACTGATTCATTCAGCTCAGAAACAAACTTACAAATCCAGAAACTTATTTTATATTTTCTGATCGAGGTTGTATGTTTTTGATTTTTTTAAAAAGTGAAGACTTTCAGTAAATCTGTAGGTGTTTTAAAAGTGTTTTTCAAATTTGGTTTTGTTATCACTTGAGCACCAAGTTGAACAGTGAAGGTAGCAGCTATAAAGTCTTGCTACATAACACAAATTCAACTGAAATAGTTTGTTGAGTCATTCGCTTAATTGTCAATATTGATGGAGATTAATATATTATCAATCAGATTAATTTCAGTCATTTAATAAGATAAAAAACAAAACATTTGCTGGTTCCAGCTTATCAAATATGAGGCTTTGCTGCTGTTCTTTTTTTTTTACATTTCTATAAATGGTCAGGAAAAACAAGAAATGTGAAGATGTCACATCATACAATGGATTGTATTTGTTAATTTTTTTTAACATTTTATAGACTAGATGGTTAATCAGTTAGTCAAAAATGATTTACTCATTAACCAATGTTGAAAATAATCAGCTCTACATGTATCAGGCAACAGCTCAGAACAGAATCACATATTAAAAAAAAAAAAGGTTATTTTTATTTCAGCAGCACAAGAACATTTTCCATCACTTACATGGTGTTATGCAGCTCCTCCAGCTGAGCGTTCTTGCGTTGCTGCAACAACTTCAGGGTGCTGACGAGCTCTGTGACCGTGCTGCCCAGGTCAGCCAGCAGCTCTGCCGCATTGCTCTGCTCCTCTTCTGGTTCAAACTCTGCTGCGTTCAAATTCTTTTTAGGGGTGACGGCTGCAATGCGGGTGAAGGCGCTCATCTCACTGAACAAAGTGTCGCACTGGGGCTCAGCCATGTCTGAAGGAACTGAAGAGACAGTGAACTAAAACTCAGACTTTTTTCCTTTATTGCCCAAAGTCATTAGATTTGATGACATTTAATCCCTTTCTGGAATGGGTGTGCATTAGGAGGGAGAGGTTGTAATTAGACTTTGCAATTTGCAGTTTCACAAAGTTATGGTCCTTGTAACCCAGATGCCAGCTGTGAAAAATCAATAATTGCTTCAAACACCACGCGTAAATTCTGATGGGATTAAAATGACTCTGAAACGTGTTAATTCAAAATACAGTGGACTATTTCAGCTGTTTAATTTAACCAGGATAGGCAGAAAATGACTGCCATGTGTATGTTCCTCGGGGGAAATGTGGTAATTGCAAGAGCAGACTGAAATATTGAAGAAAACACAACGATTATTTTAACCCAAGAACACGTCTCACTGTCACCTCCAGTTCACAGAGGAGCAGTTTGAGTTTTCTTTGGGAAATTATCTCTTAATTCACAGAATGATATCTATAGCCTGTTTCATGAAGGAGATGCAGTAACACTTTACTTTAAATCCCCCTTTTTAAAATTAATGTTTTCTTAAAACATACTATAATGTAGTTATAAGCAAGTAAGGACATTTTAAGTGTTTGTTAATGTAATGTATTATTTCTTATCCTATGAAGACAGACTTTATATCATTATAACTGTGTTTTACTATATTGTCATTCATTATCTGTTTATATATAGCCTCCACTTATGGGTGCCAACAGGAGTTATTGAGTCATTAATATGAAACAGGCATCTCTGGGTGAATCTCTGGGTGTCATTGTTCAGGACACTGGTTTCCATTTCAGCTGTCTAAGAGTGCTGATGTTGCAGAGTTTTTTATGGTGTTTAAAGGTCATAACATTGTATTAAATTCCCATCACAAAAAGAAATAGCTGTACAACAAAGTCATGAAAGTGTCCAACCTGAGTTTAACCCAGTTTGGAGGGAGGATCATAAATAAAGCAAGGTTGGATGACACACCTCGTCTCTTTCAGACTGAACGCCTGTCTGGGTTTAACCAGCATCACTGTGTCAGTGTGAAAATGACTATTCATGTCAAGATTTAGATTTTGAAATGAAAAAAAAACAAAAAAAGGCTCAATGCATATTAGATTTTGTCAATTTAACACATATCTGGGGTGAGCTACGGTACCTGGTTCAGCAGGTGTCTCTGTTTTCAAGTCTTCTTCCTTCTCTGCAGTTAATGCAACCATGATGCTGTCTATAAAGGAGCTGGAGGGATGACGACGCTCCACGTTGTTAACTGGTTGAGACTCTTTATCTCTCCGTGGTTCTGATTTCTAAAAAAGTAAGACATAAAAGCCAGCATGAAAAAATAAGATTTTCCCCAAAGTATTGTAGTCCACTTACTAGCTGTTCCTTCAATAATATGGTCTGTCACAAAATGTTCATTTTTTAAGTGTTAATTGTGAACCACAGGTGCAGAGAATTTAAGCATCTCATATCACATAATGACAACTGCCACATGAGTGGCAAAATAATCTCAAGGGGTCTTAACCACGACTAGTAACACATGCTCCAGATATGGTCTTGCTTGCTGCACATAAGTATAGTACACGTAAGAAAAAAGGCGGTGAAATCTGTTTGCATTTGTCAGATCCTGTGTACTACCTCCTCATTAAGAGCTGCATGTAGCTGGTTGGTCAGTCCTCGCAGTGTGTGATGCAGCAAAGTGATTTCGGTGACGGCTTGAGCGAGCTTCTCACCGAGCTCCAGCTGGGTTGTGCTGGCTCTGACTCTTGTGGTTTCCAGCTCTTCCTGCAAACTCTTGTTCTCAATCCTGCACACGCATAAACAGAGATAAATTATCACTGAGTATACAGACTACACGATACACATTGTTAGAAAAAGCTAGCAAAAGGGGTAGTAAGATTAGCACCAGATGTGTTGATGTTCAAATAAAACTGCATATGGCATCAAGCAGGGAACTCACATAGGAAAACTGAGGACTTATCAACTTACTGAGCAATTCTGATAGTGATCAAATAAAGTAATTGCACAGGTATTAATTATTTATGTTTTCCTGATATTTATTCAAACTGCACAACTATTTTGGTTTATTCAGTATATGTATAGCATATTAAATATGGTGCAAAAACTGGGTAGTTAAAGCAAAAACTTTAACAGTAGATGATGACAAATATGTTATTTACTTAAGTAAACAGCACTGGTGTCGTCAACCAGGCAGGTGCAACTCATGCAATAAATCTGATTAATAGAGCTTCAACCACAGTAAATGCACCGTACCACTAAAATACATGTAATTATGCCTTACTCAAATTAATAAAAAAAAAAAAGGAGTAAGATCACTAGTCAAACAAAGGAGTGTTTTGAGTTAAGACTTACTGAAGTTGACCAAGTTCTGCTTTTAGATCCTCACACTGGATGTTCCTCTCCCGGAGGCTCTGCAGGTTGGCCTTCAGCATTTGTTCGCTATCAGCCACCTGCTCCCTCACCAACTCGGTCTCCATCTGTAAGAACTGACGAACACACACCAACAGGGAATGAAACCAGAAATTCACCATAAAACACAAGTCACGTACTACTCCCATGATGTCAGCCCCTTACTGTATGCATGAACAAGTCTTTCCCAAACACACTCGGAGCTCTATTCGCTCGCATATGCGATTGTCAAGCAGCTGAGGATGAGAAGGTTCAAAACTGAAATCTGATTCAGTAAGCGGATTAAATACTGGATGCTGATTGGATAAGATTCTATCAAACCCTAATTGCAAGCATCACAAGATTAAACAGCCTCTACACTGTTTTAAAAGGGGTGCATTAATGAAGCTACTGGGCCATATGCTCAAAATCAAATATCGCAACATTTTTGACCAAATAACTCCGATATTGATATTGTGACAATATAGTTGGGATGACTATTGGTGCCTTCACAAAATATTTACACATTGAGATTTTTGATAAATAATCATCAGTAATGTAGATATAATGACTAAGTGGCTAAAGGCAAATAATAGAACAACTACAACAGTCTGGTAAGTTCAGAAAATTACACCATTTTAGTGTAATGCAGCCTTTAAAACCAGGAAAAGACACACTTATGCCAAAATCATGATATCCAAAATCTAAGACAATATCTAGTCTCATATCACAATATTGATATAATATCAATATTAATATATAATAATCCTCTCAGGCAATGTAGCCAGAAGACTTAGACAACATACATGGAAAACCATATAAAGAAAAAACTGGAGGGTCTTTGTAACAAAAATACTGTACATTCAACAAGCTAACCTCGTTCATTTCCTGCACGTTGCCGAGTTGTGTACAAACATCCTGAAGCTGCTGGATCTGCGTGCTCTGAGATTGTGAGAGTTCCTGCAGCTGACCGAGCTGCTCCTCGCTCTGAGCCAGAGCCTGACTCAACTCACGCACACGCTGCTCCGACTGGTCCAGTGACGTCTCCAACCTGGACGCACAAGACAGACAGTTATAAGTAAAGTAGCTGCTGTGTTTCCTGTAATATTTGTTAAGACCAAGGTTCATCTGTCCCATTCAAATAGTTAATGCTCTTTTTGCGATATTTGTCTTCATATACAGTTTGTGGACAGTTTTAACAAATAATTATTAATAAAGAAGTTTTAAAAAATGACAAGATGTTCTTCACTCGTTTTGTCTGTCTTGTGAATCGGTTCAAAATTTCTCTTCAAGCCATGAACCCACTGCAACCTAAAACATTTGCTGAAGTTACCATTTCATCCCCAATGAGAAGGAAAAAACCATTATCATTACTTACACAGCAGCCCTGTCCTTGGATTGCTGGATGTCCTTCCATGACTCCTGCAACCTAAAACAACAACATTTTTTAAAGGACTCGCATGCTGGATTTCAGTGTGCATTTTCGTTTGCTTTTTTTTTTTTTAAATTCTCCTTTGATAAAAATGCAGCACAGTATTTATTTCCGAGCTGATTTGTGCCATGAACATATTAGTGTTGTTATGGGGATCATACTTAGTAGTCTCAGCACAGAGGGCCTGCTCCAGGAAGGTGTACGAGGCCAATGTGGAGGAAACCGTGGCAGACAGCTCAGTCACCTTCCTCTCCAGCTGAGCCCGCTCTTCATCTCGTTCTGTTAGCTTCTGACGCAGCACTCCCATCTCTGACAGATAACAAAAAGAAAGAAAAGTCAGCGTTTTTATATTTCAGCAAAATAACCTTAACTCAAGGTCCATTTACTCGCTTGAGATCTACTTTGTCAAGCTACCATTTCCAAGAGCAAGAATGAATTTTCACAGGTAAAAAAATAATTTGACCATGTATAAAACTGTCTGGACTAAACAAGCAATTTTAACATGTTAATTTCCATTTTACCTGAAGTCAGAATTGTCACTTGCAGATTGAAATCACCAATCTGTTCTCTGGCATTTTGGAGATTCAAATTAGCTTGGTTCAACTCCTCCTCAATCTGTTGAATAAAATTTCATGTAAGTGACATTAATCATCTTCTTGATTTGCAGCCATTACCATTCTTACTAGACAAGTGAAAAGAGGTGCGAGAGAAGTCTGACCTGCTCTCTCTCTTCAACAGCTTGGTCTCTTTCGGCGATGTACTCATCTCTTTCTCTCAAAGCAGCCACTGCTTTTTCATTCAGCTTCATGAGCATGGGAGTAGTCTTCCGCAGAAGGCCCCTGACTGTGCAGAGCTGTGAAAACATGACCATGCAAAAATAAATAAATAAAAATAAAAAATAAAATAAAAAACATCAGTACCGCAAGCACTATTACAAGTAGAAAAAAGTTGTAATTGAGTAACTTACTGTCATGATGCTACTGAACTGTCAGATATCAAAATACAATTCAGATACAATGGTCTGTAATAAATGTTAGAGCTCTGTCATATCCGATTTTGGTTGTTCCAGCTTATCTTTTGCAGCACCTGGCAGATCCTGACTTTTAAAAAATTGCAACATACTGATGGGAAGGTATTGTTCAACGCTTACAGTTCCAGTTACCAATTACCTCACGTCAATTTAAGAATCTCCCAGTTAAACTTTGATTCATATTATATCAACTCATATCATATTTGATATTGGTTTAAATTCAATACAATGTTATCAAACTACATCCCTACATACAGCACAGTAAGTCCCTTTTCTAAAAGATAACAGAGTAGATTTAACATACTTCTTGCATCAATCTGGATTGCTCCTCCACAGTTTGGGACAAAAGACCAGAAGTAGAGTCCATTATTTCAGTGTACACCTTGTTTAACGCAACCTGCATTAATAGAAGAAATATAAACAAAAATTAGCAACACTGGTGTGAGATGTATTAGATGACGTTAAATGCATTGCAATAGGGATGTTTGTTTTTGTTTCTTTGTACCTGTTCTGGGTAGGTTGTCTTTAGGGCATCTAGGAGTTCTTGCTGAGAGCCGACACTCTTCTGCAGCTCTGAGATTTCTGTCGCACAGTTTCTCCTCAGCTGTTCCATCGTATTTAAAGCCTGGAAACACACAATCAGACACACACTTAATGCGCCAGGAATGAAGACTGCAATGAAAAACAAGGAGCATTACACAACTTGAGAAGGCAATATTATCAATAATAATAAACGCTTTAATATTTTATACATGTATTCAGGTCCGTCGGAGCAGGAGACTCCTGATTAATAAACTGTTCAATCATTAGCGATCTGTGAATTTGCCTAATTTTCACTATATTCATTTAAATACCCCAATTTATTGGTAAACCATCATCATTAATCATCTCAAGATTAACTAAAATGATATAGTTATCTTTCAACAACAGCAAAAAAACTATAATCTTATGATTAGAAGTTCTGGCTTCATTAATACAACATATCCACAAAACATTTTCTTGTTGCATCCTAGAGAGGAGCAACTGGAACAAGGATTGGAATAGACATGGAGCCAGAAACAAAACCTCCATTGAACTTCTACGGCACATAACAATTACAGATTAGTCGGTGTGCTTACCGCCTCCTTAACATTGAAGGCCTCCTCCATCTGTGTCTGCATGTTATCTCTTTGCTGAAGAACATCTTTGACCTTCTGCATCATTCGTGTCTGTGTCTCCTTTGACTTCTCAAATAAAGACCTCATCTCACCGTACTGAACAACACAGGGAGAATACACATAAACATGCACAATTGTCACACTGCACACAGTCAAAATGTTATACTGTAATATAATATCATATAAGAATAATAACAAGACATGTTTACATACATGTGAAGCAAGGCTTTGATGGTCTTCTCTGACAATGTCTCCCATTTCCTTCATGTTAGAGAGAGCAGCATCCGTGTCACAAGACAAAGAAGTCTGTTGGGACAGATACAAGAGTTGTTGTTTTTTTTTTAACACTGAAGTTTAAACCACCATATTAAATAACATGTGTTGTGTCATTGTTCGTGTCTCACCATGGTGACCCTCATGTCCTGCATACACTGGATGAGGTTCTGTAGTGAACTTCCATCAAGCTCCAAATCACCAATCTGACTCAAAGCCTCCATATATAGACCTCTGTACATTGTGGTCTATACAAAACAAAAAGCCCATTAAAAACAGAAATTGTGGCTTCTGTGAAAATCATCCAAGGGCTGAACTAAAAGAGGCTTCTTTTAGAGAAAAAAAAAGAAAACATATACACAAGTGCCGACTCAAAATGCTAGACATCTCTGTCTGTCAGCTCGTTAAAGTTGTCTAAATGTGTCCTTACCTGGCTGAGTTCAGTGTGGTCTGTCTGCACTAGCTTCTCCCTGAGCTCTGAAGGCGCTGGGCCGACAGAAGGACTTCCATTTGCTCTGGCTACAGCCAACTGCTGCACCAAGGCTTCCACCATGATCATGCTAGACCTTAATCTCTGCTCCAGCTCTTCTCGGGGGAGACACTCCAGGCTGCCTGCAGGTACACTGAGAGGACACAAGAAACAGTGAGAGGCAGACAGAGAAATTACAGAAAGCAGTCTCACTCATGCCTGAATAATAAATTATCACTGGAAATGAACGGTAAGTTTTATTTAATAACAAATTCGAAGCCAGCACTTACTTCCACAGGAGAGGATTGGTAAGAGTGCAGGCATCATTAACAGAGAACTCCCTCTTTCTTTCAAACTGGCCAGATGTATTGAGGCTATGGTCTACCAGTTTCACAGGACTGGTGCCCACACAGATGCTGTGAGACTCTGCAGGAGTAGCTCTTGCTGATGTGACCACAGGGGCAGCAGGAGGTGGGACAGGACCAGAGATGGGAGCAGAGATAGCAGTAGGGTCCATCTTTCCTGATGCAAGGATGAGGAACTCTGCCATCTGCCGCAGCTGCTGCTGCAGAGGACCATCTAGAATCATAGGGATATCCAGGACTGGCTTCACCGCTTCTGACTGAGGGGCTGCACAGGGCTTCACATCCAAATTGTCAGCTGGCTCTGTGACTGCGCCTGGCTGGGACTTGAAACCTAAAGCAGTAGAGTTGAAGAGAGGACGAGGCATGGGGCTCTCCAAGTGTTCTGCCCATAACCCTCGGGGGTCAACGTTAGCAGGGGCCAAAAAGCTCTTCTCACCGTCGAGAGCAGAATCATCCATCAAAAACTGGTCCAGAGCTCTTTGATCTTTCTCCAGATCTCTTTGAGCCTTAAATACAGATAGAGAAGCTCTCCTTATAACAGGACTGAGGATTCCCAACTGCAAAACTGATGCTACTGAGGGACATTCAGACAGCAATTTCAAAACATCAGGGAGGGTCTCTGTATGAGGTATTTCTGCAGCGTTACATGGAAGTGGTCCATTTCCAGATGAACCAAGAGCACTGTCTTTTGCCTCACTGGATTCAGAGGGTCCTCTGCTAGAATGCATTTGAGAATCACGTTCTAGATGCTGCTGCACTTCCCCAGGTGTGGGAGTCTCTGCTGAAGCCACAAGATTGCTGCAGTCAGCGGACTCTGTTTTATGTAGCAAAGACGGCAACGCACTGTCATCAGCATGCATGGAGTGTTTTTGTGGCGTTTGTTGGACTTCTAATTGAACAGGTTCATTATCTAAAGCCTTTAAAGATGTGTTTATCAGTGAAGATGCACTGACAGCTGGTGGGTCAGCATCTAAGACAGCTTCATCATTTTCCACATGGCTGTTAGATTGTTCATAGTTGTCTTGGATGTGATCCTGTGTGATGTGAGTAGGTACATTGTTGTCATCCTGGAGTTGGCAGATCACAGCCTGGTCCTTAAGTAAAGGGGAAGTCTTCTCAGTCAACTGGATGCCTCCTGATAGTTCACCCTCACCTTGTGTGCTGATGAAAGAGCCAAATGTGACACCATCTTGCCTGCCAGTCTGCTCTTCAGGTACCACCAAGCTACTTGGTTCTATCTCTTCCAGCGCATGAGGGCTGCATGGTTCCTGGGCTTTGGGGAGGTCGCCACTTAAAGTTGCAGGATATTTTTCAATATTACAGTATGGGTGATCTAAGTGATCATTATCATCATCATCACCAGCTAAAGCGCTTGGATCTATACCATGATTGCATGACTCACTGCTTGTCGCAGTTTGGTCAGCTGGTAGAGGAACCGTCTCATCTGCCATTTTGGTGCCATCTGAAATTTCGATCTCACCCCCGATGCAGTTAAATGATTTGAAGGTTACATCACTCAATCCAGGCTTTTCAGAATCACTTTGGGTCTCAGAAAAGGTGGTGAGGTGAGTGATGACAGGAACAACACACTTTTCACTGCTGGAGTAGGGATGATCAGCATGTTCTGCTTGACACAACTGGCTGCAGTCAAAGACGATGCTTGAATTTACACTGTTGTCTTGTAAAAGCTCTCCAAGCTCTCCTTTGGGCAGAGGAATGGTCTCATCTTGTAGTCTGGTGACATCTGAAACTACCACCTCACCTCCATCACAGACGAAGGATTTCCAAGTGACATCGTTCTCTCTGCTGCAGTCCTCCTGAAAAACTTTGAACTCTTGTGTGGTCTGTTTACCATCCAAGTCTCCAGAGGCCAGTGAAATGTTTTGGATTTCACAGAGACGTTCTGCGTCGATGTCGACCGAAGAAGCATCTCTCCTCTCAGGATTGTGGTACGGATGTTCTATGTGGTCATTGCATGACTGCACAATCATACTGTCAGATATGGCTGTATCCTCTGATTCACAAGTGTTATTCATAGTCTGGTCCTTAAGCAAAACAATGCTCTCTCCTGCACATTCTGAAGGGCATGAAATCTCAACCTCACCACCAGCACAGATAAAAGATTTAAATGTTACATCTCCAAGTCCGCAGGCTGTATTATCAGTACTGGGAGCATTGGTTTGTATCACTTTGGTTGGAGGAGAGGGCAAATGGGGCTCTGGGTCACATGGAAGAACATCACCCTGTTGATGAGAATGACTGGAGGGTTAGAAAGTTACAGAACCATGGAAAACATTAATGGAGCATTTTCAAGTATTAGTATCAACGCACCTTTGATATTTTCACAAAATCCGTACTGAGCCGTGATTTTGATTTGAACCTTGATGATGGAGTTGACAGATGCAACCATTCATTCTCCAGACTTCTCATAGGGGTACGCTGTCCAGATCTGCTTGAAGGCTAACATCAACAGAAGTCAAACTAAATTTTAATAGCTTGCTCAGTCATTATTTAACACTGTGCATTATGCATTAAAAAGCACAAAAGTCTTACCGAGTCTTGCCTACTGGAACTTGACTTCCTGGAAGACATGACTGCTGGGAAACAACCTGTACACTGCAATTGAGGAGAAAAAATCTTTCCTGTTAATCTAAGTATTTTAAAAAAAACTTCAAACTTCAACTATCAAGTCTGTCAAAACAACAGTCAGGTGCCCATATGAACACAGAAAGAGGTTTTCCTCACTGTAATCATTCTTCCTGTTCATGCTGGCTATTAAAAGATCCCCTTCAAATGCACTTACAATGTAAGTGATGGGGGATTTTGTGCAAAAATACATTTTAAATTTTATCTGAAGCTTATATGAGGTTTCAGCGGTCAGAGTTAGTCATATTAAGTGGATATCTGCCACATTTACGGTCTTTTTAGCACCAAATTATTTCGTTGTGTTTCCCTGTTGAGCTGCGGTGGAAGTTTAGTAACAAAAATAGGGGCTTTGGCAATAAAAAGACTGTAACAATGAAAGATATCTACTTGATTTGACTAATTTGGAGGACTGAAGCTTCACATTAGCTACAGATAAACGTTTAAATACAATTTTACACAGAAGGAGGCTTGTGTATTTTGTCCCCCATCACTTACATTGTAAATGCATTATGAAGGGATCTTCTAATGGTCAGTATGAACAGGAGGAATGATTATGGCAACAAAAAAATAAATAAATAAAATATTCCAATGACCATTTGGGCACCTGACTGTTATTTTAATACAGACTTAAAAAATTACGAACTCGTCCTTTAAGCTGCTTGACTATAAACTACTAGGCGTTAGCTACGTTAACTAATGCTAACGTTAACTCAAGTTAGTTTGAACACATGTTACGGCCGCAGCTAACGAGTCTTTCCTAAAATCAGACTGTGAACTACATTCACCGTAGCCCGTGAAATAATGAAAAATCATGTTACCTTTAAACTGTTTGTCCACCTTTATCCGAATTGTGACGAGAATGAAACAAATATATCTGCTATTCAGCGTCCATCAACCGCCTATCATTCAAAACACACACGTCAGCGCTGCTATTGGTCAGTTTCTCTTCTTCGTCCGTTTGTGCGACGCTGTGTGACGTCATGACGTACAACAACATACTGCTGCCCCCCACAGGACGTCAATGTAACTGCTCTTACAGATCCTCTCACAGCTCATATTAATAGCCTGATAAGACTGATAAAACTGTCTATTTTGCACAATTATCTGACTGCCATTAAGGACTGGATGGCTAACAATCTTTTACAGCTAAACGCAGATAAGACTGAGGTCTTTATCATCACTTCAGACAGTATAGTTTCCAAGGTTGCTCAGGGTACTGGGTCCCTTTCTTCAGCTGTACGGTCTGATCTTAGAAAACTTGGCATTATATTTGATCAGGTTATGTACTTTAATCAACATATTAAATCATTGACCCGTAAGTCATCCCTGGACCATCTACAAATGGTGCAGAGCAACTCACATCACACCCATCTTATTTTCTTTACACTGGCTTCCCACCAAGTTTAGGATTCATTTTAAGGTTAAATATATGAAGGTGACAAGAGCAAAAATCTAATGTCATGTGCAATAAATAATTAAATTATTACTAATTACTAACAGTGGAGGCTGAATGCAATGTACCATGTTAAGTCCAGTTCAATGAAATATATGAAAGTGACCAGTGCAGGGATTAAATGAGGGATGTGAAATGTAAAGTCCAGTTTGGTAACAGGACAGTTCAGCTATTTAGTAGAGCAACAGCCTCTGGAAAGTGTCTGCTGGTGGAGGTTTTTATGGATCTCCGTCTTTTTCCTAAGGGAAGAAGTTCAAAGAGTCTGTGTCCAGGGTGGGATGGGTCAGAGATGATCTCGCTTGCACGCCTCCTGGCCCCGGAGGGGTCTTTGTCAGGAGGAGTGTGAAGGGGTGAGTGTGGGAGTAGAATAGAGCGGTGGGGGAGCCAAGGAGGTGTGGGGAGGAGTGGATGTGGAATGGGGGGGAGGGGCGTCCAGGTTAAGCTTTTGTCTGTGGAACCAGCAGTAAAACTCGTTCAGCTGGTGATTTTCTTGCAGGCCTTTCCAAACTGAAGATGAATCGTTGTCTGTGAACCGGTCCTTCAGCTTCTCAGTCTGCCTCTCCTCTAATTCCTCTCTTCAGCTTGTACTTGGCCTGCTTGTTGAGGTCCTTATCTCCACTCCTCATCCATGGGTCGACAGAGCTGTCTGAGTTCTGCAGTAAACTATGGCTTGTCATTGTCATACTTGACCTAGTTCCTGGTGAGGATGCAGTTGTCCTCACAAAAACTGATATAAGATGATACTGTGTCTGTACACTCTTCCAGATCAGTTAATGTCTCTCTGAAACATCCCAGTCAATGCAGTCCAGGCAGTACTGTGGGTTTTCAGTGTCCTCCTTTGTCCACCTTTTCACAGTTTTTACTACAAGCTCGACACATTTAAACTTCTCTTCCTGTGGGTCAGTATTAGTTGAATTAAACAGTGATCAGAAAGACCAAGGGCTGCACAGGGAGCAAAGCAATATGAATCCATATATCAATATGAATAGTTTTGTAGCAGTGGTCGAGTGTATTGTGCTCTCTGGTGGGGCAGGTAACATGCTGACTGAATCTAGGGCAAGCTAAGTTTGGCCTTATTAAGGTCTCCTAACAACAGTACAGTTGAATGTTTGAGCTTCACTGTGCAGAATGATGTATATGCAGAGTTTGACACTAGAAGGTTGTTTTCACCTTCATCTTCTTGAAGTGGAAAGTGTCTCTGTGCTCATTGAAAATCTGATTTTAAAGGGTGGGCCTACGAGCATGATTTGTGACATCATAGCTAATTTGGAGCCAGTTCTGGTCCAATATTGAATTTACACAAATGTGATGTAGACACTTAAAGCCTCCAGTGCACAAACACTGAGAATGGACTTTACAGTGAGGTAGGAGACATCTTGTGTCCAGCAGTTAAACGTCTGAAATGATATATATTTGCATATTTATAAACTGTAGAATTTTTAATTATGGAGAAGTAGGTGTCATTTTAAGGATTTTAACATGATACTTTTTTGTGGAAAAACCAGATCAGACACACATTACTGTAGTACTGAGTATTTTTATGTCTTAATACATGTCTGGATGGGATCTTTAAGGTCAGTTTTGAAGATGTTAATACATGCATTTCATAACAATTTAATTATGTATGTTCAATTTGTCTTCATCACCTTCTTTCAGACATACACACACATTATTGTAAACTGTAGCTGGAGATTGATTTATTGTCTGCTGTTGTAGGGTGTTTTTTGTAAAATCATAAGAAACAAAAAGGTCCATTCATTCATGATCATCCAGTTCATTTTTCACAAAGGATAAAGGGCCAATTACTCCTTGCAAATTGAGAAAAGAAAAAAAACATGATACACACATCAACAATAAAGTCTGTAAATTGCTCCCTGGGTACCAACAGTAGAGAAGAAGTCTTGACAAAACAGAATTCTTCAATTTAACAATAACTTTAATATGAATGGTTTTAAGTGTGCACAGTTGTCCCACAAAAAGTATTGCAGAGTGAGTGGAAAAGCCTTTAATTTTACGTCAGAAGAACTTTAATATTTTTTAAATAATTTACTACATCTATGCAATAAGTGACATTCTTGATTTTTTAAAATTAAGCTCCTTTGATCATATAACTTTTCTACACAATTAAAGCATCCTGTCAGTAATGGTGTTTGTGCAAGAGGACAAAAAAATGAAAAAGCTTTGTTTTTTCATAGAACTTTTATTTATCTACTTATAAGAAGGAAAATGTTTAGTGACATTGTGTGTTTGTTTCTCTACACACAGAAACCAAGACTCTCACATCGAAGCAATGTGGCACTCAACAGGTCGGACCTGCAGTACCTCAGCAAAGCCTTGTCCAAACCAGCAAGTGATGTCAGCTGTGTCCAGGGTGAAGAAGAAGAGTCGGTCTTTACAGCGAGTCCTCCTGTATACTGACCGTGGGTCTGCTGACAGCACCCCTCTGATGGCGGCAGTGGCCTCGTCTGAACTGCTCAGAAACTTAAACCTGGGTCTGTCAGTTTCAGGGGGACCTGTGAGGCATTCAAGTTTGATTTATGTAGTGATGGCACACTGTTCTGCTATGAATGGCTGCTTTCATATTCATCTCTGTCACAACAGCACCCTCTTGTGGTGACACAAGAATGACAACAAGCTTCTAGAAACACAAAATTACAGTAAAATCATCAGTAAGCAGAAGCCTACTGTCACACATTTATAGCAAACAAATCACATGGAAAGCTAAATCCATCATATCAAATCCAGGCAATCCTTTCTTTAAGGTATTTACCACCCTCCCCTCTAGTCAGACATGCAGGTTTCTAAAAAGTAGGTGCAATAGGTTCAAGTTTTCATTTATCCCATGTGTGCAAGAAGTGCTCTAATTTCTAACAAATTATAAACTGCCTCTTATTTCCTCACACAGCTTAGCACTTTATTTCTTGCTTTTAACATTTATCCTTTATTTTATTCTGAAAAGTGTGCATAGCACCAGCATTTATAATGTCTTCACTTGCCTTATTGGGATTTTATTGTGTTTATGTTTCATGTTGTTGTGTTTTTATGCTGCAAAAAGAATTTCCTCTTCTGGGACAATGAAAATTTGAACTGAAGTACTTGCTTCAAAATGACTTACCTGACAGGTGTGTGGGAAGGAATTCTGCTAACTCCCTCTCAGCATGAGGGGTGAAGCGCACCTCCAGACTGGCAACAGGAGGCTCTCTGATCCAGCCAGCAATGGTGCTGTAGGTTTCCTCGCCATAGCAAGGCCGGTCCACTGTCGACTCTGGTGGCTTGATTTTTGGCACATCCGAAACTGGCTTGCTCTCACAATCTATCTGGTCACTTTGGCTCACATAGCCCTTCACCTCATCCAGCACATTGTGAAGGTCTTCAGGCAGGAAAAACTGAGTTTGGATTTTGGATGAATCCTCTGAGAGTTGACTCCCAAAGTCGTCATCAGGTCTTTCAGGTTTTAGGTTTGACGGAGCATCTGTTTCAGAGTCGTAATCGAGGTTCATCATATCTGTTGTTCCATTTAGTGACACAGTTGATGCCTTCGATTGGTCTGTGTTTGATTCATAAGGCTCAGAGTCCATGCCCACCCTGGTGTTGGGGGAGTCGTACTCTGGGATGTAGGGTTTGATATCCAGGACTGGGGTGCCAGCAATCATGTCAATGTCTGACAGATGTATTGTATCACCTAGAAATTAAAGACAGGAATGTATTGATTTTCATCAAGCAGAGTAAATTATTTGTGTTTTGTGACTGGAGTTAAATTTGACAGCTTAACATTTAGAGTTGCATTTAATTTAATTAACTACAAGCGGCAAAAAAAAATCTCTATAGGCAGGCAGAGTTTAATATAAAGATGTTGAAATGTTGAAACCTGTCACAAACATAAACACAGAAAATGTACATATCTACACACACAAACACACACACAATTAGCTTCTACTTTTAAGACACATTTCATTAATGATACTTACCTACAATTTTATCCAGCTTGGCCAAAGTGAGGCCTAAGACATTTGGTCGGTGCGGACTGCGAGTCGAGTACACACCAACTCTTTGACCGTTCAGTCTGGGAGGCTTCACTTTGGCTTTGTAATTCAGGTGCCCATTTTTGTGAAAGAGAAAGATAATCCTGCAGAGACCAAACGGTGAAAACAAGCACTGAAGACATACTGCAAACATTATATCTGAATGTGTGTAGAGTTGGTTTTCTTGATAAGGATTGTGTTTATGTAAAGAAAATGAGAGAGAATTCATAAATCTTCGGTCCACAAGTTCTAGATAGATCTTATCGTAAGACATTTACTGCTATCATCATAGTAAATAGACTACATTTATATAGCACTTTTCTAGTTTTATCAACCACTCAAAGCACTTTACACTACACACCAACATTCACCTATTCACACATACATTCATACACTGATGGCGGAGACTGCCATGCAAGGTGCCAACCTGCTCATCAGGAGTGATACAGGGCTTCCTGTCCAAAGCAACGTCCCACAATGTTTCTATGCTCATCCATTCACATGCACACACACACTGATGAGCACACAGGGAGCAATTTATCTTGGACAACATGTGGACTGGAGGAGCCGGGGATCGAACCTACGACCTTCTGACGAGTGGACAACCCACTCTCTCTGAGCCACAGCCACCCCATCAGAAGCCAAAGTGTAAGGTTTACTTTTAAAAAGTGTCAAATCAACTTCATTTATATCACCTTTCCCTGTCTCAAAAGACTTCATACACCCACAGGAAACAAGTACACATCATTCAAGCAAGAAAAAGTCAACATTAGACACAAATGTTTCCATGAAAGTAAAAAAGCCTTATTTAATAGGTTTGATTTAATGTTTTAACATAAATAAACTACATAACTGAAAAGGTTTTGTGTGAGCTTTTGGGATCCACTGTATATACGACTCCATTAAATTGAAATGAAGTTAGTGGCAAATCTCAAAAACACACATCCACTCAAACCCACAGCACTTCAACAGGCTGATTATCTCTAAATTATGAGTCACAGTAGACAAAAAAATATTTAATTTTAACTAAGACAGCCAACAGTAGTAATCTTTGCTAATATTCTTGGAAAAGCAGCATCAAACCATAAACTGTATATAAGACATGCAGAGATTAAATTTAGTGTATGTTCCTTACCAGACATGGGAGTATTGCTCCAGCCCCACCAGAGCATGTTCGGGGTTATTGAAGACGCTCTGCTGGATGCGCAGTTCTGCTCTTGATGGGCCACAAATGGTGGGCTGTCTGGGTGTCCCATTCTTCACCGAGAAACAGGAACTGATGTAACCAATCGGGACTGTCTGAATGTTTCCTGTAACATTACACAGTTAACAGTATTGTTTCAATTTGTAACATAGTAGCACTGATGCATCATTGTGTTACAGTGTTTTCATTGCTTGCAATGAATAACTTAGTAACCAGTGACCTGTACATTCATTCATGTGTTGCACCAGGTGTACTTTACACCTCCCTCATTTCAACATGTCCCATTTTTTCTACTTTTACTTCACATTTGGCACATCAAATCCTATATAATGAGTAAAGTAGAGCTGGAACGATTAAATGATTAATCAATTAGTTGGTCGACAGAAAATTCATCAGCAGCTACTTTGTTAATTGTATTTTTTTTCTTAAATTTTTTAAGCAAAAATGCCAAACATTCTCTGTTTCCAGCTTCTTAAATGTGAGGATTCACAGTTTTTCTGTGACGTATAAAACAGTCAGTTGAACAGCTGTAAGTTTTGGCTGATGGTCACACAAAACCAAGAAATTGAGGTAATGCCGCAAAGATTAGTCGATTAATCAATTAGTCGATTGAGGGAAAATTCATCAGCAACTATTTTGATAATCAATTAATCACTTCAATAATTTTTTTAAACAAGAAAGATTTTTTTTAAAAAAAAATGCAGCTTCTCAGATTTGAGGATTTAAAGATTTTCTTTATCATACATGATAGTATTTTGAATATCTTTGGATTCGGGACTGTTGACAAAAGATATTCAAATTATACCAAGCATTTTTCACTTTCTGACATTTTACAGACAAAACGATGAATCAAGGAAATAATCTGTAGGTTCAATAATTAAAATAATCATCACTTGGGCTGCAAGACATTATGAATGGCATTTTTGACACTCTTTTCTAACATGTCAGACCAAATGATTAATGGATTAATTGAGAAAAAATAACAATTCAAAAGTTCAATTTTATCTTTAGTGTTGCATTTAAATGAATAGCAACAACACTGTTGATATAGTGGAATAAAGAGGATTTTCTTTGGACGGTCTCACAAAACAACTTTTCCTTTCTTCTTAAAAACTGTGGCTGCTGTGGCTGCACTAATGGTAATTACCTTTCTCCAGCGCAGCCTGTGGTAATGCTGGTGATGCTGGTGGTGGTGGTCGCGGCGGCTGGTGTTTGTCAGGTTCACAGAGTCCAATCTTTGACACAGTAGACTGAAGGGATATCATATGTTTACGATTAGCTCTAACTGCAGTGTCCAACATCTGCCTGTTGGAAAAGGGGACAGAAAAAAGTGAATACCATGATAAAGTGTTATGAATGGCATCTCTACAGAAGAACAAGAGCAATTCAACTTGTCATATCTAAACAATGATTTATTAACGCCATACCTAAAGAGGAAAATACACAGCTACAACTGCTGTAACTGTCATTAGTAGAGTCATATCTCCAGAGCTTACCTCAGGTTTTTGATTTCTTTCCGCATCACAGAAACCTGCTGATTCAGTTTATTTAGGTGTTCGCCGCAGCACTCGCACAGAGGACTCATCTTTAATTGACAAAAAAAAGAACAAACACCTCTAGATAAGTAAGCTTTTTGGTTATCTGCTACGCAGAAACAAACCACGGGAAACACGTGGGAGTTTCTCAACGCGGAAGCACTCGCTGGGTTTCTTGTTGGCCAATCAGGAGTCTTTCATGTGACCAGCTGATGACCGACAGCTCATCTGAGTGGCGGAGCTTTCTGTCAATTCATCATATTCCTCTATTGTGTATTAAAGTATAAACGTAGGTAGCACATTGTAAATATGATACATAAATAAGGCATGTATGTTGCAAAAGTCATTGATAAATTTACACTACAGCCGCTGCATGTTTGACATCAGCAGAGGGCAGACATGAGTTTCACGTTTAGCATTTCCTTTTAAAACAAGCTTTATTTATAAATACAGCAAGTACATAAACGTGTACATGTAGTATAAAGTCAAGAGATTTAATGTTGATCACAGTAACTGCAGCTTATGTGATACTGAAAATGAAACTACTGATCAGCTGTTTTTCCTTTCTGTGACTCTCTGGGAGGATTTACAGGACTGGCTGTTGAACAAAATCCAACCACTGCTCCTCTCACAAGAGAAAATATCGTGTTTTGTGTTAACATGAAAGACAGTAAGAGTGACTTGATATTGAACAATCTGATACTCTTCTGTTTTTAATAGGAAACTTGTGGACAATCATCTCATTGCTTTGAGACTAATGAAAAGAAAGTCTTATGAAGAACTGAAAATACTTGATGACCTCTAGTAAAACTATGGAAGAGTGCAGACTTATCATTATTATTACTTTATTGTTCTTAATTATTTATTATTATTTATGTTATGTGATTGTATTATTATTTTATATAATTTAAGTTATTTTCTTTATCTAATGTGCCTTGAATGTTGAGAAGTATTTACTGTCATTTATTGCCTTAATGTTTGTAAATGAATCATCTTTAATTTTTGAAAAAGTTGTTTTTATTTAAAAAAAAAGCTGTAAAGTTAAGAACATAAAATACCAGGAAATGTACAATTGTACAAGCAAACAGATAAAATAGAGCCATAAACAAATAAATAAACCACCAAAAACCATATTAAAAATACTATATTGTTTTTTTTTACATTATTTCTGTTAATTCTGTGAGCAATAATAGAAATATAGTTTTTAATTTCATTAATCAGAGCAGGAAAAAAGGTTTATTTATTGTTAGAGTATGTAATTTATTAGACAGAATTCGTCCTTGTCACCCAACAACTCATTTTCTCATCTAACAAAAAAACATGATAAATTCTGTATTTTGCAAAAGCAGAAAGATCCTTTTAAAATAACTCACACTGCTCCAAAATAACCAAATGACAATCTACTTACAAAAACTAAAATATAATCAGTGGTCTCAACAGTTTTTGTAAAACAGTGACTAAAGGGGTGAAATCTATGAATGAATTTACATAACATCTTTTATTTGTTCTTGGTCATATGTTGTATTATGTAATAATGACAAAGGCTGTAATTAATGATTATTCTCATTATCGATTTATCTGTTGATTATTTTCTTGATTAATCAATTAGTCATTTACTCTATAAAATGTCAGAAAATGGTGAAAAATGTCAATCATTGTTTCTCAAAGTACAAGCAGACATCATCACATGTCCTGTTTTGTTCTGTTTCTCAACAGTCAACAACCCAAAGATAATAAGTTTACTTTAATCAAGACTAAAGAAACCAGAAAATATTCCTTTTAGAAGCTGGAACCAGAAAACTTCGACATTTTCTTCTTTAAAAAAAAGTTTAATCTTTTATCAAAATAGTTGGTGATTGATTTTCAACTAATTAATGAATCGACTAATCGTTGCAACTCTAATAATGACCACAGTTAGATGATGTAAGCAGTGTATTTTATTAGGTGAAAAACAACTTTTACAAAATTCATCCAAATAAATCTACAATTACAAACATTTTGTTACCAGTGATTAATACCATTTTCTTTTAAATAAAAGCAGGTGAAATTTTGCTGTGTATTAACTTCAAAATACAAAATTCACAAGCGTTGCAGCGAAGCACAAACCAAGAATAAATAAGCATACAGGCTTGGTTTGAATTCATTCATTTTTTTTTCAAATAAGCAATGCATACACTCATCATGTTTGTTCTCTTAGGCCGACAAGCTGTACACTAACAGATACAAACTGTGACCATAAAGACAAGTAGTCTGAACTGAGGCAGTATCTGGAAAGTGTGCTTTAGAAAATTACAATCAATTTCCTGGGAGATATTCTTGTGGCGGAAGTGGCGAGGACATGGTTGGAATTGAGAACATTTTATTTTGCTCTGGCACATTGATCAGCGGTGTCTCACTCAGATCTAAAAAAAAAAGACAAACAGTATATATTTAATATTAAACAATATGCAGATTTGGGCAAAGCATTCATTGTCAGAAACTTTTCAATCAAGCAATGTTTTAAAGTTTTGCCTCTGGTGATGTATTTCCACATTATTCACATCCAACAGTCTAAACTCCCTCTTAATTAATACCTTCATCAGCTCTTTTGTCTTCAGCTGGAGGGATGTCTTCCTCCTCATCTGGACCCAAGTCTTCGATCAGGACCTGGTCAAGGGCCTCCCTGCCTTGTGACTCTGTATAAAGGGTCTCCACTTGCGCTATGGGAGGAGCGGGAGCTACAGATGGAACAGGGGCTCGTGACAGAGCTGGGACTGGAGCAGCATCTGGAGCTGGAGACGAATCTTGGGCAGGAACTTTGGCGGGAGAAGGAGGAAGAACTGAGGGTGAAACAAGGGCTGGAGTTGGGTTAACTGGAGCTGGAGCAGGGGGAGAAGTCAGAGTGGGAGCAAAAAAGAAAGGGCTTTGCAGAGACCCAAACAATGGCATAGGAGCAGGAACGGCAGGGACAGGTACTGGTGGTAAATCACACGTGTCACTGCCCACAGAAAGTAAAGGGGTTAGAGAGCCTGATGTTTGAGCAGGGATCACCGCCGCAGGTTCAGGCACCACCACTACAGCAGGAGCTTCCTGAGCTGGTGCTGTTTCCTCCTGAGTGAAAGAGATCTCCGGCGTGGGTTCACTCTTCCTGGGCCTCCCTCTCTTCCTTGAGCCGCTCCTCTGCTCAGCTCTTGGTCTTTTCCTCTGGCTCTCAACCCTGAAAGAGTAGAACAATTGTAATCAACTTCAACAACAGTGGACATTGATACAGCTCTTTGTGATTTTTTTTTTTTTGCAAAGCTAATAGTACAAAGTCCTTGACCTGGATCTGGATCTGGGGTGTCAATAGAAACAACAGAGCAACCTTTGGCTGCTCTTGCTCCATTCAATATAAACCAAAGGAGTGATAAGCAACTAGAGCGCTGATAATGTTTTCACCGCGCGATGTAACGTACAGTGTGTTATAATGCAATATGTGTTAAAAAGCCTTGTTAAACCTTCTAAAACTTCTATTTCTTCTCTCCATTGCATCAGAACAATTATTTACAGTATCATTACCCTAGTATAAGAATTTGAATTTGTGGGGGTACATACTACACTGCTGAACCAGTGATGGTTACTGCTCATGAACACAGCTGTAAATGTAGGTCAGTGCACTGACATTGACTGTGCTTTTCCATAAATTTACCCAAAAACCCACTGGTTAGTCTCCTTCTCTTCTGCTTCAGCCTTTCTCTTCCTGAGTAGGTCCCTGTCCCGTAACCGGCGACGGATACCACCTACAAAACACAGAAACCAGGAGAAACCACATCCTGTTCAGCACAATATAACACATAACACAAATGAGATAAACTTGTCTGTCGTTTATAGTGAAACAGCTTAGAGGCTGATGAGAAGATTTCTCAGTTGATCAAAAGACACCACACAGCATGCAAATAAATAACTGGCTCATTTAAATTTCTGGTGTGGAATTAAAGAAGAATTTTAGATGTTACCTTCTTCTTCATTTTGATTTTTATATTCCGACTCTGGTTTCCCTTGTTGCAACGTCTCCTCCATTCTAAGTCCTGGTATGAATGAATTCAACTCATCGAAGGCGGGCAAGCACCAAAAAAAAAAAAAAAAAAGGAGACAAAATAACTTCTGACTGTTTTCTATTCCCACCCCTAAATGAATTATCTGGTTAACCATTACCAAAGTGCTGGGAGAGTTCTTACAGTGTTAGTCTTATCATATTTGTAAAGCTGGAGGAGTTGGCACAGCACTGACAGCAAAAAAAAAAAAGTCTGCGGAAAGTTGTGTGCGGGCAGTGTGAGATAGGGATAAAATATGTACAGAATGTAGAAATAGGGGAAATACATATAAACCTTTCTATGCTTTCTAAACTGCTGCTTATAAAGCAAAAGGCTTGTTTGTGAAACGCTAACTGAAACTAAACTAGTAAACAAACTGGAAACCAAGAGGGGGTTTTCTGTTTTGCATGCATGTTTGTGCAAGACAGCAGCTGATATTAAAGCTTTGCAACAGGAAAAGTAGTCTAAATTTACTGAATAATATATTAGAGGGTGTTTAATTTAAGTCTCAGTATGGTCTAAATGATGGACAGCTACATTTTAAAGGCCTTCATATACATTGTTATATGTGATAAACACAGTTTTTATTAATTGTCTAAAAAAATGCATCTTTTTCTGCAGTACTACAGGAAAAATTATGTTGCAAAAACCATTAGATAGCCTGAGCCCAA
Organism: Thunnus thynnus; assembly: GCF_963924715.1. Lineage (NCBI taxonomy): Eukaryota > Metazoa > Chordata > Actinopteri > Scombriformes > Scombridae > Thunnus > Thunnus thynnus. The sequence goes on from NC_089519.1 coordinate 23,869,277, forward strand.
GAGAGAAATCCTGTCTTTGACTAGAGTAGGGGCATACCCCTCTTATCTCACAGATGGAGGGGCTGCTCGGTTGGGGTGTGTTCTCAATCTTCTCACAGCACATTGAGCCCTGATGTGTGTGTGTGTGTGTGTGTGTGTGTGTGTGTGTGTGTTTGAGCCACTCAAAGAGAGAAACTGTCCAGCAGAGTAAATAACACTCAACTGCCAATTGCCTCCAGCTCTATACTAGAAATGTTGAGAGTCCATTTGTTAAAGTCTCTCACTTCTGTATTAAAGGAGTTTCTTTTAATGCGTATACACTTTCAAAAACTGTTAGTAGCAGTTTTACAGGGGAAGTATTTACTACAAGTTTCATGTAGTTAATACTTCATGTGTGCAAACAACTTACAGGAGAAAATCTGCACCTTAACTCATTTGGTTCAGGCTTAAATTTAAATTCAAAATACTTAATCTTGCATAAACAGACACTGAGATGAACATTTCCACTGTTAAATTTAAAGGAAAAAGCTGATTCACACAGACTCTCAAAACTACTTGACATTTTTCAAACACTCACCAGCACCTCCAGTATCAAGAGTTGAGTTCCTGTCTGCATACAGTTAACTCTTCAGCTGATAAAACTCCCACCAGACACATGAATGGACTCCTTCCAAGTATGTAGTTACATCTTTTCCAAAAATGACTGATTATTATCTGCAAAAGCAGAAAAAGCTGTCGTCCACACATATACACACACACACATCCCTACTGTTGCACAATGAAACTCAATTTTGAAGCATGTCAAAGTAGATATGACAGTGCCATCTTCTGGTGCACTTTCTAAACTACCAAACACTGATTTAAAAACACTTTTTTTTTTACTGTATATACTGTACATATAAATCGCACATGGCCAACTGGATAATGTGCCTTAAACAGCAGATTTACTGTCTAATATTTTGGGTCTTATGTTGTCTTTTTTATTTTTAGGTATCACTGACTAACCTTAAAAATGAATCAAATATTTTTTACAAACACCCAGAATGTCTTTTCAACATGTTTCTGTTTCATATTTTTATTTACAAAGATCAACAACATACTCTGTGGACTTCTACTTGAGGGCTCTGGTGTCTCAGGAAGTAAAAGGGGGGGTGGGGGTGGGGTTGGGAATACCCTTCCCACCATATGCATATACAATGCTCTCTTTACTGCTAACTGAACACACCCCTCCTCTCTGTCCATGTGTGCAAACGCTGAAAAACAATCTGAGGTTTCATGGATAGAAGAAGACTAGAACACAGTTTTATCAATTACACAGTTTATTGATCAAAACTGTCAAAAGGAAAACAAATACAGCAATGATTGGACTGCAATTAAAATGATGCATTTACAAAAAAATAACATTATTTAGAGTAATTTCTGCTTTCACTTGCAACAGGTTTTAATAGTAATTGCTGTTCAAAACAAAATGTCTTTATGTTACATATTTGCCCTACTTACACATTGAAAGCGACACAATAACAATTTTACGTTAAATATGAAAAATCTGGGCATGTTTTCAAGCTATTTAACATTATTAAGCAGATAAACAAAGTTCACCATATGACCTACTTTAACGCCTAAATTGGTTGAATGCTATTATGCGTCGACTGTGCACATGTATATACACGGCATTTCTTTATTTTATTTAAAAAAAAAACTGACTTTAAATACAAAAAAAGAAGAAAAGCTTCTTGTCTTCATAAACATAACACAATACTTTCCTTTGCAGAAATAAATTGCACCATAGCACTGTGTGGAGGCAGCGTCATGTTTTGTGACTGCAATGCCATTTTAGAGGCGATGGGCGTTTCTGGACGCAGATGGCGCTGTTGAGCATATATTTTGTTTCAGTCCCGTTTCCCTCCATGGTTTCTCCTCTCTCCGACTAACTTAGCGTTTGGCTCAGTTCATTATACAGTCCTATATTCTCCCTCCATTAGGGCATCTCTGCCTTTGGACTGAAGATCCCACCAAAACCCAAGAGAGAAAAGTTTAACTTTCATAGGGCAAGATGGACATGAAAAAGAGGATCCACTTGGAGCTAAGAAACAGGACACCGTCTGATGTGAGTCGTGCTTTTTTTAAAAAACCAACCCTTAGTTTTCTGGCTAGCCTCGCTAGCTAGCTTGCTACTTTTTCTGCTTTGCGAGTGACCTGTGTGGCTAACGTAATGGTGACCACATGGGCTTTAGATGATGTTTCTCGTTTATAATAGTAGGGCGGAAAACACTCGCATAACAAGCTTCATCCTCGATACTGTTGTGGATTGGGCGTATAGGGGGGCAACGAGACGAGAAAAGCTATATTCAGTCGTTACTTTGAAACGGCGATTCCTCAGCTTGCTGGCATTATTGCAGTGCTTTAACCGTTTCGCAGCCTCCGTGGTCAGCGGTGCACACACGATTCAGCTCGACTCCAACGTCGGGGAACAATTAGTAAACTTCTTTTCACGCTGATATATTAGGAAATGTGCTTCCTGCGCCGCGTTTGCCATTCACAGAGCGGTGTATTTTATACAGACCTTGGAAGCCATGTTTGCTGCTAGCATAACTGCTAAAAACGGGGCGCTTTTTTCCCCCTCATTATTACAAAAGCACTTTACAACTCCAAAGCGTTGGTGCTTAAAATGTAGTTTTTGTGACGTTTGAACGGGCCGTCGCCGATCACGAGTCTTAAAATCTCTTCACAGTAACGTTAACATGAACGGCCAAGATTCAGCATCGACAACAAAAAAAAAAAACAGTCACTTGGTTCACGAGTCATCCATACCTTGACCACTTAACGTGGAGCCTGTTACTCCAACCTTAGCTAGTTCATATTTCCACACAAACTGTCGCAAATGTCTGTAACTTATTCCTGCAATCGTTTTTGTTTAAAAGCTTAAAAGTTTAAAAGAAAAAAGGAGGGGGAGTGTGCAGCAGTTAATTCCCTAAAACAGCGTATACACTTGCACAGCAGCTGCATTGCCCTTTCATATCCTTGCATTCATACTCGTGTAAATATTGCATACTTTTCTTTTTTTTCTTTTTTAAACATGAAGTCTGGTGAGCAGATGATTCATTCACATAGCAGCCACCCAAAAACTTAGTGTTTTTGTTCCCGCCATATTACCTCCTTCGCTACGCTGGTCAAAGACAACAAAAAGCATCGAGTTGTAAACGTATAATTAAAACACACATCCTCCCCACACCTTCCGCTAATCGTAAAGTAAACTAAACTTGATGTTGTTTTGCAAAGTAAACGGATCGATTTGTCGGCCGGCGGCTTTATGAACCGAGCCAGCCTGCTTGAACGACACGGAGATCCGGTGCACCGCGCTTCATGCGTGGGCAGCCAAAAACTCCACCGGTCGGCGTATTCCTCTCGGCTCATGCATGAAATAAAACAAAATATCAGTTGAAAAATAATTTAAGTAATGTGTAACTTAAGTACCCGATCATTACTCTTTTGTACAACAGCAATTTTCGCTACTGAAATGTTCAGAGAACTGCATACTGTGTCTCAGGAATCGCCATGTTGTCATTCTGTCGTCTTTGAAGCTCTGGGAGAGAGGAACTGTCTCCATCTTTGTTTTTTTACTAAATTTCCGTTCTCAATATATTTCCTTCGCCACTTCGACCTGAAAACGACGTTGTGCCCTGTAACAAACTTGGCAATATCGGTCGTTCGCTCGACGACGAGGAATATTCCACTTCCCCCAATGAAAGCTGGTTTAACGAGTAGAAAAAGAGAAAATCTTTACTAAGGGTGTATTCGCCATCCTGTCCGTTGCTGTTGGGTTGGCTAATGGCGGGCAGACAGACTCCTCTGCTGCACGGCAGCGTTTAAAAGGGGCAATGGCTAGCCTGTAGCGAGCTAGCTCACAAAAATCATTGCATTTGTCATTAGTGACTGCATCAGCAGGCCATGGGGAAGCTACTGCTTTGCTCTTCCTCGTTTCAAAGAAATCAATACATTAAACTGTCGTGCCCGATGAAATTAGACACATTATGATACAAAGTGTGTTTAGATGGAGACGGAGTATCCATTTCGGTGTTTTTTACTTGAGAAATCGTGATCTTTGACGTTTGACAACAACTTTTTTTTTTTTTTTTTTTTTTTGCAACGTTTTTGTCCAACGCTGAATTGCGCAACCAGTGTTAGCTTTAATTGACTCAAACTAACTCCGCCTTTCGGACTTGTTTTTCTAATATTTTATAACAAAAAGTACAAAATGTCTTTTTAATTATTTTTCCACACAGTAAAGAGCAATAATGGTGGATAATAACATCATGTATTAAACATTGTTTGTTATGTTTGGCAGGTTGTTTTCTCACTGATTTTGTTTACAAAATGAGATTTTAATTCAGAAAAGGCAGATGAATAAAATAATTTTGCAATATTATGAGTTTTGTTTGTTTTAGACTACATTTAACTGTACACAGTGTATATATTAAGTACTTTTTTCAAGAGATGCACAAACAATGGAGATTCATTTTTATATCATATTATAATTTTCTGTTTTCCAGGTACGAGAACTTGTCCTTGACAATTGTCGATCGGTTGAAGGAAAAATCGAAGGCCTCACAGCTGAGTTTGTCAACCTGGAGTTTCTCAGTTTGATAAATGTTGGCTTAATGTCAGTCTCCAACCTGCCTAAACTAGGAAAACTCAAAAAGGTAACATGTCGTTTCACCTTTTCTTTATATCTCCATGAAAAAGCTGAGTTGTGTCCGGTCTAAGTCATACCTCTCTGCCTCTTGTGTTTTCAGCTGGAGTTGAGCGACAACAGAATCAGCGGCGGCCTCGATGTTTTAGCAGAGAAACTACCCAACCTCACACATCTAAACCTGAGTGGCAACAAATTGAAAGACATCAGCACGTTGGAACCATTGGTATGTTTCTGAAGGAAGCACTCGCCATATATATCCATCTTTATGCCTACAAGCTGGTGCAGACACTGTGCTTTTTTTTGTATTTTGTTTCATATTAGTGCAAAATTTATTATAATCAGACCAAAGATTTTAAATATCTGGACAAAGCGTGGTGCCCAGAGCTGTGTTCATGTAAATGCAATTGCAGCTCATCAGCTGTCTTACTCAACTCACAGCGTACATTTTTAATTTTGGTGCTTCTGCTTCCTATACTGTATACTTAGGATATAAAGAATAAAGAAGCTGTTTTTACACTACGTCATTTACCGGAACTAACAGTGGAAAGAGTGCCAGAGAGATCCTTTAAACATATTTAATAAATAATTATTTTAAATGATTATTAGAACAAAAATATAATCTACAGGAAACACAGGAATGAGTTGAAAATGGTATTTATCTAGTTGATTGTGGTTGTTCAACAGTTCGTGATGGATAAAATTACGATGTATAATGTTATTTTGTTAATTTGGAGGAATGAGAAACTGTTCATGGATAAAAACAACCAGATGCAAAAGTCTCTTTTTGTCTCATCCAACGAATAAATTACATGTTCAATGTTATGGCTAAATATCTACCGGGTGACACGTCTCAGTTGTGTCACAGTACAGTTCAGCAACAGTTTCTCATCACTGCTCCTCGCTGCATTTCATCAACAGAAAAAGCTGGACAACCTGAAGAGTTTGGACCTGTTCAACTGTGAAGTGACAAACCTCAACGACTACAGAGAGAGTGTGTTCAAACTGCTGCCCCAGCTCACCTACCTGGACGGTTATGACCTGGAGGACAGGGAAGCCTCTGACTCTGACGGAGAGGCGGACGGAGACGGTGTAGACGATGAAGACGATGAAGGTAAGAAGCTGCTTCCGATATCTTAAGAGATGGTGAAACAGGACACTGTTAAATAATACAAGAATACAGTCAAACCATGTCGTGTAAGTTGGTTTGAATATGTGGTGTATAGTTGTGACACTTTGGTTTCAGCGAGTTTCCCCTTTTGGTGTTGCAGAGGGAGAGGAAGAGGAGGATGAGGATGGAGAGGAGGAAGACTTTGACGAGGAAGAGGACGAGGAGGAAGATGAAGAGGAGGTAGAAGGAGAAGAGGACGATGAGGAGGTCAGCGGAGAAGATGAGGTAAAAACAAAAGAAGCTCGTCTGAAGTCGCTCTCGCGAGGAGTCACAATCTACTGTTTCTGATTCCTTTCAACTTGTATCACTTTGTTCACCAAGGAGGAAGACTTTGGTCAGGATGGGGAAGTGGATGAAGAAGATGAAGATGAGGATGAAGATGAAGACGGTATGTAACATGCTCCCTTAACATTATTAATGCTCTCTAACCCAGAGCACCCACAAAACACATATTTTAAAACAATAAATCACTTTGCACCTGGTTGCGCGGCGTGCCCTTAGTCTCTTTCCACGCTACAACTCCAAACTCTCTAAACGTGGCGGAGAGTTGATTTATTCGGAGGTGAGGGGAGGGGGGCAAAGCCTTGTGCTTCAGGCGTGTGAAGTACAGATGTTGCAATGACCGCTACAGACTGGGATAAGAATCAGCCGATAAAGTGACAGCACATATAATATACTAACTCACAAAAAGCCTCCTTAAGATTCAAGTGTGTCGTATGAATACAGCCTTATTTTTCCATCGTTTCCCCCTGTGTGTGTGTGTGTGTGTCTATTCTTAATTATCCAAATTAAAAATGCAAAACATTTCTACACAGTACAGAGTTCCATATTGACTCTTTGTTTATGATGCTGTTAACATGCGGTTAATTGGCAAAAGTCAGTAGTTGAATGTATTTAAAACTTCAATCGTCCTGTTTTTGTGAGCAAAGCAGTATCAATAAGAAGAAAAGTTGAGTGCCGTTTTTAGTTAAGTGTTATTTGCGCACTAGAATTCTTCTTCTATTGTATTTTGAGTAGAATGTGGAGTTTATATGCATATATGGGTGCCACGGTTCACTCAATAATAACCAATAGAAATAAATTTGATATCTGGGTTAATAATCTTTTATCTCTTGGTGGTTGTGGTAACTGAGGAAGCTCTACACTGGGGAGTAACGAAAAAGGTTTGAAGTAAAGGGCGTAATCAAGTTGCTGCTATAATGATCACCCATTACTGACTCATTTATATTACTCAGAAAAACATTAAACTAAATCATTTACAATTAAAACATGTTTTAGGCACTGAAGCTCTCTGAAAACGCTTTGAGCCGTTTCTTTTAGAGGGTTGCTCTTCAGGTTTTTGATGCCATCTACCTAGTGTCAAATTAGTCCGTTTGTTAAGCAAAAATGCAGCGAAAACATTTGCTGGTTGCAGCTTCTCAAATGTGAGGATTTGAAGCTTTTCTGTGTCATACGTGATAGTCAACTTTTGTGCTGTTTATCAGACAAAACGAGACAATTGAAGACGTCACCATGGGATCTTACAAATTATAACGCAGCGTTTTTCACTTATTTTCTGACATTTTACGGACCAAAAGATTAATCGAAGCAGTAATTGGCAGATTAATCATTGAGGAAAATAATCGTTAGTTGCAGCCCTACATCTAAATCTTGTTCCTGATGAGTTTGAATGTACTGGATAAAAAGTGCTCGCCAAATGCATTCAATGTAATGTAAAACATCATTTTCAACATGTAATAACGTTATAACTTGGTAGTGACCATTCGTTCACACTCTCTACGATCGCACCAGAAGACTTCATGAGTGATGCTGAGAGTCTGCAGTTGTTTATGAGGATAAACACACTAAATATGTCGAGAAGCTTAATGTATTTCTAAGATGTGTAACACAAACACCAGCATTTCTGTCACATGAAGAACACACGGGGGGGAAAAAAGAATGTATGTGTCTGTTTTATGTAGAAAATATGCATCTGTTATGTTTTTAATTAGTCTAGTTGTTCGTATCAAAGCTCGCAGATGTAATCTTTCCTTTCAATTAACTGTCGTGTGTTAAGATGAAAGCTTTGTGGTCTTGACACCCTTTTCCTCTTTGCTCCCAGAAGCAGAAGCCGGCAAAGGCGAGAAGAGAAAGCGAGACCCAGAGGATGAAGACGACGACGACGACGATGAAGACGACGATTAAGAGCAAAACTGAAAACGAGAGCCTACCGAGTTACCCTTCCTCCCCTTCCCCCCCCCCCCACAAACCCGAACGTCCGCCCTCCTACAACTCGCACCGCCGTTGTAATCCACGTCTACCCCCCCAGCTCTGAGCTCTTTTACGGGGCAAGACTGTACCGGATGGGTGGGCCGAGTGGAGCTGCGCCCCCTTATTATTTTTTTTTTTCTTCTCCCCCTGCCCCCCATGGAACTGAGAGCCACCCAACACCCTCCACCTCACCCGACCCACGGCCCCGAGGTTCTCAGGCAGCCCACCACTCAGCATTCCACAATTTCACTGTCGACCCCTCTTTATGTATTCCTGTGTGAGGACTTTGGGACTGGTATCTAGTTTTGGGTCTGTGCTTTTAATATTTTGTTGAATGAATTATTTTTTGTTGTTGGGTTTATTATTTCTCATTTTTTGTCTTTATTTTTTTTATTTTTTTTTTTTTCTGTTCCTTATTTTTTCCCAATAAAATTATTGCTATAGCAGCTGTGCAACCAGCGAGCCATGATTTTTTTGTGTGGCTGCCTGTTGCACAAATCAAGGTTGTAGCTACATTTTTACTTTCTGTATGACAAGAAAACAACTTTGTAAATAAAATGTTAACATTTTGTGCTTTTTCTCTCTTCCTGCCTTGCTTTTCTGGTGTCCCAAAACTAACGTAAAGTTGTGGAACAGTGGTCATGTGGCCCCGTTTTCTCATCTACCCCTGCTGTTGTGCTCTCAACATGTTGATGGTGACTGTAGACAACAGTCCATAGGAAAGGCTTTGTGTCTATTCTTTAAGGATAGTGTATCTTAATATAATCACATACTTCTATTTATGTTAAAATGATTATTGGTCAATATAATCATTCCTCCTGTCCATACTGGACATGAGGAGATCCCCTCTGATTGCAAGTCCAATGTAAGTCATGAGAGTTGTGCAAAAATGTGTTATAAAGTTCAGCCAAAGCTAATATGAGGCTTTGGTATTCTGGGTTGATCCAATCAAGTGGGTATCTTCTAATGTTATAGTCCTTTGTCTTTGAAATCCTGACTGTGTTTCCATCCAAGACATAGTTTTTATACAAAAAACAACTAACTTGGATCATTCCCACTTGACTTGTCTCACATCCGTTTTGCTGGCTGCATTTTTGCACATAAGAATGTGGGTTTTGCTCCTCCATCTCTTATGCTGGAGTTACTTAACTAACAGATCTCTGCACAGCCAGTGTAGAGAGGGAAAATGATTACAGTAGTGGTTTCCAACCTTTTTGGCTTGATAACCCCGATTAAAAATAAGTAATGTTTACTTGGGAAACCTCATCACAGACTACATAAGCGAGCTGTGAGCAGTCAAATCTCTCCAGGTTGTTTCATTTGAATAACCTTAAAAGGGCTGAAGGGGCAAGACTATCCAGGATTTCACAAGAACAAAGATAAGAGAAAAATGACTTTTGTGTTTCTCCAGGTTGGGAACCAGCAGAGTACAGTGACAGATGACTCTCTAAATGTACATATAGGTATATGAGTATTGTTTTAAGACAGACAAATGTGAAACTTTCCTTTTAAGAGATTTCCCCTTTTAAGGTTAATGCTGTAGTAGCTTGTAGCCTGTAGTGAATTATACATTATGTAGCTGAGTACAGTCATTTTTCACTCCACAGAAACAGTAATGTAACCCCAAGATAGAGAGCATTTGTCTGTGGCGCCTTTATTCTTAACATTAAGCCCAGAAATGGCAACCAAACAGCATTATGTTGTTTTTGAGGAACAATAATTTGTTTTTAAAAGAGTTTCTGGCTGCTGATCCTCCCAGGCTGCTGCGTCTTTTAGGGCCCTTTTTTTGAATTCCAAACACAAGCCAGGCAGTCGTGTACAGAGATGAAAAATGTTGGCCGTCCACATGTTGCAGCCTGAGTGGATCAGGAAGGAGAAGAAACTCCCAAACAGTTAATTGCGAGCCAGCACCACTCAAAACTCTGCTTAAATATTAATGTGTTTATACAGTTGAGTGAAACATTTTATACTTCAGTTTACTTGTTCAGGCGGGATAATCGTCTGTTCTGTCAGAGAAGATCTATAAACAGTCAAATGGATTTCCCAGAAAAATATATTTTATATGATAATATTTTTGTAACAGGTTTTGAAAACAGAATTTACAGTAACGGGATACAATCTTTTTCCAGTTTTTACACATTTAAAGGAAATAATTGCATCAAAAATGCACCTAAATCAGGCACAGTGAGGCTCATATTAACTCTTAAATGAAATGGTTTATTAAATCATACATATTCGCCACAGTGAACGCTACAGTTGACTCTGCAGCTACATTATTGCTCCAGTATAACATAGAGACTGTCAGAGCGTGCATGCTTTAACACAGAGAAGGTCTCTGGAATGGATTGGTGTTGTTTTTTTTCCCATTTGGCTGGTTGAGATTTTTCTCTGAGGACTTGGTGTTGGCCACATTCATAACAAAGCAGCAGAAAGATGATCACTTGCAGAGTTGTACTGTTACAATTTTCTGTACAGTAATGCAATCATCAATGTACCACAACATTGTAATGAAAAAAAAAAAATACAGAGAAATACTTTCCACTGCTTACTGCCAATAATTCATACTAATGTATGACGTGTGTATACTGCAAACACACTCTGGTGTTACGCCACAAGTCAAAGGATATGACAAAGGGTCAAAGGGTATTTGTTGAACTAGCTGGCAGTGATGTCACTATTTTGATGTCCCAATGATATACAGCTGCTTCAAAATAGTGTAATTTCACCAAAAACTGTAGTTGTGGAATCAGTTTCAATCATTCTAATATTGCACTTGAATGAAGCTGAAGAGAGAGATCAATGCAGCAGAGGTCAAGATGTCCTGCTATTGGTCTACCTCCAAATAGCTGCATCCTACGTTTCCCATAATGCAACCAATGGCATAATTTCTTTAGATGCTTCCTAACTGGTAAATACACATCTTTAAAACTCTGCACTGCCAGTTTATTACACACTCTTAATATTTTAAAAAAAAATGTAGTCTTTAAGTCCACACTGAGACCAAATTCTGTAAAAATAACTCTGATGATGTCATCAAGGTCATTTTTTAAGACATGACAAAGGTCCTCCAGAGCCACAGAAAACATTATACAACTGTTTTTCACAGGCTTAACATTTTCACAGGAGTAAAATGTGTAAATTCATTGGAATGTCCCTTTAATAAAACTGAATCGCTCGTGTTATTCCACGATATAAATGAACAGTGTGTACTAACTACATCAGTGCTTCAAAGGCCCTACACACACCACACAGGTGTTTTCACCTATTTTGTCTAAATAGATTCCTTCTCAGGACCGTGTAGGAATGTTAAGACTGCGCTTGATTTACATCTCTCTGACTGTCCTCTTGATGCACCTGTTCAGGTGTAAGAGGTTAACACCTATGATTCTTGATGTGTGACCTCATGTAAATCCTACAGAGCTCCACCCAACTTCGCCCTGAGCAGAGGTCTAATGCCGCGTTCATGTCATATCAGAATTATCACAATTACAAGATTCAATCTTGTAAGCGTGTTCACCCCAACTTCCAAGTCGCAAGTATGACTAAGAAAGTTATTTTTCTGAAGGCGCTGATGTATCTGATGTATCCGCTTCATGAATCAGAAATACTTAAAAATGTGACAAATAAGAACGTCTCAAATCAGCCAAAGTCTGCTGTTCAAGGCGATTAAACCAAAATTTAACGGATATAGTGTTATGTTGTCCGTGCACAGTATTTTTAACTGTCACTCGACCAACTCTCTAATCATACAACTGAGTCTGTCAGATGACATGAACACTTATAAGTCGTAAACATGGGAATCCTTTCCATCGTTGCCATTAATCCCACATGACCTGAACGCAGCATCATCAACCAAAATAAATAAACACCTCCAGGACTTTTAACAGGAATATACCACAGATATATTATCAGAGGATGGAACTCCAGTAACAACAACAAATCAGCTTGAAATATTTCTGACTTGCTCTAACACATCTCTCTCATCTCTTCAACAATGTGTGAGCTCTCTCAATGAAACAGCCTGTAATACAATGAATGGGTCAGCCAATTTCAGCAGTATTCGGGGACACAGGTGTTGAGTTTATTGGGGCGGCAGTGAGAGACAAAGATTTGCTGTTGACAGTCCGGTCACTATAAAACTGTGCTGAAGAAATGGGCTCAAAATGGCAGCTGCTACTGTTATTTAGCGAGTGATATGCTGTATTTTCCACAGGCCGAGAACAACATTAAGCACCAAATTCACAAACCATCAAATGATTCCTCTTAAATTAACAATTTTGGGAGACTTTTTAAACAAAAGGCAGAAATAATTACGATAAAAATGTAAACAATCTATTTTGAGTCGGGGGAAATCCAGATACAGATATGATTAAACTGGTTGAAATGGTGTAAAACTGGTTATCTAAAACTGTTTAAAATGTGAGCAAATAGCCATATCAGCCCTTGAGCAAGTCCACTGACCAACTGTAGAAACATGAGCCTGGTGGGAATGTGTTGAGACTTGTCCACCAACAGCAGAGTTTATCCTGGCCTGGTGCTGCCGCTCCTGGACAAAAGTCAGCCAGCGATGGAGCTGTGCTAGAATTGTCCTGCTGGAGGTCAACGGGGTCACAGATCACAATTGTATTGAGGCCGGTTTGTCTGTACGTTTGTGGCTCGGTGTGGCATTTTCCATGTGACACCTTTTTGACAAGTGGCCATGAAACGTATGCCAAATCTAGAATATCATCACGGTGCTTGTGCCTCTGTCTACCACATAAATACAGGCATGCCTGGCTGTTCATACTCTGCATACTGGTTATCTTTGGATAAACTAACAACTATATAGTTTGTGTTGCCTAATATCTGCAAGCAGTACAGTGACATCTATACACACATATATATATATTAAGCATATTGTTTCTCTCAACAAGCAGGCGAGAAACAAGGGAATGTTTTGTCTTGTTAGGTTGTTTGAAAAAAATGCAAGTTAAAATCTCAAAACTGCTCCAAGCCTGAAAGCAACAGATATGAGGAACTGGTCCGACTGCACTGTGGAAGAAACTATGAACACCATTCACAAGTTCCCTGAGGGAAGAGACATTTCTTGCAATTTGGATAGATTGCTCAATGTACATTTATGCACATTTTACAGTTATTTAAGCCTTTTTTGATTGCTTAAAAGGTTATCATTTAGCAAAGCATTTAAAAAGTGACAAAACTCATAAAATGATCATAAAGAGAGACAAAGACCGCAGCCTTTTTAGGGCCGCTTTTCCACTAGCCTCATTCAGACGATGTATTCTCTCAAAGAGGGTTTCCTTTATCATCACACAGAGAATTTCTGTCCATATTCTATAAAAAAAAACAAATATATATTTCTATACTGGCTTGTAAAATTTGAGCAGCACTTTAAAAGATATTATTTGGGGAGTAATCTCCACTCAAGGTGCACTCACTTGTTTAGGAGCTTTCAAACATGTCACAGTCTCTTCGTCAGCAAATAAAGTTTGTTTAGTTGTCATTTAACTGTGGATGTTAAATCATTTCCACATTGGTTTCAAAGTTGAGCTTCATAGCTGCAGTTTCTACAGTAAAGTTACTTACTTTTCAACTTCATCTCATCAGAGTGGGCAATATGGATAAAATCCTTTATCATTTTATCAAATTTTAGATTTCAATATCGATATATATCAGTATCAACTTACTGGAGAATCAATTATATCTATATTGAGAAACTGTATCTAAATAAAATAACCAGATGGGAATGTTTATGACAAATAAACTTCATCACATTGATGCAATCATCGTATTTAAACCCTATGATGCAACATAGCAGCCCTGCTCATTAATTTGCAACACTATCCACAATGGCCAACAGTAATACATGTAGAAATATTAAAGGAATAGTTGCCGCAGCATAAACTGTGTGATAAAATCTCTGGCAGTGGACAAATTTATCATTATATTACCCAACTGTTCCCCCGCTCTCACAGCCTTATCAGAGCTGTGAGCGGCTCATATTTTTTTGTGCAGTAAGTAGTTGATACACTTTTAACTTAAAGTATGAGCAGAAAAACCCCCAGTATCATGTTTCAGGTTCTTACAAAGAGCAATAAAAGAAACCCTTTATGAGAAAATACTTTGAAAGTCAAAAGAAAAGTGGAACACAAACTAACCTAAGTGTTGCGGTACTCCGGTTCTACAATGGCTTTAAAGTTTATTCACAGTGACTCCACATTAGTGAAAAGTAAGCAGTCTTTTATAACATTTTGCATGCTGTATTTTCCAAAATTACAATTCCAAGTTTAAATTTAAATGGCCAGTATTTTCTTTGAATGTATTTTAAAATAAATTAAAAGTTAAGATCAAAGCAGCTACATTGTATCAGATACAAAATTGGCTTCCGCTGCTGTGAAAAGAATTGATTTTCCACCAATTTTCCAGTTATTCAAAAATTTAAAAAACAAAAAAAATCTCAATGGAAAGCCAGAACACAGCATGATATAGCCATTCACTTAGCTCACTCTCATTCAAGCACACAAACATCTGTCATTACAAGCACCGCAGCCATCTCCACTTACAGTAGTTTAAATATCGGAAAAACAATCACCGAGCATAGAAAATAAATTCAGCGTTATCTTACAATCACACAGGATGTCTGCTACTACCCTGCAACAACTTTCAAACAGCAAGCAGACAGCCACATCATTCAGTCAAGACGGGCACAAACATCTTTTTATCACTCGGCTACAAAGAGCATAAAAAAAGCTAAAAATTACAATAAACTTGCATAGCTGTGAAGCGTACAAAAGAAACAGGGAAAAAAATAAAAGGTCAACAGGTGCAAAGAGTTTTAAAACATGTTACATCACGGGTAAGAATCAGTGTTTGAATGTATGTACCTGAATAAAGAATATATGCACCTTGTGTAAAAATCGACAAGACGACAGTATGAAAACAAAAAGTCGAGGTGATACTGGTTTTAAATCGCCCCTGTGCAGTGAGTATGAGGGGCTCACGAGAAGAAAAGAGGTGAGTCAGGACTAGAAGAAGAAAGTGGTGGTATGACAATGTGGTTAGTACGTTTGTACAGTAATGCATGTGTCCCGTGAGGAGGTGGAGGTGACTCCATGGCGGGCCCAGTTTTAACGTGAGCTCTGAGGCTGGGTGTTTTTGATGTTCTTAATCTCAAGCTCCAGCTGTGTGATGTGCACGTCCCTCTGGTTCAGGAGCTCCCTCAGCCGTCGGATTTCCTCCTGCTGCTTGTGGAACTTCAGAAGCAGCTGTGGACAAAACATAAACACAATATATTGAGATATATCATCAGCATAACATCCACAGGATCCACTTTTAGGATACAGTTTCAGTTTGGTTTTCTAAAAAATATCTTTAAAGATTGTCCTCTTACTGTCCAGAAGCCATAATCCAGATGAAAGAAGCTCTGAGTGGATAAAAATGTTCATCTAGTTCATAGCCTTTAATTATCACCATGTTCTCTCAGCAATACTAAAGGATAAGGCCGCTCTATATTTTTCTTGTTGTCAACAAATCCCATAAAAAAAGATAAACAATGTGTCTGTCTCTCAGTACTTTTTTGTCTGTGTCTTTCCCTTTAAAATGGGTCATAAATAAATGCTTTCTTTTAAAAAAAGGCTAAATAATTTCCTTTAACAGCTGGGCACTGTAGTTTTTAGTAAATGTTACTCAAAGAAGAGGAAATAGTGCATTTGTTGGGGACTATTTCCAGCTGCGAATTAATACACATTTGGTGTGCTAGTGAGTATTTATGGCAGCAGGACAGTGTATGTGTGTAAACTACAGTGCCCATGTTCATTGTAATGAAGGAACATGTCAACCAATGCAACACTGTGAACTCGCTGATGTGTTTTTAATCATTTTGGACAACAGTGGAGGTCAATGGCACAAAGGAAGAAGTTACATCAGGGTTTGACAACACAGGAAATACTTGTAAGTACAATCTATTCAGTGTTGGTTTTGGTCTTTTAATTGGATTTGTTGACTATAAGAAAAATATTGAGTATCACCAGCCTCATCTGTTAAGTTTCATGAGCAGCAGCAAATTTGTCACTGACCTTTTTTTTGCCTCAGGTTTTGCCTTTAAAGCCATATAAAAGCTTCCCTAACCTTCTGATTGATGGAGCTTGTTTGGGCTGTATGGAGCCTGACAGAAAAGCTCTGCAGACACTTCTCACCACTCAAAAGCAAAAAACATTAAATGTATTGTACATTTTCATTTACAGGTGACAACATGTAATTTTATATCATTCAAACGAAAAGACACCACTGGAACATCAATAAAAGTTATGGCAGAAAAGGACAAAGTTCCTGAGACAAACTAGATTTTAGCCTTAAAGTCTTTACATGATGTATTTATTTTATTTTACTAATTCTGTGGTTTGTTGTTAGAGATGTGAAAACAGAGTTTTCTTACTCTCAGCTCTCTATGAATGAAACTACATCTAATATTCAGGATTAGTGCATCAATAATACAGAAATGTAGGCCACATTCCTAATTCTTCTAATGGATTTATGGAAGGCATGAAGACCAATTTCATCAAAAAACAGCATTGACATGTACATTTTTCACCTATGTCCTTGAAATATATGTGTTAAAACTGCCACAACAAAATTCTTGTCCAAACAGCAGGATATGAATTCGGAGGAAGATCCTCCAGACACCAAAACCACTCTGTACCTCGTTCTCTGTCCGAGGAGGAGAGCAAAGTGCGAGGTCTTCTCCGTTGCTAAGAGTTGTCCGACTCTTGTCGCCCTCTGCAAGACCGTTGTCCTCCTTGCTGTCTTTGGTGGCCAGTTGGTCCTGAATGTACGCCAGCTGCATCATGCCCGGCCTGCTCTGAGACCTGCGACTGTCCAGCGAGTTTCCAAGCCCCTTGCTCAGCTCTGAATATGACTCTGCTACTTGACTTCCTGGCTTCAGAGACATCAGCACAGGGCCTAGAAGATAAAGAGAGTGACCAGGAAAAAGATGAGCTACTTAGTCTCAATGTTTTATTCATGCACACTGAAGGGCTGATTACTAAAATGGATGTTCCTGACACTAACATGAATTCTAGTCAGTTTGGTTTGATGTTGGACATAGAAAAGAGTTAAGTACAATTTTGAGGTACTTGAACTTTACATTACATGTAACTCAGCTTTAGTTATAGTTACTTTGCAGATTCAGATTTTACTTCCAAAACATTTAAATCAACAAATTAAATATGATGTATTGTTATGAACTACTCAACAGTATATTAATTAGTACATACAGTATGTACTTTTACTCACAGTAAGTAAAAGATTTTAAATGGAGGACTTATACCAGAGTCACACTGTGGTATTTTACTTAAGTAAAGGATTTTAGTACTTCTTCTGCCACTAGTGAGAAATTACTAATAGATTATAATAGATTATATACTACAGAACTAAAATGGGGCAAAACAGGAAAGCAAAATACATACAAATGAATGACTGCATAAAATTGATTTACATGTGTAAAGAGATCTGTTTGCCATACAGTGTGTGCAGTGATACCACAAAAATACTTTCATACTATCTCAGACATATCACTCAGCCCTGCTGGTGTTTTTTTTATTTTTAGATATAATTGAATCTTGAGTGTGACTCAGTTTGGAGCCAAAAGCCCTTCACACTGAACGGTTAAATAAAGCCCCAACCACATTGCTAATATATACAAATGTACACACACAGACACTTAATTCTGACCTTTGTCGATGCCACTGAGCCACTCCTCTGCAGTCAAAGCAGGCTTGTTACCAGCTGTCATTGGGTAGATGTCTTCTTGGTATGACTCCGACTGATAACACATATACAGCGCATTCAGACTCACAGAAAATTAGGTCCTGAAGTTTATTGAGCTACAAATCTATGTGTTTTTTTTTTCACATCACCTAGTGGGTGTAGTCTTACCCTGCGGGGTACGATCATGGACAGAGGCTCAATGAGACCCTTGATTGTCACCAGTTTGTAGAACCTGAACACCTCACAGGAGCTCACATCCAGGCCTCTTTTTGGCATCACACCTGCAGGACGACACACAGAGCATCGTCAGGAAGGAAATGTATGGTATTGTGCAATACCTGTATAGCTACTATACAAAAAGTGCACTGACTGACAGAACATATACAGAAATCTCAGTAGACAGGAAGACATGATGGTTCAACATGAAAAATCATAATGTTATTAATTTTGCGATGTGTTTTAAACCTCTGAAATGCCCTCAAACATTATGTTCATATTGTTCATACTGTGAACCAAAGCAGACTCCTGAGCACAGGTACAACACAATACGTTTGCAGTGGAAACTATGAGCTTTTAAGTACTTAAACATCCACTCCCACTTTTGAAGGTGCTCCACCTCAACTTAAAACAACTTGACTTTTTTATCTATTTAATTTAAACATAAGGACTAAACATCCGACTTGGATTAAATGTACGGTGTTAGTATGGTGTTCATAGAGACAAGGGCACATGATAACTACACACTCATATAAATGTGTCATGGAAGTACAAATGTGAAAACATCATAGCAAAAATATAAGAGCTGCAACAATTATTCAATTAATTGATCTACAGAAAATTAATTGGCAACTCTTTTGATAATCGATTAATTGTTTTGAGTCATTTTTTAAGAAAAAATACAAAAATTCTCTGGTACCAGCTTCTTAAATGTGAATATTTTCTGGTTTCTTTTGTCTTCTATGATAGTAAACTGTATATCTTTGGGTTGTGGACTGTTGGTTGGGGCAAAAAAAGACATTTTAGGTTGCGTGTTGGGCTTCGGGAAATAGTGATCACCATTTTTCTGACATTTTATAGATCAAACAACTAATCTATTAATCGATAATGAAAATATTTGTTAGTATATACTAATAAATATACAGTAATACAACCCATAAGGTTAACATTTATGATTTATAAGCAATATAAAATGTTTGTAACACATTATAATGTAGTTGTTACCAGATATCACCAACTGTAAATCATCCTGCTCCAGCTGTATAAACAGATAATGAATGACAATATAGTAAAACACACTTGTAATAATATGAAATGTGTCTTTATAGGAGAAGTTATAATAGGTGGCATTAACAAACATTTAAAATCTGCTTATAACTACATTATATTGTGTCATAAATCATTCAATAAATGTTTATATACTGCTTATAAATGCTAAATAGGGGACTTAAAGTAAAGTGTCACCCAAATAATCCTCTAATTTTAAAAATGTGAAACTAAATATCTCACATTATTTTAAAAAAAAAGTGACTTGTCTGTTTTCTAATTTTCATCACTGCAATTTATCATTCATCATATATTAATACAATATTTGTTAGTATGTTTGAAAATAGACTATATATAATCTTGAAAATGACCACCATGACCAAACAGTCTAATCTACTGGCACATATATTACATGTTCAAACACATACTACAAACAACTTTTCATAGTACTGAGATTTCATTGATGATTTACGTAGTACTACTGTGCAGCAGCTTAACAGCATAGAGCTGCTGTTGCCCATAAGACTCCACGAGTTTCTAAAAATCTTCCATCCCGCAATATTCTTGCCTCTATTTTACATCCTTGTTCACCACAACAAGCAAATAAAATACGAGTTTAAAACATCAGCATGTCACTCTACATGATCTACGACTGCGCTCTGGTCAGCTGGTTTGGCTATTCAAATAATGCAGGCTTATTTGCACAGCAGCTTTGCTTACAGGTGCGAGAGATTCAACACAGCCAGGAGGCAGGCACAGTTTTAGTTTCACAGGCACATTTCGTACACATTCAACTGAGGAAATAGTTAAATGAAGCGTCCAGCGTGTTGGAGTTTTTTATTTAAAATACATATAGTAGTTGTCAGTGTAAAGGAAGCTGAGTGAGAGTCTTTAAAATTGTGTGTTTGTGTTTTCCTTACCCATCCCTTTCTGAGGTAAGTGGGAGCGGTATTCTGTAAGGTAGTGGATATACGGTTTTTCTGAGCTGATCTCATAGTACCTGATATTCCCATCACCCTGAGGGAGACAAGAGAAGCCTTTAAAACATGTACTTTGTATATGAATGTTGTAACATAACTAAGACACTTTCGGGTTGCTTTTGGAGACCCACCTTCCCAGCAAGGTAGAGCATGTGTGTGTCGGGGTCGTAGAAAGGAAAGAGGACCCCTGAGGAACCGTCCAGGTTATCTTCTAACAAAGGCACAGACAGATCATCCTACAAAGCACAAAGAGAGATCAAAACAATGTAAAATCAAAAGCAACGCTCAATCACAAGTGACGTGTACAGCATCCCCTGATATCAAAACACTCAATCGTTTAAATCCACTGCTACATAAGAAGCACTCTCTCCACTGAATTAAAAAAACACTCAGCGCTCAATCCCTAATCCGTGCCTCGGCCATAATCCTCCACCCACGATACACTCTCACACATCAAAACGCAGCAGCCAGCCAGTAACACCAGCACAATTATAGACTAAAAGGTTTGATCGGAGAGATGTGAGATGACATAATGTAACATAAAAGAAGTTTGGCTTTAGTTTACACACAAGCTCAATGAATGTTTCAGATGTACTTCTGACGGCTTTCGATTGTCCATCTGATTTGTCCACTAGATGGCAGAGTTGTGTGTGAGACGCATGCTGCTTCATATTGTGTGGGGCTGAGAGATGTTTTGCAGTATTTTAGCTGGGAAGAGCTAAATAGATGAACTGATGAGTTATTGAACATTAAATCCCACATTTCTGTCTGACTAAATATTCATCTTCTCTGACTGCTTTATATCAAACTTCTGTCATAACGTTATTTCTTATATTTATCCGTTTTCCATTTTCATTTTATCATGGCTCTGTGATGCTCAAGGGATTTAATCACGTGGGACAGGAAATAAGGCCACCTTGAGTCATGACCTCTCTGGTGGTGATGTAATACGCTGCCCAATACTTCATCTGTATTATTATTAATCCTATATTATGGGGATTGTGCTTATTTCTAGGCCTTATTTTTTGTTGTTGCTGAGTAGTTAGGGTGGATTGCCTACATGGACGTCTTTGTATATCACTGAACTTAACAAAAACATTGGACACAAATCCTTCTTTCCTATCTTTCCTTCTAACCTTAGAGCCTTTAGTACAGGGTGTTCCCTAAATTCAGACTGAAGGAGACTGGACTTTTACCATCAGAGCACTTAGAGCACTCCCCAAGGAGCAGGGAGCAGAATCAGGTCAGAATAGGAAATTGGACAGATGTGTCTTTCATGACATTTTCCATCTTTCTTTCTGTCTGTCTCTGTTTCTGCCACTATCCCGGCTCTAATGATACTGTGTCAGTCGCTGCTTTCACCTGCTCATCAAGCGCTCCCATTTCCCAGTTGCCAAGTTATAATTATGAAGCCACTACAGGAAGATACAAGATGTCTTGGGAGATGTCACTTTGATAGCGTTTTGAATCTTTTTTGCAAAGAAATATGCATTACGGGAACAAGTTCAGTGAGCGATATGTGTAAATATAGCCTGCATTGACTGGAAAGTATTGATAGAATCAATATTAGCAAACCACATCATGGTCGTCATCAGTCAAAGAGTGTGGCTCAGGTGTCTTCAGCCACATGATAAAAATGATCTTATATGTTACCTTGAGACACTTCTGTCACATGACTTATACTCAATACTTACTTAATGGACCTTGTACTTGTACTGCCAGATGTTCTGCTGCTGTTTCTCACCTGATCCCACAGAGCTATCTGTCGATCATTCCAGCGTGAAGTGCCTGACGTGAGGAGCATCTTCAGGTTACCCAGGATCAGCACCTTACTGGCTTTGTGCGTCTTGCAGTTGGCTTCCTGCAAACAAACAACACAACATAGTAAACATCAAGAATGTTTATTTATAGTATAAGACTTTTTTTTTAAGTAACATAAAATGATAATTTGACATGACAACAGCTTCCAAAACATTATCAACACTACAGCAGTGTGATGTTATGTTCTGTTTGACTGTTTTGTTAGTTTGTTTGGCAGGAAAAGGAAGTGAGAGCGGACTGATGAACAGTCTGAGAGTCTCTGGCTGGTGACCCAGAGGTCTGAGCAGCTATGCTGAGGGCCCGGCCAGGCCAGAGGTGTCAGTTTTGGCTGTGTGGTGCTGGATGAGTGCCTGGGCGTCTAGGCTGGGAAGGAGAAAAGGAGTAAGGAACTCCCAATTATGTAACGTTGGCTGATCACTCTATGATACACTACAAACAGGGCTCGGTTTTCAGGTTTTTCAGATTTTCAATGAAAAGCAAGCAAATGGTTTAAATAATTTTCACCAGGATTGTATGTTCCCATGTGCTCAAAAGAGCAAAAGGACAATTTAAAGTAGAAGTTCTTTTATGACAAAGGCATCTCATTTTTTTAATAAGCCAAGGCTAGTTTATTTGTATAGTACCAAAAATGAATTAAGAAAACACATGAAATAAAGATAGAACAATATAAAAAGACACATACAAATAGGACTTTAAAACAGTAAATAAAATAGAATATAAATACGAGCTAAAATTGAAGAAAACAGATAAAACTGGAGAGTAAAAGTTACAGCACAGCTACAGTCCATGATATGAATGAATAATCACAATTTAAAATCACAATTTTAAACTAAAAAAGCAAATAAAATTTTGCATTTGCCTTTTATTTTTGAGATGCAGTAACTGAAAGCAATGTGAAAAAGTTTGAGAAGCCGCTGATTATGCAACATACAGTAGTGTCGCGATACAAAACGATTCAAAAAAGGTTCACCTATGTTTACAAGTGTTTTTTTTCATATCTAGGTAACATATTTTTTTAATATCTAAAATAAACATTGATCATAATAGCTCTAACCACACCTCTTCTTTGGAGTGGCATGTGGTACATTAAATTACCTACTTAGTACACACACTGTAGTAATTGCCCTGCCACATAAAAAAAACACTGGGATGAATCATCAATAAACACACACACACACACACACACACACACACACACACACACACACACACACACACACACACACACACACACACACACACACACACACACACACACACACTCATTAAGCTTTACCTGCAGTAGGTTTCCTGAGCGGGGCTCAATGAGTCTGACCCTCCTGTCCTTGCAGGTGGTGGCCAGTAGGCTGCCATCAGTGTTGAAAGACATGGAGAGGACAACGTCTGTGTGGTGGCTGATGGTCCGCACTGGGTTCTTTATCACCTGCTCGGGACAGTCCAGGTTCCAGATCATTACCTGGACGAGGAGGAGGAGGAGGAGATAAAAGTGGCAGACACAGAAATTTAGCTACCAAAAGGTGGTCAGGCAGGAAATCATTGAGACTCACTTTTTTTGTAACTTTATTTAAGAAGAGAACAACAGCACTGGACAGCAATAATGGTGTAAAACTAAAGCAATTTGTCACAACTAATAAATGTTTAAGTTTCATTATTTTGTAAGAAATGTATTTATTGAAGTTAAAACTGATGTAAGGTTTTATCCAACTAAAAAAAATATTCCCCCAAAAAGTCTGAGCTATTTTGTTATATTAAAAAGTGGTTAGAGACTCCAGTTTGTTCCGAGTTGACCGCTATATTAACAAGGAAGGGTACGCTTGAGCCACATTACATCAGAGAGCAAAAGTGTCTGTAGTTGTTCCAAATGGACACACTTGAAGGCAGGGTGAAAAATCTGCCGTCATAGAGAAGGGTGAGACACTGTGATTTGTAAAAATGGGGTTAACCACACATATTTCAACAGTCTCTCTCTAAGGCAACCATAAAAAGTGACAGAATTAGTTTTGTGAAGAGCAAAAAAAAAACCCCCCAAAAAACAGAGTTTGAGAGAGAAAATCAAGCCGTTCTTATTTTCTCACCTCTGCACACCTGGCCAATCACTGTGTTAAGTGGATGTTTGTATCGGACAGTTTCGGAAATATATAAAAAACGTGGAATGCAGCTCTCTTGATTTTGATGTCAGAAAGGTTGTGGGCGGAGGAGGTTTCAGTTCGACAGTCAAACAAGCATTTCATTTGAAGCATAGTAATGCCTTCAGACTTGAAAGCGGACACTAATGACATATACTCGACTCTGACTTTGTATTCTACACACAGACTCGAGTATTAAAGTCCAACTACTATTAAATTGCCTTTTTTTGGGTCTACTACAGCATACATATCTGCTCTGTAATCACTTGTCCTGTGTCCTTTGAGAAAATGATCTGTTGGGAAAAAAATTTATTTCATGATTGTGCCCCCTACTTTTACATGATTTTGATTAAATACTGTCCCATCATCTGCTTACATAGCTGGGGTCCTTATTTTGCTACAGCAAATCAAATCTTGAATAAAGAAATAACGTGGTGTTCGATCATAAGCAGAGCAGACGGTCACACTGAGTCTGACAGCATCTGCTTTTTCTTCATTCTAATAAAACAAAACTATTAACAATACATTTAAAAAAAACATTATTTTGATTGCAAAGAGGAACGATTAAATGTGATTTCAGTTGGCCTTAAGGACTTGTGTTCTACAAGTTTGGACTTCTTGTTGCCGACAGCACAGGCAGCGGCTCAGCGTGAAAATGATCTGAAGTCGTGGTAATGTGTATAAGACTCCAGCACAAATTCTTGACAGGCCAGTGCAGCAACAATCAGAGGGTTGTAGTGTAGCCGTGAACTTTACTGTGATTTGTTAATAAGAACTCGGCTATTATAAACAGCTGTGACCTGTTTGGCTGCATTGTGATACATTATTGCTTACACCATATGTCACAGTATGTACTGTGAGTTACTTTCTTGTTATCTAGCAGGCTTTTTTTTGTTTGTTTGGCTGGGTTAGAGTTAGTGTGTGCAAGTGTGAATGTTTGTGTCACCTTGTAGTCATAGGCGGTACTGAAGAGGATGTTGTTAGCAGTCGGGTGCCACTCAATAAGGCCCACTCTGCGGCTGTGACCCTGAAGCTCCTTCCAGGGTACTGTAATGTTCTTCAGCACACCATGAGGAGGGATTTCCCACACTTTCACCTGTAGACACACACACACACAAACCCAAATTAACAAACACACACAAAACAAAAAAAAGGAAAATCTCTGTACTTCACACCTCTGAAGCTATGAAAAAAAGCCAATACAGATATAATCTCTGCACGGTCGACTGAATATGGAAAATAAATGACACCGCCCCGAGACACACTTTGTAGAAATAGTCTCGAGAGGAGGCAAAACCTGTTGACTCTTCCTTTCTCTTTCTGTCTTCAGGGATTTGTTCTGAGTCGCTCTGCCAGGTCAGAGCTGAGGAATGTGAGGAATGACTAGTAGTTCTTCTTGAAGGCTAAACTGCAGGGCAATAAAATGATCTCCTTGCTGCTACATGTTCATGTTCCAGGGAAAATGATAACGCGTCAGTGAACCACTTTGAAAATGTACTTAGTGTGCGTGTGTGTGTACAGACCGTGGTGTCCTCGGAGCAGGAGGCGATGCAGTAGTCGTTGAACGGATTCCATTTGACGTCTAACACGTTGCCTTTGTGGCCCGATACTCGAGGCTGGTGAGGGTCCACTTTACCTGTCTGACAGACAAAAAAAGAATTAAAATGCCGAATGTATAAACTAATTAATGTATATTTATTGAGTTAATCTTTCCAATACCATCTGCTGTTCTCTTGCACCTTTCAGACCCTGTAGATAAGTTTCTATGTGTCACTGAAGTATTTATTACCTCATAAAACTATATGATAATCATTCAATTTTAATATATGCAAGCACAATCATATCATTATCTGCTACTAATGCACATTATATTACTTGGCAATATCATTATAAAGTGTATATATAAAGTACATATTAGGGTTAAGGAGTGAGGTCCTAGTTCTTGTTCAATCTTTATTCTCAGTTATTATCCATTTTATTCTAGTTATTGGTAATTTCTTTTTATTGAATTTATCTGCTTAGCCTCCTCATTTGCTGCAGGGTTTTTGAGCGGTTGTTGTTTCATTGACTATAAGACTTTCATTTCTGATCAAGAGATTTATTTTTTACTTTTATCAAACCAGGATCAGGAGGATCCCAGCAGGATCTCAAAGAATTAAAACAATATCTGTAGTTGCAGAGCTTTTTCTTTGTTCAATCCAAGTAGACGGAGCTGCCCGTGTGAAAGGTCTTTTACTGAACTCTGTAGCCTTCCAATAGACAAGAGCAGAGTGTCCCGAGAGTACAGGCTGTGGTTTGACATTAGTACCACAAGTCTTTGAACTTCAAGCAGCATTAGCTGATCTGTGGGCCACTTGGGGGCAGCGGATCAAGTTGTAAACACAACCGTGACGTATTATCACCTAATAAAGCTGGTGTTAGCAAACAGTTCTCTATTTACTCATCCAAGCAGACACTTGTTTGCATTATTATTATCAATTTCATTAGTGTTTAAGTCAAATATTCACCCTCCTTTTAGCTCTGTTTTTGGTCTCCACCAACTCAGGAGGGAAATGTTTGGCTCTTTCGGGGGCTAAATGCTCCACCGTGTTCACCAGCTAACCACTCGCTAACATTGTTTGTTGTTTGGTGCTGGGCAGGTAGCACACAATAGGTTTATCAGACCTTTTTTGCTTTAAAAAAAATGGGCAAAAATGAAGCTGATGAAAATGGTGAGAGTGAACCAAAATAGCTTCAGGGTGTAAAACTAAAACAATGAGCTGAGAGATGCTAAAACACTCAATAGAGATGAGAGGAAATGCAGAGTCGGGTGATAATTCTCTGTTGGTTCGTCACTGCAAGCAACAGCTTTCATGTAATTTGATCCATTGTTATTAAAAAAATATTAATTAGTGCAGCTTTAAAGACAGCCAGCCAGATGTAAAGAGCCCGGCCAATTAGTTTTATCTGTGCAGGTCAGGACAAGCCTGCAAGCAGTCAAACCCTCCCTAACATTAACATGAACGACTAACACTGGTGGTGAAATTACACAAATTGTTAGTGACACATGTCCTGGTATTCCATGATCCTGTTATAAAGAAGTCTTACTTAAGATTTTATGCCTCAACAAGACTGCTAATTATGTTGTTTGTGCCAACAGAACCTTCCTTTAAATGACACACACACCTGCAGGCTAGATTACTGTGCAGGAAAGGTATGTTTGGAGCAATGAATGATGTAACCATTATCTGTCCTTCCGGCAAGGCTAATAAATGCACATGTTAGTAGGACACATAATTTCTATGTGTGTCTTCTTATATTTATGTGTGTTAACTACTTTCTCCATAGAACAATAGCTTGTCTGTCAGTGCACGCACACACACACACACACACACACACACACACACATACACATACACACACACAGGTGGGATGTGAAGGCGGGGGTTGGAGGGAGTGTTGGAAGTTTCACCTCTTTGAGACAGGATCAGGGGGAGAACAGGGTTAAAAGATGACTTATATCATTCCTAAGCTCATATGCAATTCCTGTCATGCCAGGAGGGTGGTGATAACTCTCCAAGAAGATTTAAAAGATGGAAACAAACGGAGAGAGAGGGAGAAAGGAGGGAGAGGTGTTCAGTGTAATGAATCGCTCTGCACTAGAGATACCGCAGAACTGTAAATTTAACCAGCTCTCGAGTGAGGAGGTCTGGCTGAGTTTATTTGAGGGATCATTATTGTTATTGATAACACCAGTGGATGTGATGATATGTATAAATAATGTCTGGAAGAGTGCTTGATTAATCACATTTAAGCTGAAGTTGTTGAGGGAGATAAGACAGAATAATGAAGGGAGAAAAGACCATATTCAATGTTTAATTTGTAGCGAATGAGCTGTCGGGGGTTTCCTGGTATTTAGAGATTTCTTTTGGCTCCACTGCTGCTGCACTATTTATACTCTGAGAGCAGAGCTGTCTTTTCCAGGTGTGCTGTGTGTGCAGGAGCAACACCATGATAGATGTTCAACAATCAGCATAGAAAATGAACCAAACAAGATTCTGTCCAAATAATTACTATTGTCCAACACAGACAAAAAATTACATATACTCTATGATAACAAAAAATCAAGGCTCTTTCATTAAATCTTAGTATTTCATTAAATCTTAGTATTTAATGAAACAGACATTTTGAGAAATACATATTGCTTTCTTGTTGAGAGTTAAATGAGTTGATACCGTCATATCTGTAAATACACAGTTAAAAAAACTCCAAACCTATTGTACATCTTTTAAGGTCAGCCGTTTCACGTTTCCAGTCTTTGTGCTAAGCTAATGCTAACTGGCTGCTAGCTAGCTTCACATTTAGCCTACAGACATGGTCTGGGTATTCTCTATCTTTCACAATCTTCTAACTCTTGGCAAGAAAGCCAATTTCTTCAAGTGTATTTCAAAAAATGTTTAACTATTTAAGGGGATTTTTTTTCTCCTCTCCTTGGTCACTTTAGCTAAGCTACCACCATAAAAGCAGACAACTCTGTTTTAAAGTTTTCTCATTTTGGGTTACATTGTCAATACAGGATTGTTTTATCTCAGTCTATCTTATAATACATATGGGACATACAATCCAAGGTTCTCCTCAAAATTTAGTATCAGATCTCCATAAAGTCATAGAAAAAACATAAGGATGTCATGAAAACTGTCTTGATAAAAGTTGTTCTGAGAGATCAACACCAAGTGAAAAATACACAACACGTGATTATATTGTGCTGGAAGATCAAGTTTACCAAGATACTGTTATGGATTTTACATTAGCGTGGATGGATTTTGTTTTGGCCAAAACAATCAGTAGCGAGAGACAGATCCGTCTCACAAATGTCTTTTTCAATCGACATGGAAGCTGTGGTAGCATGGAAGTGGTAACGGCTCCTAGAATATGCTGATCTAGCAGTTTGTTATTACTGCAAAGTCCATACAATGACCTGTACACACCTGTTGCCATTTTTGTTGCCATTTCCCATGGGTATAGCAATAGCTATATGATGATGATGATATATGATTTAAGGGCTACACTTTTAAGTAAAACACCCTTAATTTTCAAGGAGTGCTTTTAGTTGATTGCATCTTTGTATGGGAACATTTTTTGTGGTAGATATTATTTCTATAGTTTGAGCTTAAGTAATATTATACGTAAGATGTTATGTTCTTGTCTGATAAACATTTCACCACTGCAACCATATCTTTGGTGTCTTAAGTCCATGTGGGTTGGACACTTATGACACAATAAATAACATAACTAACCTCTCTGGCTCAAGCCTTTTCTTAATCCTGCTTACAAAGCTCTGACTGACTCAGATGTTTTCCAATTGGAGAAACAGTCCTTAATGAAAACAACATCAGACCAAATTGAATCACTAAAAAGTAGAGATTCAGACATCTGGACTTCTTCTCTCCATTCCCTCCTTATAGCAAGAGAAACTGCCTAGCATCAGAGTGCATGTCTGGATCTGTTATCTGCATTTTGAATGAAATATTGTATGTGCCACATTAAATGACTGATATTAGTCTGTAAAGCTTGCCATGATGTGCAGATACTCACATGATGGACAGATAGGACTAGGAAGGCCCCTCCCCCGGCACACTCGGTGATGACTGCCAGGAAACGTGGGTTGACAGCACAGAAGTTGTTGTCCTGGACGCTGCGTGTGATTGGCACGCCATCATAGCAGCTCTCCTTGGTGGCGGCCTTACCAAACACGTGTCGGAACTTGGAGCTGCGGTACTGAGGACGCCATGTCATCTGAGAGGGAGAGAGGAAGGGAGGAAAGTGGAGGTGAGTCAAGGAGAGTCATCCATCTCTCACAGTTATGTTGACGGGGCATTTTATGGGTGTTAATAATTCCTGCTCCTTTCTCACAAGAAAAGAGAGCAAGTTGATGGTAGATGTGATCAAAATATCAACAACAATCCCTCTGGAGAAGAAAAACACTGAAACCTACTTATAAGAAAGGATAAACTGCTTTGTTATAGTTAAAAAAATCTAAAAACAACTTATTGTGGCAACATTATTAAAACCAAGACTATGATAAAAAGCCACAATGTACTTTTGTGCATTAACTAAGCAGTCTACCCCTGCATTAGGAGCACCTGCTATGTGTTACATCCTTTTCAGATCAAAGTAGATCCCTTGTTTTGAATGGTATTTACTGAAACCTATTTCTTGTTTGTTACTATATTATAAATGACAAATGTCACTATATTCATTAAATGTAAACATGAATGTTGTGTTTGATGTCTTGCGGTCTCCTAGTCTGAATGTGTCATCAGTCAGTGCTAGCACCTCGCCAGCACTCACGCTACCACAAGTAAACGCTTAAAAGAATAAAGATATTTTGTTACCTAAACATTTGGGCCCATTTTTTACCATATTGGAATTGAAACTGGGAATCGATAAGAGCTGGAATTGATAAAATTCAAACCATACCCAACCCTTGTGATGAGGACAGTTAATATTGAACGTTGTATATAATAATAATGTTCATGACTCAAGATGTCTGTCTCAGACCACTTGTGGTGTTCCACAGGGAGGTGTTTTAGTGCCACTTTTATTTCCATTATTTGTTAATGATGTGACTTTTGCCTGTTCATTAATGTCCTGTGCCTGTGTCCTGTAGAACGAGGACGTGATAAAACCATTATTAGGGAAAAGCTTATGAAAGCTGGGCAGATTCAAGATTTAGTTTGTCATTTTCTTGTGTACTTGCATACTTAAAAAACGAAATGTTGTTCCTCCCAGCCCACAGCAGTGCAACAAAAGAAAGGATGAAGATATATATTTAAAAATTCCCTTAAAAAAATGATTAAAACATATAAATCCCAAGAGGACAAAAACAAAAAACAAAAAAAGAACGAACAGTGTTCGTGCATTAAAATGCATTTAGAGAGAAAGTGCATGTTTCAGTTCGATGTTGACAGCTGGTGCATGTCAACATATTTCATTTGGGAAAAAAGTTTGAGTCCAGAGCAAAACTATAGTGCAATGTGTTTAAATATTTGATGTAATGGAACAAACATTCAAGCAAAGACATTTCTTAATTATTAGGTTTTTATTTTAGGTTGACTTGTATATGGTGAAATTCTAATTAGCGACACCAGCAACAGCTTCATTATCAAGTTTCATCAATGTTTTCTTTACGTCTGTATACTTCAGATGCATTATTGCCTATAATACATTCTCAAATTCACACTGATGAGTCATTTTTAATGTATGCATTGCATCATCTTAGAGAAAATAGTTTCTTTGACCACATTAAGGCCATTTTTTCTACAAAACCTTGAATGCTTTAATCCTGCCTAGTTTAGAAATGTTTCATTTTAATTAGACATCTGTAATACTAGTCAAGTGTGACAAATCTAAAGCACAGTGATTCACTTTTCTGGTTGGGAAAACTTCCAGTTTGCATCAAAACGCTGACAACAGTTATGTGTGAAAACCCTGTTTATGTTAAAGAATAGGATGTATAAGATCAGCTCAGTAACAGTTCCTTCTTGTTTCGTATTAGATCATTTGTTTTTATGTTGTAAATGAAAATATCCGTGGTCATGACTGTAATGTTTGAGTTACAAACAGCTGGCTTGTTGCATAATGTTAGAATTAATAAGACTTTGCCGTGTTTTACTTGATTAATATTTCATTTATTTCTTGAGTTGTTTTAAGGGTATTCTCCGAATAAAATCAATCACTCAGTCAATCATAATGCAGCATATCAATAAGGAGAGGGAAAACCTTTGATATTTTCTAAATCCTGAATCTCTTTTTAGCTACTTTCCTTTAGCTAGTCGATGCATATGTCATTACTATGAGAGATAAGTGGCTCTGGTCCACTGGGACCAAGCCTGGCTAGCCAGCATGTCTGCTCCGCTACTCTCACTGGCTCTCTGCCTGCCTGCTGCATGGTCATTACTTATGAATTAGGGGTGGAGGAGGTTGATGGACAAAATGTTAACGTAAAAATGGTCCGAAACAACTACTCACAGAGAGAGAGAGAGAGAGAGAGAGAAGAACTACAGGGGTAATGAATAAAGGGAAAAACAAAAACAGGAGGCAGAAACCCATCACAACCATAGACGGTATCATCACAACATACTCATCACGTCACCTAACAACAATGACATCATTTTCTTGATTTATGTGGACTGGCCGCTGGCCTTTCAGATGATGGCTAAATATATACAACCAAAATGCAAACACAGTGACATCACAGTGAGTGCAGTAAAAATAACAGCGTTTGGTTAACATGATGCAGGTGTGGCTGCAGCAGTGCGGGCTGGAGGGAGGTGCAGCAGTCTGGTCAAAAAAAAAAGAAAAAAAAAAAAGAGGAGGACAATCTCAGAGCAACAGAAATAGATGGGCAGAGATCGTGACTCTCCATGTCTCGGTTTACTCTCCCACCTCTCACCTTCTACCCCCGGGCCATCAGAGAGCCTGGTGCCGTCAAACTGGAATGTTTCCCTACCTGACAAGGCGTCTCATTAACCTACTGAGGTGTGTAAGTCTCTGACCACCAAACACACCATCAGTCACATTTGTGCAACATCTCTGCAGCTGAACCTGTTGCTAGGTCAACAAAAGCATCTTGCATTGCCTAAATAAATCAAACAGTGACAAAAGCAATGTATTAAATCTGAAAATGTTGTTTGCTCTCTTCTCTCGTGCCCTGAAGGTAGGGACCTCAAAACCTTAAAGGTTTTCCCACAGGATCATCCAGGAAAAGACCTGCAACTAACAATCATTTTAATCATCTATTCATATATGGATTGTTTTCTCAATTAGTTCATGTTTTTGTCTATAAAATGTTAAAAAATAATAGAAAATGACAACCACAACTTCACAGACTGCAACGATTTTAATTGATTTTTGTTTACCTGCAAAATGCACATGCTTGAAACATAATTTTTTTAAAAAGACAGTTGAGCAAGAATAATAAAAGAGCTGCACCACCTGCAAGGCTGTCATTATTACTTATAATAAGTAAGTATATACTTACTTATAAAATACAGGTTATCCCACACAACTGATTTTCAGTACCAGATGCTTCAACTGCGTAGAGCACATCCAGTTTAATAAGCACTTTCAGCATGGATAGAGCAGGAAAGTCCGCTCACTAATTGATCTGTTGTTGTTTGTGTTTCTTTACGAGACATCAGATTGATATCTGCAGACCGCTGCTAGCTAGCGTTAGCTACCTGGCAGGTAGCGACATTCCTCTCATCATTTCAACTCTCATAGCCAGAGATGATAGCCCGTCAACTAACACAAACCAAGAGCACAGATAAGTGCGGAGAGTCATTTTTAGTCTCCTTCTCGTAGATGTGACCGTTAAATTCACTACAAGACAGCCACAGACAACTAGCCACCTGATGTCGAGACAGACCCGTCACAGCCAGCTACCATCTACGTTACTTTTTGACTAAAAATAACCTTTTAATGCACATTGTAAATTTTCAATTTTAGACTTTTTACACTTAATGCAAAAACAAAAATTCAAATTAATCGAATTACTTTGAGATATCACTCCGCCCTTCAAGAACACCTAAAATCCTAAAGTCTGAAAATATCTTGCTTTGTCCGACCGACAGTCCAAAAGCCAAAGATATTTAGTTTATCATCACATTTTTGCAATCTTTGCTTGAAAACGTACTCAAACAATTAATTGATCATCAAAACAATTGTCTTTTAATTTTTTTGTCAATCAACTTGCAGTATGAATCTAATCAACTAATCATTTTTCGGTCCACCACCTCCCTCCCGCCTCTTCACATATACCTTGAACTTACTGCCTTGCATTCCTTCATGGTGGCTCACTGTCAATAAGTTATGTAAGTTATTCCCATTCTTTAAACTCCTCTGATAACATATCTGTGTTGCAATGCAGAGCCACCCAAAACGTATTCTTGATCATTATCACCCTTTTGTGCTTGTAAAAAGAAATTCCATTTGCTCTGCTTTACAATAATGACACCAATATTTAAAGGTCCTAACAGGAACTTGAATATGCCAAACAGAAAATAAAGCTGACACCCATAAAAGCATGAGAGGAATTCACTGTTGACCTCAATGAGAGATATGAACTTTACCTACTCCAGATTTCTACATTTGACCTATTTTATGAATCCATCAACCAGTGGTTGTGCTCATCTGTGTAAGGACTGAATGCAATGCTCAGCGAGCTACATTCAATTACCGACTGAAGTACATCTGTTTTGATATCATCAGCATTCATGTATTGCTGAGGCTTACAACAGCAAAGAGAGAAGCTTCCAGGACAGAAAGCTAAGACGTCTTGTCACATCTAAAGCAGGTTGTAATCAGGCCAGTGGCAGCTTCCTCTCAGCTGTGTGTTGCAGCAGGTACACAGCAGGCTGCATGGTGGGCGGCCTGTCTAGGCTCCATGAAGAACTGATGACGAAAACACTATTCTGGCTATTTTTACTCTGGCTTCTTGCTGATCAAAAGACAGTCAGGCATGTTCACTGACAGCGGAAAAAACGGTTTTATTCCCAAGGATTTTTTTTCGACCCTGCTTTACAGTACGTCTGGCAAAATAAAAAAAGGAGATGCAGTCATTTATGTCAGAGGGAAATTTATTTTAGTCCGTAACCAGTGAGTCACAGCGGCAACTGCAATAAGGGGGCTGTAAAAACAGTCATAAAACTAAACTGAAAACACAGATATAACTTTAAAAAAAGATATACTGTACATCTGGTTTGCTCGACCAGAGTTCTTGTGTGGGTTTTATGCTTGTACATGGATGTGCACAGTATACGTGTTCACCTATTCCTCACCTACAGGCTGTCTTTTAAGCACCTCATAACTCAAACACGTCCACTAGCAGCCACTCCTCACATTGGCTTGCCAAGGCTCGGTGCTGGAGGAGGGGTGGAGTTCAAAGTTTACTTGTGATGTCAAGATATCGGTTACTTAAGCAGTGTCGGCCCTGAAGGTATGAGCAGTGAGAAACTTCATGCTCAAAATCCCAAAGTACCCACCAATCTTCTATCAATACCTCCATCCAAAGTGTCTGCAAGGACTTAACAATAGTGACTTTGCAACCCCGAACCTAATCCAAAAACCTGACTACCTATAAAACCCATCATGCACCAGTCCCGCCTACACAATCTGTAGACAGGATAGCTGTAATGTTTTGTAAACGCTCAAAGTGAAATTCAAGACAAGGAATTTACAGGTGTTAACATATGTTGAGGCAGTATGTTAACAGTGTACACACATGCATTGTGTGTATGTGTATGCATGTGTGTGAGTGAGTGGGACACCCTTCCCTTGGTTTAGGCTGTCTGATATCATACACAGATGACAGCTCACAACCTCTGTCTTGTAATAGGATAACCAAGACAGATAATCCAAGAGCTGGTTCATTGCTTTACAGCACACATGTGAATGAGTATGAAAGGATAAGACAGGATGCGGCTGTGTGTCTGCTCTGCTCTCTTTACCTGGAGATTTTAGCTTTGTGCATGTATTACTTGTGTTACTTTCTATGGTACTGCAAGCAAAATGTATCCAGTTATGACAAGATGATATAGATAACACATCTAAAAGGAGTTGTGCATGTGCGGATATCCACGCTGTCATGCACAAACCCACGCAAACGTAAAAACAGATCTTGGTTTCTGTTTTATCAAAACTATGCCATCATTATGGCATAAGCTGAAGTCCAACATATCCACATACTTCTTCTGAAGCTTCTCTCTTCAGTGTAATAAATCTGTTAGTTAAGGTTAATAGGACACTGACTTCCACGTTTGTACATTCAGATCTTCAGATTAGCTCACAATAGTCCTTTATTCTATGCAGGCTGTTTTACAGGTGTATGAATCCATAAACAGGCAAAAGTGAATTAATGATTAACATATACAGGAGTCTGGTGGGCAGGGTGCAGATAATACGACTGAAACCGATCAACTCCTGGATGGAAAAATTTCTTCCATGGCAACTGTACTGTACTGTGCTGTACTTGGGTTGTTTTGGAGTACCAATGAGTTTTTAGGTTGACACTGACTTTTTCTGTCCCTTCTCTGTGATATTTTTGAACTGTGTGACAGCATTTGTTGGTCTGTATGATTATTTTGATACTACTACAAACTTTTATTTCTTTCAGCTTATTTCAAGG
This sequence comes from Thunnus thynnus, assembly GCF_963924715.1. Classification (NCBI taxonomy): domain Eukaryota; kingdom Metazoa; phylum Chordata; class Actinopteri; order Scombriformes; family Scombridae; genus Thunnus; species Thunnus thynnus. The sequence continues at coordinate 23,905,488 of NC_089519.1, forward strand.
AACAAAACAAGACAAGAATCATTTAAATATACAATACTGTGAAAAAGATGTTGTAAATCTGCACACACGACTACAGTGAATACATTGGAAGGATGTATGCAACTGTCAGAGTGCATCATACAGGGATTGTGCAGAGATTGTTTAAAACCCGTATGAGTCCTACTGCTAGTGTTTCTTGCAAAGTGATTGCTTTTTAACAAAATTGCCACACTCTGAGTTGAGTCTGCTGTTATTACTGCCAAAACGGTGCAAATAAGAGATAAGTTGTGATAAACTGGAATTATCTGTTGCTGTAGGAGTAAAGATCAGAATCAGAAATCAAAACAAAACTCAGCCTCTACTGAGGCTTTTTAGTGAGCAGGTATCCCAATAACTCATGACGTTTCCATTATTCCCATGACGTTTTCCATTATTTCTCACTGAGGATAATACACAATTCCTGTGCTGCATCCATTAGCTACTTAGGAACATCCATACTGTATATAATATGCAAAACAATAAGATACAAGTCCTGGATGCACTTACACACAGAGAGCATTACTATTAACTGGAACACGAAAAAGTTGCCAAATGATACAGTTGATACAGTGATGCCAAAACGATAAAAAAATGTCCTTGTAAATACCAAAACAATATTTTTTACTTAGTGTGGGGAATTCAAACATTTTAATCTTTTTTTATTTAATAAAATGCACCAAACTACACATGCATCAGTTTTAAAGAACTTTGCCTGAATTAAATTTAGTCTAAAGAGGTAGAAAGGTTTCCTGATTTAGATCAAGAAATATCTGATCAAAGAATACGTTAAGAAACCTGAGAATCATCAATCACACTCGATGTCTGATTTGATTTGATACTCTGCTAAAGTCGCACACATTTCATTCAGGACTCAATAAGTACCGAGGTTTGATACTCAGCCCGATCCTACACTTCCACAGTTGGGACAAAAAGCACTGCACGCTCATATTTTAGGTTCATAAATCTTGACATGAGACACAGGATACCAAGCTTAATGAAAAGACCTCAAAAAGACTGCAATTCAAACCACAAGGCACGTGTTTCAGTGGATAGTAGTGTTTTGAAGGGTGGACGCCACCATAAATAGCCACCTGCGGGTAAAGATGACTTTCTTGGGATGGTGGATGATGTCATTTTCACTGGTGTGGAACAGCCTTGGTTTCATATTAACATTTTTCTGTCATCAGCGAAAAAAATAGAAAATACTTCCACGCTTATGGCAGGGAATGAGTGGGTACTGCTCCAAGTTTGAGCAAAAGACAGTTATCAAAATGAATGTATGTGAAGTCAACGGTCACATAAATCTCGTGCAGTGCAGGCATCGCTTTTTAAAAAAGGACTTTTTCCAAACATGCATAGTTTCAGGCAATGAGCTGGTTTGAAGATACATTTCTGTTTCATCTTGTTCAAGCCTGTCTCACGCACACGCACACACACTCCTAAGCATGAATCCCCAAGAGAAAAAGTGAGCACACACACACATACACACACACACACACACACACACACACACACAGGTGGACAGGAGGTCTCCAGAGATTAAGAGTAAAAGATCAATAACAGAATGTCAAATTGTAGAGACAGATCAGAGACACCAGCACATGATATTAAATCAAGACACAGACAGAGACACAACATGGAAGAGAAAGAGAAAGATACAGAGTGTGTGTGCAGTTGAGCAAGAGGAAATGTGTGAAAGGCAATCTGAGAGTTCAGCAGCACTCACCCTGACAAGTGAGTCGACACTGGACACAAGAATCAGCTGCGGGTCCTTGGGTGAGAAAAAGTTAACTTCTCTGTGGCAAGCCAAAGAAAAAATCCCCACCAAACAAAAAAAAAAAAAAAAATCAATTGTCTTGCTTTATCTCAAGCACATGGATCAACACTGCTTCTTGGCACACACACAGAAACATGCATACCAGCACACACACACAAGCAGACAGCCAGTCCAAAATCTTACAGTCCCGTCCAAGCAGAGACCTAACCGAGCTCCTCTTCTTTGATGTGCACAGTCCACATAGACAGTCAGTCAGTCAGTCAGTCAGTCAGAGGAAACGGTGGGTGTGTGTGCAGCATGAAGGCGAGTGCGTGTGTGAACAAGCAAGGGGAGAGTGCAGGAGCGTGTACACTCCCTGAGAGGGGAGGTGACTACAAGGAGAGAGAGGGAGAGAGAGAGAGAGAGAGAGAGAGAGAGAGAGAGAGAGAGGGAGAGAGAGAGGTAGAGAGAGAGAGAGAGAGAGAGAGAGAGAGAGAGAGAGAGCGAGAGAGGGAGGGGGAGGGAGAGAGAGAGCGAGAGAGGGAGGGAGCGAGCAGCAGGTAATCACACTCCCTCTTTCTGAGCGCCGCTCCCTCTCGTCACTCCTCCACAGTGTTTGCTCAATCAGGATTTCTAACTCAATCTATGAGATGAGGACAGGACAGGAAGAGGGGAAAAATTCTTCTCCCTTGTTACTCAATAAGAAATGACTTACTTGATATGACTTACAGATATGACTTTATAAGATATGATTTACAGTAGCGTGTGGCTTATAAACACACATTCTGATTCTCTTTAGCTACATATGCTTATTCCTAGAAAGTTGCTCTTTTGTGAGTGTACAACAGTGATTATGAGTATTTTCAAGATGAGGCAAGTTTATCTGTATGGCATCTTTCAAACATAGAGGCAATTTAAAGTGCCCGCTACTAGGTGAAGAAATGCATCAAAACAGTGTAGAGGAACATAATAGAGGAAAATAAAATAGAAAAAAATAGAATTCATGGAAATAAAAACACAAATACTGTCTCAGTGCAGTGCAGAGCAGTAACAAGTCGGACCAAATTAAAAGAAGGGAAAGTGAAGGAAACCAGGAAAGCAGGCGACCTAGTGGTTTAACGTGCCAACCACATAATCGTAACATTCAGTGTTGGAGTTTGCATGTCATCCTCATCTCTCTCCCCTCTCATTTCCTGCCACCTCTATACTGTCTTCTCTCTAATAAAAATGCAAAAATGCCCCAAAAATACTTTAAAAAAATGGCACAAGAGATTTATGTATGTATGTATGAATGTAGATTTGAAAGCAACTAAAGATGGCACACACTGAACTGAAAAGGCAGCTTTCCTTGCCTGACTATTTGCTGTTTTTATAGATTTAAAGTCCCCTCCACTAAAAAAGGTGTTTGTGTTTCTTCACTTGGATGTTTGAGCTTCACTGTGCAGAACGATGTGTGTGCACCTTGGATTTGAGTTTAAGGTGTGGGCCTATGACCATGACTAATTATGACCATGACTAGTTTGGAGGCTAATCGCGGTCCAGTATGCAACTTACATAACTTAGATAATTATTCCAAGCAGAGTATTTTTTATATCTTACAACATGTCTGTAAAGGATCTTTTGACTTATTCCATTATTTCATCCATAAGTTGCACTGATGTACAGGCCAGATGTTCCCTACTACACAGACACCAGACTAATATTTCCACTTAAATGACCAGTGTGTAGGATTTAGGGGGCTCTAATGGCAGAAATGGAATGTAATATTCATAACTATGTTTTCATTAGTGTATAATCACCTGAAAATAAGAATCATATTTTTGTTACCTTAGAATGAGCCCTTTAGAGCTTACATAAGGAGCAAGTCCCGTTCCACGGAGCCTGCAATGCTTCTACAGTAGCCCAGAACGGACAAACCAAACACTGGTTCTAGAGAGGGCCCTTCACATTTTTGGCGAGTTTTGCGCCCACCGTAGGTTCTCCTACATGCTTGAAAGGGGAGGGGTGAGAGCGAGAGGTATTCAGTCAATTGCAGTCTGCAACCTCACTGCTAGATGCCATTAAATCCTACACACTGGACCTTTAATGTCACAAAGCCTGGAACTCCCTCTCAGACCTTTTGTAGTTTGTGAACTCCTCAAACTAGGAACCTTCAAGTAAAAGCAAAAAAAGTACAACCTGCACACAAAATTGATAGAGATTGTCTCAACTGTTTGGCAGAACGCCTTGTTGCTACAAAACCCGTTCACTTACTTTCAGCTGGAGAGTGGTGGCAATCACTCTAAGTCAAAGTGAAACATTACATAATGGCACATTAGCACCAGAGGCTAGGAGAGGCTGAGCTGACAGGTCGATACGAGGACGGTCGGTCAGGGGGGGAAAAAAACTGACCACTGACAGCTGGCCTTCACACAGTCAAACAGGAATGGAGCAGGGGGGCTGATCAATTGCTGTTATTGCACAAACATACATGCCTGCACGCCAGTTTGTAAAGGAGAGAACTATTCAGATAATCTAATTTAAAAAAGCAATAGCACGATTTTAAAACACTGCACTAGAAATAAAAGTCCTGCCTTCTAAATTTTACCTAAAGCTCAAACCTTAAAACTTAATTTCATATCATATTTCTCCTTGAAACTGAACATTAAAAAGAAAAAAGTTCTAGGCAGAGCTGAAGACTCACATCTGCTTTATCAGGACAGTGTGTTTGAGGTTTGATTTGAAGTTGATCATAAAAATATGTCTCAGGGTCTTTAAATAAGGAAATACAATCAGAAAAATCCTTATTATTAAGGAGAATGGCCTCTTATAGAGTGTTGTATACATTATTGGATTATTGATACTGACGCATTCATGTGTAAGCAGCAGCTTAATGTTGTAGCTGATTGAAGTGGAGCTAATTTTAACTACATTACACACTGTTGGATACTTCTGTTTTGAGCAGTGCATCATATTTTATAAGATGATCAAATGTTTTCTTTGTAAAACCTTAATCTGCAAAGTGACTAGTAACGGTACCTGTTGGATAAATGTACTGTAGTGGAGTAAAAAGTACAATATCACCCTCTAATGTAACATAGCATAAGTATAAAGTAGCATAAAAATGTAAAAAGTAAAGTACGCTTAAGTTTACAATTGTACTTGGTGCTTGAGTAAAACAAAATATACTGGATACAAGTATGGGAGACACACATACTCACAGAGGAACACACCCACCCACACACACGTATACACTAGTGATAAAGCTGGCCACCAATACATCAGCCCCAAATACACAACAAAGTCCAACGGTCGCACACTGTCTGTGAGATAAGGAACAGGACACATGAATTGGTAAAGATATGGCAAGCTGGTTGGCTCATCAAAGCCAGGAGTCCAACATAACAATCTGCTGTGAAAACATTCAATACAGACCTCACGTTGACACAAAATGGACATTTAGTATTCTACCTTTACTGAACCTAACCAGTTTGATAAGAACAGACTCAGAAATTACTGTGAAATGCTTAAAAATTTGAGGTAATCTGACAAAACACACAAAGATTTTCAATTTAATGTATGAGCCAGTATCATTTTGCCAAAGGTGTGTATCATTGTGTCAAAGATATCATTTAAAGACTGTACGGTGATCCGCCAGTGTCTCTATGTGTCTATTCTGCTTATCAAAGCAGACAGTCAGGCTTCGATTTATGACACTTGTTGGACGTCGAGGCTCCACTTGTTAAACACTGCACTTCCTTTCATTCAGCTCTTAGCTCTTGATTAAACCTTGGCGTCTTTTGAGTGTGTGTCTTACTTGCAGCTAATTATCAATAAGGACAGGGCATGAGTCCTAAAAGCTTGTGTCTCTTTCTAAAGAGCTCAAACCAGAGGATTGCTCTCTAATCACACATCACACAGTTGCAGACTAATAGCTAGCTGCTGTGAGAAAAGAGGCCAGAGCCTTTGACACTACAGAGGCACAGTGACCTTCCCTTCCTCACTTTGTCATTCCTGATTAACCGTCTGACTGTGTTTTGACTGTAAAACACCTGGTTTAAGCGCCTAATGCTATCCTGTGTTCCAGTTTGGTGCCTGTAGTAAGTTTTTGGTTTTTCTATACTTGAGCTGAGTGTTTTCACTGTGGGCTTTAAATGGTCAAGTGCTCACCAACTGAGCAAATAGTGCAGTTCTATTCAAGCGTACACATAACCAAACAGGTGCAGTCAATAACTGAATAAGTCATCTGGGGCTACTGAAATCCAGTGTACACAGAAACCTCCATTAAAGACAGATTAATTTACACGAGTTCTCCCGAGAGCAAATAAATTAGACTGGTTAGAGCAACAGCTTTATGGGGGAAAAAATCCAAACATTATTCTTTTTTTTTTATTTTTTTTTTTACATGTCCTGAGTCCTGAGCAGCACTTACATGAGAAAAGCAGCGTCAAGTTCCTGTCATAAATTTGCATGTTGTTTTATGCTCTGGTTTTGTGCAAATGAGGAGCTGCGCCTGCTCCAACTCACTGGAAAGCTGATCCCAACTGATTCTGCAAGGATATCCACATGGATATGTTGACCTCAAAAACATGATGCAGCAATCTGTGAAAACATCTCAAAATCTTCATATACAGTCTGCAAGTCATATGGTTAAACACTCAGTTTTGGGATGACATTGTAGATGGACACATTCCATTATAGCAACATAAAATCTGGCTTAATATTTACATGACAATTTTTACAATGGGAAAAGTATTACTATTATGGATAAATATGATGTATTCATTATTTATAAGTGCAGATTTTTTGGTTGGACAGCCATGGACCAGCTCTATATCCGTCACTCACTCACTGAGTGATGAAGTTACACGATTGGTTGGTCGGCCCAGTGTTGGAGTTTCCCCGTTGACTGTTTAGTCTTTCAAAATGAATCAGCATGAACAGTTTCTATTACGTCCTCAGGAGGAGTTTACAGCGGAGCCCTGAGCTCAGTCCTGAAATAAGCTTTAAAAACACACATTTACCAACTGAAGTGTCTCACACGGAGGCTCTGGCACTGACATGATTACGGTGTTTGTGTGCTCTGAAGGCCGTCACAGCATGGATATGTTTATAGACATAGAAACAGATGAGCGGGGGGAGTTATTAGGATAATTAGAATAGTTGTATTAAAATTAAAATAAGTTCTCTTTCAAAAACATCCCTAGATATGAGTGGGAAGTATTGTTCTTTCAACTGCATTTATACCCTTTTTTTTGACTCAAACGTAGCTTAACCATGTCATGTGATGCTACTCCAGTTCACTTTAACAAGAATTATTACTGGGCTCACTAAAGAAAATTGCAGATGAAGAGTTAATATCCAGTAATTCACATTATAGACACTATCACTGACTATCCCTGTAACAAATTGGCCACAATTTCAGCCATATACTAGGTTTTGACCTAGTCTCGTTTCAAACAAAATTCTACTATCATAATTGAGATGTCAATGTCCAACGTCAACAGTTGTGGGAAGTGGAATTTTACATACAGTAGGAAAAGCTTCTAAATCATTTTCATGTTCATGGAAAGACAAATACCTTATTTTTCATTTGTTTTGTTTTTTAAGATCAATCTTAATGCTAAGTTTGATGTCAGTCAAATTTAAAATATGAAGACATCTTGTTCTCAAAATCATTGCCAGTACATCAGTGTCTACAAATTCTGGTAGTTTGGGCAAAGTTTTATTTGCAAAGCAGAAACTATTGTGAAACATGCCTGAAAGACGCAGTTCACTTTTAGGGCTGCAATTAATGATTTTTTTCCATTATCAAGTCATCTGTCGACTATTGTCTCGATTAATCGTTTTGTCTTTAAAATGTAAGAAAATTGCGAAAAACGTCGATCACCATTTGCCAAAGCCCAAGATGTAACTCTTTTAGTCCCGATCAACAGTCCACAACCCCAAAGGACTAAAGAAACCAGAAAATATTAATATTCAAAAACCTGGAACCAGACAATCTTTCATTTGTCCTGAAATGACTCTAAGCGATTCACCGATTATCAAAATAGCTAACGATTAATTTTCTCAATTAATCGTCTAATCTTTGCAGCTCTATTCATGTTCTTGATAAAGTTATTTCAACACAAATTCAACGTAGCTTGTTCTGTTACTAGTTCCCCAATATTGTTACTCATTGATAAATTCTATCAGTTTAGAGGGAGGGAGATGGTAGTGAGGGCCAATACATTTTTTAGGTGGCTACACAAGGTGACAGAAAAAAGTATTGGAAATGTTGGATTTGCAAAAGCTTTTGCACCATCGATATCAATATCATATAATAAAATTACACACACCACAATATATTTTATCCCTGTCGCCTGCCCCTTTCTCACACTGATTACACAGCTGCAACAACAATGAAATGATCAGTATGAGCAATAATCAAGCTTCAGATCAGAATCTAGTCATGTGTCTCAACAGGTAAAGGTGTGACTGAGTACACTGACACAATCACTGCGTTATATCTTTGCCTGCACTAACATGAACCTGAGAAACACATGCAAATGCACGTTTTTTTATAGTCTGTTTCGTAAATTTGTACATAAATATGACTCTTGACCTAGATTTATTCACTTCCATGTTCCGTCTTGCAAACATGCATCTTTAAATTTCAGGAAGCAGTCAGCCAGTCCAGAGGTAATTTAGAAACAACAGATGTAGTTGTGATCCATTCAAGTAGATCAAAGACAGAACGGTGATGGCAATCAACAGACAAGGAGACACTTG